>NC_140923.1:37428268-37768268 GCF_045865225.1 Trachurus japonicus | reverse complement strand
AGTGTGGTCTAGATATAAATACTCATCCGAATTCATCTAACATGAGACAAACTTGTGTCTGGTCTTCCTCAGACTCTCTGTCCAGGCCGAGGAGGACGGTGTTCAGCCGGGCCGTGGAGGCCTGTGACCTCCACTGGCAGGACAGCCACCTGCAGAGGATCATCAGCAGCGACTACTACATGTCTCCGTCCTACCAGAGGGAGGGAGAGAGTCTGCTGTTCAACCCTCAGGGTCTACCACTCTGGCTGGGTAAAATCCTAATGCACACGTTTCCTTATTGCATCATTTGCATGCTGCAGTGTGTAAGAGAACACATCTCTCCTGATTCATTATGGCAAATGATATACAGTATTCAAATAATACTCTTAACACGCACACTCACATCCTATACAATATACAGTATATAGGGAAAAAAAAGTTAATTTACAGAAGTGATAGTGTTTCTGTGGCACCTCCATATACACACAATGTTTAATTCCACTGAAAGCTGACCTAACACGCACACACGCACACACACACACACACACACACACACACAGAGTAATTCTGCTGATATTGAGGCCAGTATCTGCAGTAAGCAGCTTCCAGCTAAGATCTGTCAGATTCTGCAACTTAAGCCAGCTATCAGACACACACTGGCGTTCTGCTGAGACTGCACTGTGTGTGTGTGTGTGTGTGAGAGGGAGAGGGAGTGTGTCTGTGCCGTTTCTAACTGCATTCTGTGTCTCACAGTGTGTGTTTTTGTGTCTGTTACTGAGGGAGTGAGAGAAAAACTTTGGAAGAAAAATACACATCTGTAACTGCCTGTAGTGAAGTACGTGTGTGTCTCATGAGGGGAAATCTGTCCTGACGCAACCTCGTCTCCCTGTCCCACCTCACAGACCACGTCCCGACAGCATGCGCTCGCGTTGACGCCCTGCGTTCCCACGGTTACTCCAGGGAAGCCCTGCGATTGGCGGTCGCCATCATCAACACGCTCCGCCTCCAACAGCAGAGACAGATGGACATCTACAAACACCAAAAGAAAGGTATACGAACACACACACACACACACACACACACACACACTGTGTTGTGTTTGTTTTACCGTAGCCATGTAAAACAAGTCATGACACCCAGGTCTGACTCCTCCCTCCTCTCTGCCTCTGTCAGAGCTCCTCCAGAGGGGCGTGACCTCCACCACCAACCTGGAGGGCTGGGTGGGTCATCCCTTAGACCCCATCGGCTGCCTGTTCACCACACTCACCGAAACGTGCCGCGTGGACGACGACAGCAGCATGGACACTGGAGGTACTGAACAAAGACATACTTCTCTTTATCCTTTTCAATATAGAGTTTTTCATCATTTTTTGCCTCCACAAGATCTTTTAGCACTCATGTATCTTTTGCATGTGGAGCGACCTCCTGCAGGTACAGCCTGTTCCTGTCTTGCATTTATAAAGTGTTTCAAGGTCTCAACATGGTCTTAGGAAGGGGGGGTTGTCATGAATTGAGTTTTGGGCACAGAAAGCAGTCGGCATCTTGAATCATGCCGTGATTTCTCTTTGTTCTGTACAAACTCTTGACCAGAGGGGCTAAAATGTTAAGTGAAGCTTTCAATTCATTCTCGCGCCACTTCTGGTGTTGACGTGGTGAGCAAAGCTGAAATAGCCTTCATTTACTATGCTTCCATTATATGTTAGAATCATTGTGTTGGTCCGAGCTAATTCATTCATTTGTTAGAGACGGGAAATGAGAAGTAGAGGTGGCAAGACTGAAAACACTTTAAAGCTTTTATAAAATTATATTCAGATAACTTAAATTATAATGGAACAAGTAGAAGGGAGACAGGTGAGATCATAATCAGAACAGAAATGCTGTGTGCCATTGGTTGTCAGAATAGAAATATAGAAATAAGACGACGTTTAACTTCATGGAATATCCTCATCTTTGAAGATAAACCAGATGTTTAATATCACAAGCCGTCAAACGCATGGAATGCATTTTTCCATTTATAAATAACAGTAACCATAATGTATGATGCATTCTCAGTAGGCTATTTTATAATGGTAAACACCATTGAACAACTTAAAGGAATACTTCACCCAAAATCGATAATTCACCAATTTTCTTCTCACCGTCATGCCAAGGAAGGGTTCGGAGAATTTTCGGAGTCATCAAAACGCTTTTGGAGTTCCAGGGGGGGTCCGGCTGACAACGGATTTTCATATAATGGTGGTGGATAGAGCTCACTTTTGAATTGTCCAAAACACACACTATGAAACATCCAAATACCTCCATACTGCTCATCCATACTGACCCAAGTGTCCTGAAGCTGCCACATGAAAACGTTGTTCGGAAAAAAATAATTTGATCTGTTTTTACAGTGTACGCAGAAATTACATGTAAACGAGCCAAAGGCAGTTTAGCTGTAACATCATTCAGTATCAATGCGAGAACCTTATGTTTTAATAGGGTTTAATTTATACAATACTACATAAAAAGGTAAAGGTGTCATTTTGAGCTCTAGGAAAAAATTCAGACACTTTATTGAGCAAATGTTTGATCTTCTTTATAGAAAAAAGTAATTACTAATGCAAACAATTACATGGTTATATATATCAATATTGGAATCATCCATCCTCTCTTTGTCCACTGCTGCACTGGCATCACGGTGGTTCTAAGCTGCACCTCTGTCCACTAAACCAAAGCCTTAGTTTGTACCTCAGCAAAATACACACACAGTCGACCAATGAAACGCCTTCCAGTCTCCTCCTCACCCAAACAATATGTTCATCAAAGAGCTTGTTTTACAAACAGGAGGTGCAGCTCCTGCCACTGACTGTTGACCAGCTGATGCAGCGGGGTTGAGCAGAGGTGATGGGACCCACCAGCAGTGACTCACCACACAACAGACTCCGTGTTCTCATATCAGGACCAGGCGCTATTGTGCTGCAGACGGCCATAAACAAGCAGAGCATGAATGAATCAGCCTGCAACACCCTGCTCATTTACAACACACTCTTTTTGTGTGTGTGTGTGTGGTGTGTGTATATATAGAATCCATCACCATTTGCATTTCTCACCCTGCCCAGGGCTTTTTTTTTTGAATTGGGGTTTGGTTTTCCTATTGTTACCAGGCTACAGGGAACTATTGTCAGTTCAAACAATGCACTGACCACTGGCACACTCATTTGTGTGTGTGTGTGTGTGTGTGTGTGTGTGTGTGTGTGTGTGTGTGTGTGTGTGTGTGTGTGTGTGTGTGTGTGTGTGTGTGTGTGTGTGTGTGTGTGTGTGTGTGTGTGTGTGTGTGTGTGTGTGTGTGTGTGTGTGTGTGTGTGGTGTGTGTGTGTGGTGTGTGTGTGTGTGTGTGTGTGTGTGTGTGTGTGTGTGTGTGTGTGTGTGTGTGTGTGTGTGTGTGTGTGTGTGTGAGCGTTGGAGAAAGAGTGACTGATTGTCTTCTGTTGTTTTGGGAATTTGAGGAGAGTGGTATGATTATTTTGTGTGTGTGTGTAGCTCTGGTCACCATGCTTTATTTCCCAATGGAAGACAGCTGGGAACATCTGTCAAAAGGAGGAGCGGGGGGGGGGGGGGGGTTGGACCCAGACCGTGTGTCAGCCAATCAGAACACAAATTTCTCGCTGATCTTTTTAAATGGACCAATAAACAGCCAGCAGAAGTACAAAAGAGAAAAACAAAACAAAAACCAGAGCTACTACCCGGGTTAAGTCTGTAAAACCAGTTTCCACATTTCCCTAGATTTGCACACACACATTTGAGCGCGCACACACATACACACACACACAGGATAAACAGGATTGAGGGGGATCTGTTGCTGGGAGGGGATTTAAGCAGAATGATGGGGTGGTTGTGTGGGGGGGTGGGGGGGAAGAACAAATGGGCACCAATCAACAGCTGAGGCTCTGGTGGCATCTGTTCTCAGTTATAGTTGTCAAGTGCTGGTGTAGGGTGAGCGGCCATCTTAAGATTTGTGAACACAGCCTGTCATGAATCCCACATTTCTATTAAATCACACGCAGCTTTAATCACTCCCTGGTCATGCAGACTTCAGACTTCCCTGGATAATCTCCGTTTGATTTAAGGCATATGGGCGCCACAGTTTCTTAAAGCATGCGTATTATTATGCACAATACAGCGCAGGAGGAACTAGTGGTGATGTTACTCATCCTGAAGTGACCTCCTCTGTAAGAAACGGCTACTGTTCTCCTTCCACGTAAAAAAAAAATACATGAATGATGACTGTGTTGGTTACAGTGAAGCTTAGTGTTCCATATTTGATAATCCTCCACCCAGCTGGACAACATTTTATTTATTAAATTGATTTAAGGCACTTAGAGAATTTGAGCTACTTTTTGGGCAGTTTCCTGTGTGTTTCATTCGATCCCTCCTCTGAGAGCGGGGAGCCTCAGGCGCATGATGAGTGAAAACTGATCACTGTCAAAACCTCAAGTCTCATTCCAGTTCAGTTAACACAGGACTGTATGTTTTTTTTTTGTTTTGTTTTTTTATATTATTATTTAGTCACAGTGTCATTTTGGTGAAAAACACTAGTGCACATAGTGACGCGTAGTGTCCATCTTTATTATCCACAAGTTTCCGAACGTCATCTATGGTCAAAACTGGAAGCCGGTTTTGCTGGTTTTGGTGGAATTGTACCTTTACGTTTCCATGGTTTTCAGTCGTTGTCATAGTTGCAGCAAACGCATGGATCGATTAACGCTGGCTTTTAACACGGATGTCAATTTGTGTGATATCCATTGTTAAAAGCTGGTGTGATGATCCATGCGTTTTACAGATTTTTTATTGAAAAAAAAAAGATCCATGTATTTAACGCGACTACTGAAACCATGGACACGTAAACTAAATTCCACCGGAAGAGCAAAACCGGCTTACGTTTTTGACGTTCGGAAACTTGTGGATAGTAGCCATCATTTTGGCTTCACATACTAAGATATACAAAAACCCTCAACCTTCATGACCTTTATTCTTTGTGTTTAATTTAAACAGATGATTTGTTTTGCACTCACTTGGACTTTGTACACCACCAGCACAGCGGACATTAACTGGAACATAATGAATCCACCCCTCAGAGCTCACTGTAACTGTTTTTCTCTCCTTGTTTCAGAAGGAGAACCCAGACCTCCGGTCTACCACCACGTACCCGTGTGGGGGAGTCCAGACGGAGGGGAGTCCTACCTGACTCTGGCCTTAGAGGTGGCTCTGATGGGCATGGGCCAGCAGAGGATAATGCCTGAGGGCCTGTATGCTCAGGACAAGGTGTGGTATTTCTGAAATACAGTCACATTTATAATTTGTGGTAATAATATCCTGAGTTAGCTATATGATTTTTTTTTGGTAGTATTTCCTGAAAGAGAACACAGTTATATTTGGGCTGCTTGGCAGACGCAAAGTGAACTACATCTCTAGCTTGTTGCATATTAAAAATTTGTGTGTTGTCGACAACATCGTCATGATAGAAAATCACTATAATTAAATGTCTGTGTGAAGCACTTTCCGCGCAAACAGGGAGAAAAGGTCACATCAGTTTGTTCCCTGGGAAAGAAAAAAAAAACAGGCAGAAAGTCACAGTACTTAAGTTCACTGTGAATTAGAATCAACCCATGGAACATTTCTTTGTGCGAGTGGTAATCTGCTTTAAAGTGCTTAACGCGGTCGCCTCAGACCTTTGTTAATGTCATGGAAATCAGCGAAAACATTAATGTTTTAGACAAGAATTGCATATAAAAGCCCCCAAATGAAAGCGCCTCTCACTGGATCAGCAGCAGAAAGAAAAACACTTTCTGTCGTGTACTCTGACAATACATACACACAGACTGAAGAGTGAGAGGAATTAATGTACACTGCTCTACTCTGATAATACCTCTAACTCAAAATCCCTTCTTAAAGGGTATTTACACTTCAAAGCAAGTCAAGTCAGTTTAGTTTTTACTCTTAATTAAACCGGTCTAATCAAAGGATCTCAGGTTGTTGTGTGTGTTGTCTGTTGATAATAAATGCTTATATATACTGGAAATCCAGGCTATGATTAGTTTAGCTCCTAACATTTAAGCACATCTTCCCCGTTTATGGTCAAACACCATTTTCTGTGCAGTCGCAATGAATAACACGTGTTGTGAATTTGTCGTAGGTCTGTCGTAACGAGGAACAGATTGTCGCAAAACTTCAAGAGCTGGAGCTGGACGATCTCCTGGTTCAGACTCTTCGGAAACAGGCCATACAGCTGCTAGATGGTACGGCGCCCCAAAAGCTCTCTGGGATACTGTGTGCTCCGATGTTTTTTTTTAAAGATGTTGCTAAACATGAAACATTTTGTTTGTCTGGGTCCAGCCGGCCCCTTCAGCGGTCTGGGTGAGGTCATCCACAGGGAGAGCGTTCCCATGCACACCTTCGCCAAGTACCTCTTCTCCGCCCTGCTGCCACACGACACGGACCTGGCCTACAAGGTGGCTCTCCGCGCAATGAGGTCAGGAAGTGCACTGCGTTATAATGTAATGTACGTCTATGTCAATGATGATGGTCGGAGTCAACATTAAGCTTGGCTGTATGTCATCTTTTTTTAATGTTTTAGTTTTGATTTTTTTCAGGAACAAAGTTACAGTTACCAACTAACAAGATAAAATCCAACCAAAAAAAAGTCAATATCCACAAGGTGGCAAAGTAAAAATGAAATGACAGGACAATAGAAAGTGAAAAAAAACTAGAAAAGGCATTTCCATAAGAAAAATGCGTGTGAATGCTGAAAGCCATTGCTGAACCCTGCTAAATTAGCAGAAGAAATTGACAAAGAGAGGAAGTACAGGAACTAATAATAATAAATTAATAGATAGACAAAGACAAATCGTTTTGAGGTTGCTCTTCTCTTAACTATGTAAAAATTGTTTTTTGCACTCAAGACAATTTGGCGCATCCTGTCAAAATCACACACTAATGTATGTTATTAGGTACACACAGTAAAGGTATATAAACTATGTAGAGATGAAACACCAAGCTATGGGAAAGCTGCAGTGCTTTTCAGATTATAGTGTTAGACTGCACTCAGTAAATTAATGTGTACTGAGAAAAAAAGTATACATTATTTTGTCAGCTTCTGGAATAATAGGTATGAACTAAGAGGGAACTCCTTAAAAACTCCTTAAAAAAATGTGTCGTTCTGACAAAAGAAAACATTTTTTGGGGCTGTAAGAGTATAGGATGAGCTTCCAGAGCTCCATCAGTAAATTCCTTTAAAAATAGAATAGATAATTTCTGGTCAAATAAGGACTTTTTAAATTATAAAGCAAGGTTGTGACTTTTGCAGACTTGGATTTTGTTTTGTTTTGTTTTGTTTTGAGGTATTGTGGGAGATGATCTTTGAATTATTTATTGTATTCAAGTGATATTATGTATGGATTGTTGAAGTTTTTATGGATATATTTGTGATTGTATGTTGTTATTATCTTGAGTCTGATGTAGAGGATTTATATCCTGTATCAGATGTATTATCATACATACCTTTATTAAAAGGTAGTAGAGGCTTCAGTGCATTGTGGTGGTGGTGGATTACTTTATGTTAGGGATTTACCAGTGTGGCTAAAAACTACTATAATCGATAATGATAGCATTTTGGGAAATGCTTATTCACATTATTAGCAAGATATGAGAGCATAGATCTTCACACCTCACTCTCAGTCTTTATATATTAATTGACATTTAAACATCTTAATCCATGATGACATTAACTGAAGACATGTTAAAACTTGTTTGTTTCCATTCAGGCTGCCAGTGCTGGAGTCGTCAGCTGGCTCCGAGGACGTGGGCCACCCTCACCACGGTATCTCCATAGTCCCCAGCAGATACCCACGCTGGTTCACACTGGGACACCTGGAGTCGCAGCAGTGCGAGCTGGCCTCCACCATGCTAACTGCTGCTAAAGGTACCGTCACTCGGCATAGTCCTAGCTGCAATGTTCTGACACGTGCTTCCATCCTTACCTTTCACTGGTATTTGAGCATCAAGATCTTAGTCTACGGTTCCCACTTTTTGTCTGCAGGTGACATGTTGAGGTTGCGGACAGTACTGGAGGCCATCCAGAAAAACATCCACTCCTCTTCCTTAATCTTCAAACTGGCCCAGGACGCCTTTAAGATAGCCACTCCCGCAGACAACCCCCCGGATATAACCCTGCTCAATGTGGCCCTGGAGCTAGGACTGCAGGTACTGTGTGTGTTTATGTGTGTTTGTGTGAGAGAGAGAGCAGGCCAGTCGATAGTTTTCATAAATCATTATATACTGTATATCAAAAAAAAGAAAAAAGAATCAGTGCTGGTCAGGACATGCAACAGTTTCTTTGAACTCATCATCTCTGCAGTCCTCCACAGCCTCGCTACAAATTAAGAGAGAAAACATCACACAGAGTCTTAACCGTTTGTTGATGACAAGAAACCACATAATTGAGCCTTTTGGGTTCCACAGTAAACACAAAAAATCTTCACATCATCACAGCAGCAGTGTAACTGCAGCTTCACCCGCCTCCTCCTCCTGGTAGATCCAGTCTGGGCAGAATTCCTGTCCACAGAACTGCTAATAAAGTTCTCAAAATGGAAGAGTTACAATTAGTTGTGTGTAATTATGAACATACTTAGGATGCGTCTTTCATCACTGTGTGGTGTGATGTGGTGCTGGCTTCTAAATGCTGACAGCTGCATGTCAAGCTCATGGTTGCGTTGCGTTTTTAAATGGGTAAATCCTTTCAAAGTTAATAAGAAAATACTTAAATATTGTACATGTAATGACTTCCCCATTTAATTAAACAAAGCAGGAAACCTCACTGTGTGTCTGTGTTTTCCAGGTGATGAGGATGACTCTGTCCACGCTCAACTGGAGAAGGAGAGAGATGGTTCGCTGGCTGGTTACCTGTGCCACTGAAGTTGGTATGTGATGCTTTTACTACACACACCCCACCCAGATGGGACCTTTAATGCAATTTAAATACAATTAAAGGTCCCGTCCAGTATAAATTATGAATTATAATTTTCATGTGATTTGAATGTATATAATACACAGAAAGTGAATTAAAGTGTTGAGTCCACAGAGAAACGGACACAACCTGTGTTTACAAACTGAGCCTCAATATGAGCTGTGAGGGCTTCTGTAAATTTGTGATGTCACAACAGAGCAGTCACCTGGAGGATTTGGTTTCTCTGGAGTGTTACAGTGACATTTTTAGAACAGCTCATAGGGCCTCTTCTGATTGGCTTCTTGTTCTTTGTTACAAGAGATAGATACTCCAGAGAGAAGATGTAAAACTACACTGAGATGGTTTTTGGCTTATATCTTTTTTTGTTTTGTTTGTTTAAGTATATTCTTTGGGGGCTTTTTCGTCTTTAATGGAAAATACAGTCGAGAGAAAGGGCCACTTGATGCGGGATTCAAACTGGGGCCATCTGCAGTGAAGACTGTAGCCTCAACACATGGGGCAGCTACTCTACCAACAGAGCTAAACACCGACCCAATTATATAATTTTTAAAGGTGTGATATATGGGACCTTTAATAAAAGCTCAGGTTTATGGTGCGTTCCGGGCAACCCGTAACTCGTGTTTTTCCGACCTGTTCCCATGGTTACCCGTTGGAACGTACAGTCAAACTCGTAACTTCCCACCTGTGAACTCGTACTAGATCGATCTACTCCCAGCTCCCAGTTGTAACTCGTAACTTGCCTGGAACGCTACAAACCTGTAACTGGTGACTTGAAGTCGTGACTTACGGGTTAAAAAGCCTCGAATAAGTTTCAGAAAAGTCTGACCAGTACTATCAGACAATAAACACACCGACCTCAGAATGTTAAGTTTCTGTTTCTGTCCTCCCCAGGTCTGCGGGCGTTGGTCAGCATCTTACAGAGCTGGTACACCCTCTTCACACCGACCGAGGCCACCAGCATCGTGGCGGCCACCGTCATGTCCCACAACACCATCCTGCGCCTCAGCCTGGACTACCCGCAGCGCGAGGAGCTGGCCAGCTGCGCCCGGACCCTGGCCCTGCAGTGCGCCATGAAGGACCCCCAGAACTGCGCCCTGTCGGCCCTGACGCTCTGCGAGAAGGACCACATCGCCTTCGAGACGGCCTACCAGATCGTGATCGACGCGGCGTCCACGGGGATGACCTACTCCCAGCTGTTCACCATCGCCAGGTACATGGAGCACAGAGGATACCCGCTGCGCTCGTTCAAACTGGCCTCCCTCGCCATGACCCACCTGAACCTGGCGTACAACCAGGACACGCACCCGGCCATCAACGACGTGCTCTGGGCCTGCGCGCTGAGTCACTCTTTGGGGAAAAACGAGCTGGCGGCCATCATCCCCCTGGTGGTGAAGAGCGTGCACTGCGCCACGGTGCTGTCCGACATCCTGCGGCGGTGCACCATGACGGCGCCGGGCCTCGCCGGCATCCCCGGGAGAAGGAACTCTGGGAAGCTGATGTCGACGGACAAGGCGCCGCTGCGGCAGCTCCTGGACGCCACGATCTCGGCGTACATCAACACCACGCACTCTCGACTGACGCACATCAGTCCGCGGCACTACGGAGAGTTCATAGAGTTCCTGAGCAAAGCAAGGGTGACTTTCCTGCTGGCACAGGACGGCCACATTCAGTTCGATCAGTTCATAGACAACCTGAAACAGATCTACAAGGGCAAGAAGAAACTGATGATGTTGGTCAGAGAGCGCTTCGGCTGACCCTAGCCCTCCCTCACAGGGACACGCGCCCTGGGAAGTAGTTGAATCCATTTGTTTCTATTTAAGGCTTTTTAGATTCTTTGTATTTTTACTTATTTTGAGCCATTTGTTGACTAAGTCATACGTTTTTGTCCCTGTTTTGTTGTTTTGTTTCTTGAATGTGAACCAGGAAGTGTTTGCAGTACATTGCTCTACTTCGTCGAGACTGCAAAAGGAGGGGCGACGGCTTGAAATGTCAAAGAAACACCAACGAAAACAAAGCATTTTTCCCTCCAGCTAATGTTAAATCTAATATAAAAAAGTGCAAACGATTGTGATTACTAAAAAAAAAAAAAAAAAAAGCAAAAGGAACTTTTGTTTTTCAGTGGCACATGACGATATAAAAACCAAATGATGTTGGATGGGGTACTTACTTTGAGCCAGACGACGCTTTGAGCTGGGGGTAGGAGAAGTGTTTTTCCAAGTGGAAGAAACATGTCATTCCAAAAAGAAGAAAAACAAACAAAAACACTGAGATGGAAAACACACATAGTGTTGCTGTCATACCTCGACTGTATTATTTGTCAGCTTTAACTTCTCTATCAGAAATGGCCTCTTTGTTTCATTCAGGGCATCTTAGAGTAGAGAGGGCAGAATACAGGACTGCACATGTGCGGTCTCTTCTGTAGAGGAAAATCAGCACCGACAAGTTTTCTAAACTTGACTGAAGCCACTCTAGACTAGCTCCTGTCCTCTACACCTGCTGCTCAGTGCTTTTCATTCACAAATCATCATCTGGAGAAGGACCGTGAGTGCATGTTCACCAATCCAGCAGCCCCAGAGTGACATTATTCAGGCTGTTCTAGCGAAGATAGAGTAGTAGAGGCTGCAAACATGCACACACACCACACACACGTATGTTTATGTATATGTATGTATAAATATGTATACACATGCATACATACAGTATATCTCTTATATCATCCTATAAGCTTACTAACAGTGACAAAACACAACTGTGATGAACGGTGGGAGTCACACCGTGCACATCTTCAGACATACCACTGCACTGCTGTACAGCTACTTGTGGCCAAAACCTCTTCGACCTATACGACTCCAGTGGTCACCACTCACATGCTAGATCATGATGCTAGTCAACGAGCAATATAAGTCAAGTCTGCTTCATTTTTTATTTTTTTTAATCATCTAGCGGCATTAACTCCACCGCCTCGTATTGGTTTAGCAAGCGGAACATATTTGGACCTTGTTGATTTCAGTGACTGTTAGTGGTTAAGTCTGCCGGTAGCTAAAGGCCCTTTTCCATTTCAAGACATCTCGGGAGAAACTGTGTGTAAGCACTGCCATAAGTCAGCAGTAGCCTACTTTCCTTTCCATCATAGTCAACAAGCACTAAGTAGACAACAGCCACAATTATCAGAGTCCACATCAGCAGAAAGAGGAAAAAAGTAATAAAAGCAAGAACTACAAGTTCTACCTTGTATATCTTGTCAGATGAGCAGAATTAGGCTAAATGTTTTTTCCAAAATATTTGGAAAGCTTCAACCACTGATGACTCTGCACTATTTTGTATTTAAAGTTGGCAAGATAAAGAAAAAAGAAAAAAGAAAAAAGAAAAGGCTTTGAATTGTCACTTGGTGATAGATGCAGAAAATTACCTTTTTTTTGAGCAAACTTTCTTTACAATGACAGAAAGTCAAAGTAAATACAGTATATTTGTGAGGTGGAATTGAACTGTTTGCCTCTATCTTCATTAGCTTTGTAAGAAATCAGTTAACAGTGGTTGAAGTGCTGTCTACACTAAAACACAAAAAGAAATTGGTGAACACGATCAAAGAGGGAAAAAAGACAAATATTAGGATATAAAGATTAAATAATTAATAAAGAAATTGCACTTTTAGCATTGTGGCTAATGCAAGAATGAAGAAGCCTTTGTGGTTTCCAGCTGGATTCAAATGGAAAAGGGTCTGTAGTTACTGTGAATGCTACTGGCCGAGTGGCCGCGTTGTTATCTAACACTCACACAGTTAGAGCGCACATACAAAACATACATGTGAGACGACACGCCTCGGCACAGGAAGGTGTTTTTCTTTATGGGAGGAGGGGGGAGAGGGGTTGTACAGTAAAATCCCGCCTTTTCTTACCCGGTGGCAAAGTGCTGTTAATGGCAGTAAACAGTGCAGCAGCAAGAGCTCCAATCTTCTACTGGTCAGACTGGTCATCGTATACAAGCACTTCACACAAATACCTCTTCAGTACGTTCCTGCCTGCTTCAGCATTTATTTATTGATTGTGTAGTAACTTTGTGTGACTGAGTAGGAATCGCAGACACACAAACAGAACAGGATTTAAATAGATAAAACACACACACACACACACAACGGATGAGTCAGCTTGTCGATGGCAGGAGAATAAAAGAGAAAAAAAAAGGATTTTGAATGGAGGAACATTTTCTAGTCTGCTTTTACATTCCATGAGAGCTACCTTCACCCACTACCTGGGTAGTCAGTCACAGCTCTGGGCCTTTTTTTTTTTTTTTTTTTTTTTTTTTATCTTGAAGAAATGCAGATAGAAGAATGGGGGAGGGGGGGCAAGGAAAATTGAGCAAAAGAAAGAAAAGAGAGGCTAAACTCAGTTCTCAGGGACATCACTTAAAGAAACAAAACAAAAAGTAGTAGCATTAAGCATTTAAGATATTGTAAATATTAAAGTGTCAATTCAGAAAATTGTAAAGTTATAATTATTTATGATAAGTATGTTATGTGTTTGTTTGATTTTTTTTTCTTTATTTTTATGTTGTTTTGTTTTCTCGGCGGGGGTGTACTTGAATTGTTTTGGACGGGGGAATTTGACAGCGTTTTTTTGTAAGAGCAAAGACTTCAAGGCATTTCTCAGGTGCTCCTGTGTACATTTATTTCAGTTTGTTTTTTTGTTTTTTTTGCTATAATAACTATTATTATTTGTGTCTTTTATTTTTTTTTTCTGCAATTTTAAGATTTGCAAAGAAGAAAAAAAAAATCTGTTTTCCAAAAGGAGGCATGTTATCCGGAGTTGAGGAAAAATGAGTGAGGCATTCATTTGTAAACAGATACTAAAAACCTGACTATGCAGAACCACTTTGATGATCTTGTCACCTCTTAAAGATGCCCTCGAAATACTTGGGAGGAAGAGACACAGTGGACCGAACCACTATTAAAAGAGAAGGGAGGGAGGGTGGGGAAGTGGGGGGGGGAAGGGGGTCGGGGAGGGCGGACAAAGACAAGACCCAGCATGCTTGTGTTTGGACAGTGCGCAGTCTCCAGCCTGCATTTGCTGCAACATTTAGAGGAGAAAAAAAAGAGAGAGAGAAAAAAATGTTGGAAAATGCCTTTCTGACCGATCAATGTACAAAGTTTTATTTTTTTGCTTTTTTCTTCTTTGTTTGGTTTTCTTTAATCAGGACTCAAAGCCTTTAGTGTCTTCTCAGAGGTGTCGTGTTGTGTGGCAGCACCCCGGTGAGACAGAACAATACGCAAATGTCAGTCAGAAACAGCAATTGTATGAACAAAAAGAGACGACCTGCGGATGACCTCGTGTTCATTCCTCATTTGTTGTAACTTGTTTTTTTTTTTCTTCTCTCTTTTATTGCTTTCTCAACTCCCTTCAGCCTTCTTCTATCTCTCTACCGTGCTTTCTTTTATTCTTCCCTAATTCTCTGTCATTTATCCCTCGTTCCCTCTCGCGCCGGGAGGATCTCGGTGTCACAACGCTGCGTCGATGTGTCAGTGACCGGCCCCTCGCTGCAGCCACTTGCTCTGCTGTTGGATGTCGCTGCAGTGGCCACAGACTGCAAGGTTACTGCACAGTGTGGAGGAAAACTGGTTGATTCGTTCCTGAGCTACTGCATAAGCATTATAAGGATGTTATTTTTGTCAAATCAATTATTTTACCACTTGTTCCACAAGCTCCAGTCAGCTGCCTTTTAATGTGATGCATTACCTGACGCATTACAGCAAAGACGTTCCTCCACCTCTTTCTCTCCACCTCTTTCTTCCTTTCTTTTGTTCTTTCGTAGGACAGTTATATTTGCAGGTAGAGATCTAGTTCACCTACTGTTTCCCAGTTTGTTTTGGATTCTTTCTTTTTTTTTTCTAACTTAAGGGAAATTTTGAAAGTGTTTGTTGCCTCTTTGTGCTACTGATTATGAAAAAGGTATTTCCAGTATTTGTGGCCACAGAAGTATGATAGCTTATCATCAACACTTTTTTTTTAATTTGTAATTTTTTTGTGCAACTTCTTGAGCTACTGTCTATAAAGCGAGAATTTATTACTATTTATGTAACGCTACTACCATTTTATATTGATTTGTGTTGGAATCTCAGTGCTTTTCTATGAATAAAGTGTGAAACACGTTTCAAGAACTTTCATACTTGTGTTGAACATCAGACCTCCAGGTCAATAAATGTATTGATTAAGCACCATATACACTAACTATGATACAATGGTACATTATTCTATTTATTAACTTGAGCACAGTTTAGAGAAATGTCTGTAATTTTTACTCCCTACACCACACGTTAATGTACTCATCTTAAACATGTCATTGACTCTGTTTTTCAAGAGATCTGTGTAGATGCACAAACATTCACAGACATACATTACATATTTTCACATTTAAGGAACAAGGATGTAAGGATTGTAAATACACGACGAGTACAGCCTTCCAGTTTAATAAGAGAATGTTTTTTGGAGCACATTCATGGCTCTGTTCTTTTAGAGCTGCATCATGTGAGTGACAAGCTAATATTTTACTATGTCAGCAAAGAGCCTCATGCTTTACCCACTGTGTATTTACCCTTGGTGTCAAACCCACACATGACTTCTCAGGTGGTTGGTTGTGTGTATTCATTCAGCGCAGTTAGCGAACATCAACAACACGCTCGTCATCAGCCATGGTGCAGGAGAAACCCTGGGGAGAGTTCAATGAGGGGCCTATATGATATATAACTATATCTATAGAATATTTAATCATTCTAGTATACAAACAGAAAAAATGACAGTTCTACTGTGCATATATTGTACCTGGTTACTTTTACTTTTACAATTACAAAATGGGTTATGGAATGAATTCAATATACAACAGGATATGAAAGCATTAAATCTAGATCCAGCTTTATCTGACGTGAAATGTCTTATACATCCAGAGGGGAAAGTTCAGGTTGAGTTAAAGTTAGGTCTATTTTGTGAAATCTCTACCATCCTTTCAGTTCTTGTCTGTGAAATAACATCGTAGTAACATAGTTAATTGTTCATCCATCCATCGTAGTGTGTAAACCAACTTTAACCGATCTGACTTGCCTCAGTTGTGCATATTGTGTTTCCCTGAGCATTGTAATATAATAACAAAACTGAATCTAGGTCAAGTGGATTTGGTTTTAGAACGCATTGTATTATTGTATTGTAGCATTGTTGAATCTGCAGCCAAGCCCAGTTGATCCACACTGAACTTTCCCAGAGAACTATGACTGCAAACTTCACCAACAGACATGACTTCACGTGTTACCGCTACAATAATAACCCAACTAAACAGCTGGCTTGTTTCCTGGCTGTCTGATCACCTGTCCACTTGTGTTTCATGCCCCATTGGACTTTGCTGTAATGAAGCGTTGAGCAGCGGTATAGGCTCTGATTCTGCTAAATCTCCTGAGTGGCCTAATGCTTTTCAACTCCCACACAACAACATATGGATAAATGGTTTCTGCAGAGGAGTGTGTATCCCAGCTGCTGTGGCACAGTCCCGCGTCTTCACCCACCCAGCCGTCCAACATTAGCGCTAAATGAAGCACACGGAGAATGAGATGGTCCCATCAATCTTTCACTCATTTGTCTCTAATCAGAATATTTTTCTTCTATCCCTCCTTCACTGATTCATTCTCATTCATTAGAGATTTTCAGCAGAGCCATATAACCAGACAATCAGACCATCAAGAAGCGCTAAGTGTGCTCGTGGCTCAGTGTGTGTGTGAGTGCGTGTGTTTGAGAGACAGAGTGTGTAAATCTAGATTGATTGGCTGATGGTAAATGAGCAGATTTATATTAATTATCCAGACAGATAGATGGAGGAGTGATTGCTATATGCTCAATCTTTTTCTCCTCAGTTTGCACCGTGTCATCCAATCTGTCGCTCTCTACCTCTCTCTCTCTAAATCACACACACACATGCATGCATCACGTACAGTTTGTGAAAACACACACGCGCACACTGAACAGTTGCAGCAGTCAGACAGAGTGTGGGGTTTCCATCGCTCATTCCTCTGTCTCCAGTCCACAGGTCACTGTCTGCACACTCATTCTCTCGGGTGATGGAACCAAGTGTGCTTGCTGTCCCAAACACAACGACACAGCCCATCTGTGACAATCCCCACTGCACACACACACACACAATCAGGTGCACAATTTTTGATGTTCATTATATTAAATATGGATGCAGTTTCTACGAATGTATTCTCTTATGTCGCTGCAGCTGTACAGCTCTCTGGACAACGTTAACACATTATTGGACATGACCTCTAAACAAGAACAAGACCAGGGATGTGAAATAATTAGTGCAATTAACTTGACAGTGGACAGTATGGACAGTGTGGAGTGGACAGTCTATGGACACATGTTTTGGGCTGCACATGCACAGAGATAATTCCATTATCTGTATCTGTATCTATCCCAGATCTGCATCAGTGTTTGCATTCAGATTCAAAACACATGTTGGTCTGTTTTCTACCTTATTCTTCACAACAGTTATTGTTTCTAGATGAGAACTGAACATCAGATTAAAGGAAATTATATTAATTCTGGCAAGGCAGATATAATGAAAGCATTCAATTGATATCGTTGCTTTATAAATAATTATGAAATATATTTTCTCTCATACTGTACTTTCATCTGTTTCATCTCTCTAATTGTATTTTTTTTTAAACCTACAGTTATAAGTTTGATTCTAGTGTATAGTTTGGATGGGTTTGAAAAAACTTTAGTTTCTTCTCTTTAACCAAACTGCTCTCTTTGGTGTTCAATTATGAGGATTCCTCCCCGAAGAGCTGGAACAACTGGCTGGAGAGCAAAATGTAACCTGGACCTGGATGAAAAAGGATATCAAGGTGATGCCTGTGGCAATTTTATTTATTCATTTATTTAAATTATTCATTTGGATCAAACACAAGGTTCAGTAAAAATACAAAGTCACTCAATATAAAGCAGGCGATCAGTTTCACAGATGTGGAGTTCAGAGTTTCGACTTTCTGATGATGTTTTCAAGTCACTGTGTTGTCATTCACCAGGCAAAAAGATCCACAGTGAACAAATAAATGAATATATATTTCAGTGGGGTAAAATATCTGCAACTTTAAAGGGATAGCAGAGCCGTGAGCTGCTCAGAGCTACGCTACGGAAGCTAATGAAATTTCTTGGTTTCCCTCATCAAACTCATCAAATACACAATCCAACAACTCCAAAATCCTCTCGTGGACAAGTTGTGACCTGCACATTCACCACGCTATGAGATAATAAGGGAATGTTATGAGACGGAGTAGTAAATACAAAGACTGTTTGCCGAAAAACTGTCCCTGATAATGCAGCATGAATTTACCTCGAAAACAATTCTGTCTCGTAACGTTCTGTTATTATCTCATAGCGTGGTGAATGTGCAGGTCACAACTTGTCCACCAGAGCGTTTTGGAGTTGTTGGATTGTGTATTTGATGAGTTTGATGAGGGAAACCAAGAAATCCCATGAGTCTCCGTAGCGTAGCTCTGAGCAGCTCGCGGCTCTGCTCCGCCATTCTAAAAATAGCTTGCACCGCCAATATAAGGTAACAACCCTACTCCTAAAACTATGGGGATTATGGCAATGGGCCAATTTGCCAAAATGTTGAACTATCCCTTTAATACAAACTTTTTCCAGTGTGACCTGGATGACAGCAACGTTTTGTTGTAAGTTGTGGCCTCCAACAACATAGTGGGTCAGAAACCTGGCCCCAAATCAACAGGTTAAATGAGGTCAGATAGCAAATATCATCAACAAAGAGGGCACGCCATGCACAGCTGTCAGCATCTGCATCAGGGTGACTGAGGCCTCTGAAGGTCTTTAGACTGAAGCCTCAGCATCTCTCTGCCTGCCTCCATAACCACTATGGTAATAATACCTATCAGTCTCTGTCTCAGCAGGCTGCGTGTGAATGTGTGTGTTCATTCATGCATGTGGTCATAGACAGATATAGTGTGTGTGTGTGTGTGTGTGTGTTTGGGGGGCGGTCACTGATAAAGCGCTGATAGTGTCCATCCATGGCAGATGATGTAAAGCCTGCTGTCTCTCTAGGCAGATTGGATTTTCAGGCCTGCTGATTCGCTGAGAGATGGAGCCTGGACCTCCTTCAAAGACACACACACACACACACACACAGACAAAGAGAGAGAGCACATAAAAGCCAAGAGACACGCACAGACACAAATACATACAAACACACACACACACACACACACACACACACACACACACACACACACACACACACACACACACACTTATATATTATTCTCCTGCCAAAGCCTTTAAAGGCGAACGTGTGGAAATTGATCTCCATTTCTAAAGAGCACAAATTCATTGTTAGAACCTTTCTGTCACACACACACACACACACAGCCAGTGTCTATGTTCCCAGATGGCCCACTGACACACACACACACACCCCCAGCCTCTTCAGTCTTACCTGTCGACAATCAGCTGTGATTGTTGTTCATTTGTCTCCACGATTTATGTACGCAGGGGGGGGGGTTGGGAGTAGGAACGAGAGAGAGAGAGAGAGAGAGAGAGAGAGAGAGAGTGTGTGTGTGTGTGTGTGTGTGTGTGTGTGTGTGTGTGTGTGTGTGTGCGTGCGTGTGTCTTTGGTACAGCAGCAACACAAACAATGGTGATGAATGAAGGCTCACATTCATCGGAGCAAGAATTGCTTTTTTCCCCTCATTATCAACATTAATTCAGCTGCTTCAAACTGTGTGTGTTGTTGTATTTAATCATAACACTGAGGTCCACTCACTGCTCTACACTTAATTATTCGAAGGATTGAATTTGCCTTTTCATGTCCACCTTCTCTTTCATCATTCACCTATTGTGGGGTGTGCAGGGTTACAGATTTACAGAATGCCATGTTTAAGATATTCTTATATCACTTTCATGCCAAAAGAACAAATCGAACAAACAATGACTGTGTCCTACCAACAAGTACTTATTTGTGTGAGTAAGTGTGTATTCAAACCCACACAAATCTCACTCTACTACACTGCAGAGCTTCACTGTTAAAGGGATAGTTCAACATTTTGACAAATTGGCCCATTGCCATAATCGATATTGTCATAGTAGGAGGTTCATTACCTTTAATTGTCGTTGCAAACTATTTTTTAGAATGGCGGAGCAGAGCCATGAGCTGCTCAGAGCTACGCTACAGAGGCTAATAGGATTTCTTGGTTTCCCTCATCAAACTCATCAAATACACAATCCAACAACTCCAAAACGCTCTGGTGGAAAAGTTGTGACCTGCACATTCACCACGCTATGAGATAATAACAGAACGTTACGAGACAGAGTTGTTTTCGAGGTAAATTCATACAAAACCGCTGATGTGCATTGCCTTCAGGGGCAGTTTTTCAGCAAGCAGTCTCTGTATTTCCTACCTCTAAAACGGCTCTCTAGTTGTTCTTAAGGTCAGTTGGTTTTGGTCGTTCATCTATTTTTGGGTGTGAAATATCTTTTAGTGCAAATGAAAGACATGTTAACAATAATGTTCATTATTGAAGTAGCCTATTGGAAATATAGACTACATAAATGGATGGATGGCAATACAAAAAAAGGACGGATTTTCTAATTTTCAGTCAAGGTGCAAAATTGGAGGCTCATCCAAGATTTTTGTTTTATTAAAACTAGATATAATGTATCAAAAGTTGTTAATGGGTTCATTGTATCATGTTATTTGGTCAGTTATACCCCGTGAAAAGTCCTTAAAGCAGGCATATAATCCATTATTATGTCACAGCCCATTAATTTATATTTTATGTATCCTCTTATAACCTCATTAAAATGGATTAGGCACATCATTATTTATGGTTGAATTAACAAATGGGGATTCATTGTCATAATGTATAGGGCTAGACCACTACTAATATGGAAATCTGAAAATCCAACTTGCATCATTTTGATAAAAAAAAAAAAAAATCTGTTGGATTGAAAAAGAAATTTAAAAAAATAAAAACAAAAAAAAGTGTAGAGTGAATTTGTATTTTCTCAGAAAACGGTCAAACCCAGAAATAACACGGCATTGCTGTCTAGTTAGAGACTCTGACAGAGACAACATGGTGTATGGAGAGGAGGGAACCCCTGAAACCTCCCTTCACCCCTGCCTGGTCACATGATGTTATGATTTTTGTTGGAATCCTTCTCAACAACAACATCAGCAACAACAACCGGATTTGCCAGAATCTGCTTATCTGACGTTCTTAGCTGCATGCACACAGAAAAACACAATTTGGGATTAACTGATCTCCTTTTCCTCTTGTAAAGAGCTTCTACTCTGATTACAGCAATAATGCACATAATGTCATTTTAAGCCAAATTCAGTGTAATAAAATGCAGTTTTGTATTCATCCTTAATTTACTGAATTGTTAAATTCACATGGCGACAAAACTTGGAGGTTTGGGATTGGTTGTTTCTGGCTCTTCAGCTTTATTCAGGCATCTCATTTACTGTATGAATTGATGGCATTTCCTGTTGCCCTTTAACTTCATGATTTAATAGTTTTAATTTATGCAGGGGATGGCTTGGGTTTAAAAATCTGTTAGTGTAGACACTGTACAATCTTCCTTTGCCTCACAGAAAAGACTATAGGCCTAGAGGTCAAAACCTGGATCATGTCAGGATATTTATATTATCTCCTTTATTGACTGGTTAATACAGTATGTTGTGTATCTATATGCACTCAGTTTACAGTGTTTTATTATTTAAATATAGCTAAACTCCCAATAGACAATGGGAAAGTATGATATAATGACTGAAATAAAGACTACATGTTAACCATCAGCCATTTCCAAGCTCCTGCTTCACTAATAATAGCATTTTAAATAGACTGCCATATATAAAGGCTATGTCTTCTAGTTACTTACGTCATTGCAACTGTGCTGACTGCTTCTAGCTGTCAAATCATGATCAGCACTCTGCTCTCAGCTGTGGTTATCACTTGCATTTAACATCACAGTTTGGTGATACCAAGATGCAGCAACTCATACTGTGAATTTCTCAAACTATCACAGACTTGGCCAAGTGTGAAGTAGCTCCAAATTGTGTAAGATTCTTATCTATAGTCATGGTGGTAACTATACTCTTGTCCTTTTAACACTAATTGTTTCTGAAAACCCCACACAGGATTGTCATTAGAAACAGTTAATGCCACTCCAGAGGCCCAAGTGCTGTACTGTTTATTTATATTGCTGAATCTTATTACAAAGCGTGTCTCAAAGGACTGCAGACTGGATGATAAAATTGTGTTCCCACACCTTCAGGCAGGACAGTAGGCCTATCTCACTTCTGTCCCACTTAGACCCCCAGTCACTGTCAAGTGTTTGTCCCATTTTCTGGTCCAGGCCAGTCTCCATACCTGACTGTAACAAGGAGAGGCAGGCACACAGAGGGTTATGATGATATTTCGTGTTAAATGCTAATATTAGTAGGCTCTGTTAACCAATATTTATGCACCATAAACACAATTTAGCCCACGCAGTCAGTCTACACATGAGGCTAATGGTATGATTAGCTTAGCAAGGGTAATGCTGTCATTCCGACATCCCACCACTCCGACATTCCGCTATTCCGACATGTCATCCCATCATCCCAACAAGGCTTACTAAACTTAACCAACTCCTTTCTTCATTGCCTAAACTCAACCAGCGCAAAATCTTTTGGGGAAAAAATACCGTACACTATTAAAGGATTTGTCGGAAAAAAAATAAAATTAAAATACCGTCATTCCAATCATAGAGGCAAGAATTGCCGGAGGCCTATGTCGGACTGGTGGGATGTCGGAATGGCAATCGCCCCCCCCTTGACTTCCCATTTCTCCGACCATACATTTCTTGATTCTTGTGTTCATTAGTCCGACCTCCCATTTCTCCGACTTAAGTAACCCTAACCGTAACACTGTAGAAAAACTTGGATTAATGAGCGGTCTGACTTTTGGGCGGTCGGACAGACGTATGCTCCCCAGCAAACCACAATAAAAAATTGACCTGATGATGGAGCTGAAAAGAAAAAAAGATAATTCACTGACCTGACATGGTCAAGGTGTTTAGAAAAAAACTAAATGAAAGAAGTCTTCCCCTCCGGGGATCAAACGCTGCTCCCCGCGCCAGAGGCAGACACGCTAACCACTATACTACCGTAACAAACATATTTCAGGTGAGTTCACAGAGCTCCCACTACCGTAATCCCTTCAAAGGCGGACTTTTTTTCAGGTTCGGAATGGCACCCCTTTTTCAAAAAATCATTATGGGCTGGCACTCCAAAACATACAAGTAAATGTTCGGAATGGCGGCCCTTTGGAATGGCACCCTGGAACCCTAGGCTACATGATGCTAGCAGCAGCTACATTAGCGGCTACTAGCATGAATGTGGCTACAAAGCTGTCAACTCTCTGGTAGAGTTTGTCTTGTAAGATCTAAAATACAAAGCGAGATACATTTCACTAAACATTTAATTGAACAGAATAAAAACAGATATATTTTAATGTCACAGTGATTACAAGGTGATTTGGTTCTTAAGCCACTTGTTCAAATCTGACTTGATGAAATAAAACAAAGATAAAGACAGATTTGGGGTAAAAAACAAACAAAATAAAAACAGCATATGGCATCTTCTCATTATGTTTCTTAGAAGATTTTCTAACCACAGGAGTCAAAATAAAGCTCTGCTAATTTATTCACTGGTAAGATGTTGGGAAGAAGGGATTGACAGCTGAATGACCAACATTTTCCTTTAAAAACATGATTTTTTATTTTAAAATCCACTGCAGCATGTCCCTTAGTGAAGCTCTTTGCTAACCACAAGCTTTTGTTTTTTTGTTTTCACAGCATTTTATTTTGTGTCTCAAGGGCCTCTGAGACAGAAACTACTTGTACTGATGAAGAGCTCTGCTTTGATTGGAGAGGTTTAAGGCTACAGAGAGGTGATGGAGGTTTGTCTTTTGTTATTTGTATTTCTAAAGCAACGTTATTTTGAGCTTTGATTGAATAACATCTTAAAAGAATATTTTTTGAATAAAAACAAAAATACAATCCTATAACATTTCAAATGCACTTATAACGTACATCCACTTGCATGAATGATTTCATCCCGTTCAAATCCAAATACATAATCCACTCCTGGTGCGATCAACATATTACAGATGAACAGAAAATCTAACCCTTGGAAAACCAACATGTTTATGCTGCAAATCTTCACTCGAGAATAATCCATGTAAATGTACATGTTGCTTTTTATGTTTTAGTGCAGGAATTGTTGAATATTTGTCCTCTTCGCCATCATCAGCCTCTTGGAGAACCCCATGGCGAAAATGTAAAAATGTCATGGAATCATCTTAATCACTGGAAATGAGGCAGTTCAATTTTTCTTTTTAATGTTGACCTTTTGTATTCAAACACCAATGTTTAACACTTTCATACTTTTTAATAAAATATTGCATTATTTATTGTACATTTTACCACCAGAATCATCAGCATTTTGGCCTCTCCCCACACAGATGCGTATCTCTACATTTGTTTAATCATCTGTTTAGAGTGCTTGTGCACAGCTTCGACGAAGGCGCCCACGTTCTCTGGGTCCATGTCGGGGTAAAGGCCGTGGCCCAGGTTGGCGATGTAGCCTCTAGTGCCAAAACCCTCCAGCATTTTCTTCACAATGTCTGAAATACGCTCCTGAGGATAAAAGAAGATAAATAAATTGTACATTTATGTCATACAACAATTGTGTCAGGCTACAGCTTTACTTGTTCTCTCTTTGTCTGCTGTTTTCTGACAGCAACAATTCGAAGCTCTGAGTTAAACTCTTCTGTTTACTCTTTGGAAACTTTTTGTGAATAAAACTTGGCCACAAATCAACTGAGCAGACCTGACGGTGGCTTCAGGAAGTTTAGATGCATCAATTTAGAGAATTTTGTGAATCTAACTTTTAACACTCGCATCACAGAAAAGTAAGTGAATTGTGATACAAGAATAGGACTAAGAATAAGAACCATTTCTTCATTAACCATTTCTTTTCTTCTTTCTTTCATTAAATGCTAAAACTGAAGGCAACTGGATATTCAGATGTACATAAACACAATAATACGACAATACTAATCACAACTGTGAAGAAAAAGAGTTGACTTCCTGCTTCCTGCCATTCCTGTGTGCACAGTCAAAAGCAAACTGGGAGTGGATGTTACCTTTGGAGCGTAGAGTGCACAAGGGTCCATGTTTCCTTGCAGGCTGACCTTCCCTCCTGTGCGTTCCCTGAACACACACACACATGACAGGACACACAGGGTAATCCTTTAACCAACAGGTTAAGTATTTGATGAGTGGAGCAGAAAACACAGACAGAGTTTGTTGACTTAAACGCTGCATCCTGTGACAAACCAGGGACCAGGGTGAGGGCAGTAATAGTTAACCTGCTGCTCAGGAAATGCCACAGTGTGGGTCATGGTCCACGCTACAACTGGCTGACAAGTAACTTCACATAGTCTTCACATAGACAGATTACTTAAACATATATTATGCATTTATATTTTCTATATATTTTCCTATATTGATTAGATCCTTGATCCCACTATACACCTCTGTATTTTACACTTTTATTGTTATGGTACTCGTTTTTATTGTATGTACTGCTCGAACCTATTGCCCCGGTGGGATTAATGGTATTGTATTGTATTGTATAGATAGATAGATAGATAGATAGATAGATAGATAGATAGATAGATAGATAGATAGATAGATAGATAGATAGATAGATAGATAGATAGATAGATAGATAGATAGATAGATAGATAGATAGATAGATAGATAGATAGATAGATAGATAGATAGTTGATGATTTTATTTGATGCACTCCTCTGTAAAGTGTCCTTGAGTGGCTTGAAAGGTGCTTTTTAAATACAATTTATTATTATTAATAATATTATTATATATATAGATACAGATACTTTATTCATCACCTTGGAAAAATGGAGAAATGTGTGTTAGTTATGATGGATAGATGATAATAGAGGGACAGGGGAGCTCATCCACCTCTCAGTGCTGCAGCTCAGTGAGATGGAACGTCTGACCATGTCTGTGGCTCTATGGGCTCTTAACTAGTAAGCAGATTCATGTATTGATCCTCTTCCTAAGCTCACGTTCCTGAGAAGTTTCAACACTTAAAATCACCACCTGCTCCTGCCCGAGGAGGCGGCTCCAGTTCAAACTTCTAGTGATCACAATAAACTCTAAAACTCTCAAACCAGGGCTTCGAGTCGTTTCGCTGTTTTTCCCTCATGTCGTCATATTAGAAGCGACCAGAGCAGTTTTTGCATGGTCAGTGTTTGGTCTCAGTGTGTTCGTGTGTTACCGTGCCGATCGGGGGTCAATGGTCCAGTCCAGCCCGACAACCTCATAGTGAGACTGAGAGAGATCCTCCAACGCGTAGTGAGCATCTTTTGCGAATGCAATCTGGAACACACACACACACACACACACAGATAAAATGAAGAGATTTTCTAAGTCTCTATTTTTGGTGAGATGCCGCCACCTGCTGGTCGTCAAGTATAACAGTGATTTTCATCAGCAGAGTCCTTAATGATCCCTCTGGGGAAACAATGATGTTGAAGCTACAGAGCGCTGATAAGAATAGAAGAGAGTATTGAAACTAATATAGAAGGCAATTATTACAAGACAATAAAGTGCATAATGCAACAGCTGCTGGAGCCAATGATGTGTGTGTGTGTGTGTGTGTTTGTGTACATCATTAGTCCTTCATGTCAGGTGCTGATGAAAGAGCACCTGCAGAAATACGTGAGGGTGTGTTCTGTGTTTGTACACACTGGTATATCGGGAAAAAAAGCATGTTTATTTGCTTATTTCTTTCCTGTCTCTCACCATGGGAACATCCTGTCCTCCCTCTTTCAGCTTGTCTTTGACGCGGCGAGCGATGTCTCGGAGGTACGGCAGGGAGAACTCTTTAAACTCAGCGGGCCCCAGGATCCCAGCGTGGGACTCAAACACCTGCAGAGCCTGAACAACACGCACAGCGGAGGAGGACATGAGGAAAACTTGTCTGTGTGAAACCTGTGTAAATCCAGGTGAGTATTTCTCTCAATGACAGATCACGTCCACACAGCTCCTTTATCTATTAGAGATGATAGGAAACATACTGGACTGTGGTGCAGCAGCTCTTTATAAATACACCACTAAACTCATGTAAAGCTGGAGGAATGTCTCTGCAGGCACAGACTTCAGTAATGTGAAAAATAAAGTACAAATAAGGTTTCTTGAAAGAAATTTGAAGTTTTTTTTGTTTTGTTTTTTAACACAAAAATCAAAATCATTGATACAAATCTACAACGAGTATTAGGGCCACATTGACAAATAAAAAAATCACAAACTTCGAGAATAAAGTCGCAAATTTACGACTATATTCTCGTAATGTTACGACTTTATTCTCGAAGTCTGTGTTTTTTTTTCTATTCTCAATGTGGCCCTAATACTTCGTTGTACAAATCCATAATTGTAAACAAATAAATACGATCAACAAGCAAAATTAATCCAAAAAGGAAGGACAAAAACACAACAAAAAAAACAGCAACATCAACAAACAAAAACAATAGTGACAACAACAAAAAAGGTGAAAATTATGTATAGAGAATAAATAAATAAATAAATAAAAATAGGACGGCCCTCTATTACAATCATTTACCATTTCAGGGTAAAGGTGTTAAGTCAAACCTTCACCCTGGCTCAAAATTTCCCACCCATGTTCGAAAATCTGTGCGTTCTTAAAAGTTATTTGTGTTGTGAAATGGATTAAAATGTGCGTAAATCTCCACTTCGCATTTAATCTTAATTCGAGTTTTATCTTTGTATAAAATGTTTGTCAATCTTAAAAGTCATCTCTAAATCACCGTAAAGCACTGAATCAGATTTCCTCCCATCTCAAAATCTTCTGCAGGAAGATCAGAGGTGAGGTCAGTCCCTCTGGAGGACCTGGATGTTTGTTCTCCAGGTCAGATAAACTGTCTGAAACCACCTCGTTGCCCCAGATACTAAGAAAAACTGCAGTAAAAATGGCGACATGCTTTGTTGCTGTGACACTGTTTAGACTGTGTGTGATAATCCCAGTCTGTGCTCTGAGGCTCGACTTCTATGGGAAAAAAAGGAAAATAGAAAACTGCTGCCTCAACCAGATTTTGTGCTGATGCTTAAAAGCAAGTTAATTTCCACAAAGAGCCGGCACAAGCAGCAACAATCAGCAAATAGTATTTATATGTCCACCTTAAAAAAACACAAAACACCTCATAGAGAATCTCTTTCAGCTTCTCACATACATAAAAAAAATCCTGCCTCTTCAACTGGTTAGGCCACAAAAAAGGAGTCCTGTGATCTGATGAGTCATGATGATAATAATGCAAAGTCATGAATAGGAAGCGCAGTGGTCTGACCTGAGCTCCAGCTGCCACCTGCCCCAGCAGATACTCCACTATCACGTCTGTCAGCATCTTCAGCAGCATGTGGCTGGCCTCAGGGTGTCGGTACAGCCAGCGCTTGGCCTTGGAGTGGGTGTTGGAGCCTCCTCCCTCTATCATGTAGGACATCAGTGTCCACTGTGGGGGGACGCATCAGAGAGAGGAGTCTTAGCCAAACTCCTACTTAGCAATTACACTCCTACCTT
This sequence comes from Trachurus japonicus, assembly GCF_045865225.1. Classification (NCBI taxonomy): domain Eukaryota; kingdom Metazoa; phylum Chordata; class Actinopteri; order Carangiformes; family Carangidae; genus Trachurus; species Trachurus japonicus. The sequence continues at coordinate 37,739,566 of NC_140923.1, read as the reverse complement.
ACACCCCTACATTGAAAGCAATTACATTAAGATGGCTTAAACAGGATCCCCCCCACGTATGCTGAACGTACTGTAACAATTCTAGGAAATATTTACACAATGGTGTTGACATTACAGAATGAAGTGTTTATAGAAAGATGGTGGGGAAACAAATGGACTGATTACTAAAAGATCTTCTTTTTCAAGATAGGAGCTGGATCATAAATGAAACCCAGAGGTGCTTGATAAAAACATGTATATGTGCTGATATAATGTCCAGATTAAGTGTATCTATGCAAAGGGAATGTGTAACCCATGATAAGTTTTATTTTTGACATATTAATGTTATTTTTTTTTCACTATATGCATGTGTGTACAACATTATGCTGACAGTTGATTGGCTACTGTGACCACTTGCAAAATGAATCCCACTGGGTGTTGCAATACCACTGATGTAAAAGTGGATGTGAGGTAATAAAAAAATGATGTTGCAAAAAAAAAACCCTCCTACTTCCATCAGAATACACGAGTATGCTGTTAAACACATCGACAAATGAGTGTGTGTGTGCCATGTCTTGTACCGGAGCTCCAGTGAATCCTATGAGCGGCACTTTGCCCTCTATCTTGTGTCTGGTCAGTGTGATGGCTTTGAAGACGTAGCCCAGCTCCTTGCCCACGTCCACTTTGACACGCAGCTTCTGCAGGTCTTCAGGCTCCTTCAGGGGCTCCGGGAATGTAGGACCTTTACCTGGCACCATCTGGACATCCATCCCCATGGCCTGGAGGAGTGGGATCAATCAACAATCAATAGGGACAAAATCAACATTTGACAGATGGAGAGAGAAAGATTATTCGAAGTTTGTTTTCCAAAGAAATTCCCCTGTACTTTAAAAGATACACTCAAAGACAGCAAAATCATCTCAAAACATTTTAATATCAAAGAAATATCTAACTTTTAATATCTGGACTATTCCTATAGAATCCACACACTCTGCACTCTCCACTGCGTAGTGATTTTACCTGTACAAAGTCTCCAAACATGTATCACTTGCATATCCTTTGAAATGAAAGACTAGGAGCTCAGAGGTGATAGTTTACAACAACCTAATGTAGCTATATGCACTAATAAAGGATGCAAACTATTTTGGATCACACACAGGTTTTCAAGTGTCACACCAACCACTCAGATGAAAGTTAACTGCTTATATGCATATGGCCACTAGGGGGCAGACGATCCTGATCCTTGCACAGCCCCAGCCACACTTATCCCCCTGGTTAATGAGGACGTGTTCACCTAATGACTTGAAATCCACCCAGTATTCACTTTCCTCAGCATTCCCCTGATTTGTGAATGGTAAAACTACAACAGCAAAAAGAAGCTAAACCACACCACAGGCAGAGTCCTTTTAAGTTACGTGCACTGGGCAGGTTGAAAGCAGAGTCTGGTCTTTTTATCCTTACCTGTGGGACAACTAGGATGTCAGAGAAGATGATGGCAGCATCAAAGGGAAAACGTCTCAGAGGCTGAAAGTCAAAACAGAGGATGTGAATGTGAGTGTGGTTTGCAGTTGCACTGGTGACAATGACCCGAAGATATTCTAATAATCAATTCATCATCTAAACACAATATGAGACTAATTGAAAATGAGAAATTCTGCATAAAAAAAAACATATAATATAAGTGAGACTAGGTTTGAGTCCAGTGTTATACCTGCAGAGTGAGCTCGCAGCAGGCCGCTGGTGACCGGCACGTCTCAAAGAAGTCCTTCCCTGCTCTGGACTCACGAAACTCTACAGATTCGATTCAACAAAACATCAGTGGAGGATTCATGGGAGAAAATCATCTGACACACTGAATAAAACAAGGTTTTTTTGTACGTACAATTACATTTTTGACATGTCAGAGGAGGAAAAGCACAGATGTAAATATCAATATTAAAAAAGTCATCTAACTGACTCAGTGTCTCATTGTCATGACTTGCAGGTACAGTACACTCAGAAGAGCCATCATTAATGTTTCCCTCTTTAAAGTCAAAACATCTGTTGTGATGATTGAAGCAGACATTTTTATGAGTGTATTCTTCAGGTTAGAGGACGGTACCTGGCAGATATCTTCCGGCCTGTCTCATACACCAGACCGGGACATGTTCAGTCTCTTCTCCTCGTGCTGCTCGCAGGAATGTGTCATTCTGGAGCGTAGGGAAATCCTTTGGCCTGGACAGAAAAATAAAAAAGGGTTAGAATAATGTATTCAGAACTGCAAAAACATTACACAGCAGCACAATGATACAGCTGTCAATGCATTCATTAAAAAACAAGTGTTATTAATGTTAACATAGACATGTAGCCCCTTCTTTTAGAGCTGGACTGAAAGTCATAGTCAGTGCAAATAATGACTTCCTTTGAAGTTATCAGTCAGCCTATTGAAGCTTTATTGTAAAGCAAACTAATCCAAACTGTTATTCTAGTAAGACTTTAACAGTCAAATACAGTTCCACATATACATATTCAGATAAGAAAAACGTCATGAGAATTGGGTTAAGCTGGAAATGCCCTAATCACTAATAACCTGAGATCACCAATACAGTAGCAAGCTTCTGTTATCTACCATACTAGCATACCCCTCCCTTCTCCTGGCAATCATACTGGACATCCAGCTGCAGCGGTCAATGACAGAGTGATTATGGGAGATAACACTCCTCTGCTCTCTTATCATGTCCCAGCAGCAGAGGAAACGGTTGCATGAAAGGCTGCTTTACATTTATCAGCGATACATCACAATGTGGCTGAAATTTAAACTCTGATGTAAATCTAACTGTTGGATGGGATGGACCACTCAGAACGCCAAAGGAAACTAGTTAAATCAACGTCACTTTAACTTGAATTCACTTAAAACAGATAGGAAATACATATTTAACAAATATAGATCACCTTAAAACTAATTATGTATGAATACAGTAAAAAAGGAAACAACCAGAAAAACATTAGGCAGTATAAGATATGCAGTCTCCAGTTCACACAAAAGTGACTATTATCAGTGTAAACACATAGATGAGGCTTGTTTCAGTGGGGTACTTAAGTCACATTCATTACACTGATTAATTAAATTACATCTATTTCATCACTCATGCTGATATTAGTGTCATAATTTGAGTACAGATATTTGTTTTAATCTAGGATGTTTCAGGAAAAGTTGTGATCCACTATTCATTGTGCTTTTCGTCAAGCAGAAATCCCCTGTAACATTGCAGTACCCATTATTCTCATGTGTTTTTACACTAAATGTCACATGAAGTTGAATCAGAACAAACTAAAATTATGATGAATGATTGATGAATTGATGTTTCCATAATGTAGCAGAAGAGGATCCAAATGATGCGTTCAAGGTGGAAATTCCGATTACTGCAGAAATATCATATGATAGCCTGTACTGAATTCATGGTCTGACTGTGACACAGGCAGCTTTCCTGGCGTCAGTCTGACTTGGACAGCTAGAAGCCAAACTGCGACATCAATGTATCATCATGTAACGTCATGTGCTAACACCGGGGCTACTTACAGTATTATATCGTCCTTGCTCATGTCGGCAGCGCTGAGGAGCTGTGAGACCTACTCGGACGCTCCTGTGTGTCTCTCTCTGGAGGTGTCAGTCCCGACCTGCTGCTCCTCAAACTGTCATCGAAGATCGCTTGCACAACTCTTTCAGTCAGCTACACCACTGTGCTGCAGGGCGCGGCCATCTTGGAAGGTCACGTGACCAAACCAGGAAGCAAACCCCGGGGTTTCAAAACAAAAGAGACACCAAAGTCCGACAATACACAATAAGATATTCAGGAGCCGTGATAATATATTCACAAATAAATAAATAAATAAATAAATACATGCAAAACCAAACATTTCCAGAACCTTTCTTCTTTCTGTTGAGTCAACACTTAGCTTTGGCCACTTATTTTTGGTTTCTTTGAATAATGAATAGGCCTACACTTACATACACAAAATTAGTGTGTTTGTCTATGGACCTGTGGAGTCTAATAATAAAGTCTTGATTGATTGATTGACTTGATTCCCCCCCCTAGTTAATTCTGAATACATGTGTTTGAATGAGTCCATAGGCCTAGGGAAATTATGGCACCAATTTGTTTTTTATTGATTTATTTTTCATTTATCAGGAAATCCTACTGAGATTTAGCCTTAACATTTAAGCATTACATTAGGCTACAATGTGCAAAAATTGATTGGAGAAAAAACAACAAAAGAGTTATTGGACAGATATGTCTGCAGGTAGGGCCAAAAAGATCTGCGGTTTATAATAAATACATCTTTGGTAGGGCTCCTCCATGGATGGCCTCCTCCCACCAAACCTGACATTCACAAAGAAATAATAACCAATGTTCAAAATCTGGACTCATTTTTAAAGTTAGGCTATTTCAGTTTGAGTTTTTTGTTGTTGTTGTTGTTGATGGGAGAAAACAAATCCTGACAAACCAAGAATACCAGTCACATGACCAACAAAAAAATAAATAAATAAAGCCAGGAAGAAAAAGGAGAGCCGCTACTTCACAGCTTCACAAATCTCTTGCGTTTTTTTCTTCTTCTTGTCAGAGAAGGACTTTGTTCTTGTCAACCATGGATGTATTATATTGTTGTCAACCCATAGATATATATCTATGTTGTCAACCGGCGACTTTGCCGCGCTGCGCACAGGAAATGGGAGGGAGAGAGGAGCCGTGAGTCTCCTAGCAACAGGTAGAAACATGGCCGACAACTCGAAGAAGCGCCAAAGACAAAAGTTCAGGGATTGTGCGAAAAGAATGAACAACCAAACAAAACTGGTCGTTCAACAGAAGGGATGATGGAAAGAAAGTAACTGATGAAGACGACAAATGCACATTTGCATCAGTGTAGAGCAGAAATCTGACTGAGGACACACACAACTGAGACCGCGTTACTGCCGTTGGACAGGTATAGTGACTTCATTTGTAAAACATGATGAAGAGGATGAGTTGCTTCTCTTGGATGCTAGCAAACTACTGTTTACTAATCTGTTTGAGAAAATGGGTGATGTTATGTCTCTGAGTTGTAAAAACAACTCAGCGTTCTGCATTAGCCACTACACTTTACACAGAGTTCCTTTCAATTTGTTTTAGTCCTGCTAATAAAAATAAACAAGTGAAGGATAAAACAACTAGTACTGAATGTGGGCAGCGCAGGATGTGACACACACAGACACCAGTGTTGTGCTGTTGGTTTTATTCGGCAGAATTCCTCGAGTTGACAGAAGTGATGATTATTGTGGCCATGTCAGCAAATGTCAGCAAATCCCTAACTAAAAAGACACCCAACACAATAAGACTTATATCATATGTATTTATTTACAGCATTTAAAAGACTGTTTTGGGAACCTTTCTGTATTTTCATGCCTTACATTAAATCTAAACCTGTCAAATGTTACTTTCACTTCTACTCAGCAACACTAGAGTCATCCAAATCAAATTCAATCAAACCAACATGTCTGATTTATGAAAGGCCATATTTGAAATGAAAACATAACAAGACAAGACAACTGATTATACAAAAAAGCTACAGCACTTCAATATGAAGTGGATTTACAGGCGATCAACCCTTCACTGGTCAATGAAACAGCGAGCAATAGAAACAGCACAGTGTAATCGTCAAATTATGGTATGTCTGGTTCACTGTAAGAGCAGCTGATCAGGTAATAAGCAATGAAATGTAAAATGGTCAATCATAATCAAGTAGGGATGACTTCCTCCTGTACCTTCTGTAACTGGAAAATATGATTCTTTATAAACATGGGCAACGCAGACGCACAGGTGTCTGCTTGAAATAGACCAGCACTAAATCTCTGTGAACAGCAAAGATCAGAGAACGGCTCAGTCAAACAGCAATAAAAGGAAATATATTTTCGGTATTTTTAATTATTTTGAACTTAAATAGCCTATATCATTAAAAATACTTGTTCAGTCAAAGAGGTGAATGGAAATGTATCAAAAGTCCTTGTTTCATCTGTGATTTTCTCAGTTCATCTGTCTGTTAGTTTCAAATATTGAAATGCCAAGATACAAGAGTTTGGAGTTAAAGGTACTTTACATAAAAAGCTGTATATAATACTCATATGTTTTCTTTCTATCTTACACAATGGTTCAAGGTGATATTTTAAATTCTGTTCCAACCAACCAAGAGCACACAGCACACACTTCAACTGTCTGAAGTCTGAGATCAGTTCATTAAATAGGTCCAGTCTGGTGTGCTGCTGATTAGTTGGAAAGAATATATAATATATACACTAAAGGTTCTCAACAGCAGTTATTGAAATAATCAGCCTATACAGTAAATGTCTATAGATTGTGTCCTAATATACAGTCTTTCTGGTTGTCACTCTCTATGGCTGCTGCTGGTACTGTCCCTCTGTGGCGGTGTAGAAGTCATCCAGGACGCTCTGTATATAATCAAAGGTGGGTCTTTCCTCTGGTTTGTTCTTCCAGCAGCACATCATGACGTCATACAACTCAGCAGGACAGTTGTTAGGCTGGGGCATCCTGTAGCCACGCTGGACAGAGGATATCACCTCCCCTTTGGTCATACCTGAGGACAACACGCATGTGAGTAAAAAAATGCATTATGCAATATTGTGTTGGTCTAGGTCTAGGAGCTGATTTAAATCTGGTGGTATACACAGTTTGTCAGTGACTGAATTAGTTTCTCCATCCAGAATAAAAAAGACATAAATTTCACCACTAGAGGGCAGGAAATGTCAAAGTAACACCTTCTAACATGTGCTCAGTACAACAATTCCTTCTGGTCATATTTCAAAATAAAAAGATTGTACTTCAAGAAATAATTAGGGCAGTTGTTAAAAAAAATCATATTAATTGGCTGGATATAAAGTAAAGAAGGGAAATAAACTCTCTAACAATATGAGCTGATATTACTTATCTATTGAAAGCTTCACTAAAGGCAGTACTATGATTTAAAAATGCCATGTTCCATACAAATGGAAATTAGCCTTAGTGGCTAAATCTGGTACAACCATCTCTTCTCTGCTCTAAAAGTGATTAATGGTATTGTACACTGTCCTGTATTAATAAACTAAACTAAACTAAATGTTAGACATTCAAGTTTTGCAAATGTAATGATCAAATGTTATAAGTGTATAATCAGATACACATTGTAATCTGTCCAAAGAAAATATACTCGTTATACAGGTTATGTAAATCATATTACAGGACTGTCGCTACTGAGGAAGTGACATGTTTGCAGCTTTTAAAATGCAGCATGTCAAGGTAGTATCGACCATAAAAATGCATCATATTTCATAAGATAATCATGTGTTTTATACAATCGCCATCGGTTGATGTTTACCTGGGTAAGGAATTTTTCCGTAGGTGATGATCTCATAGAGGAGAACTCCAAAGGACCACATGTCTGACTTGATGGTGAAGGAGCCGTAGTTAATGGCCTCTGGGGCGGTCCACTTAATAGGGAATTTAGCCCCTGCACATGACACACATACCGGTAGTTACATTCAAATATTAAAAGTCACCATTAACATTAACAACGATGTGAAAGATTATTATTAGAATAGACAGAATTCATCTATGTAAATAACTCCCCTACACATTCCCACACACTTCGCCCTCTCTGTCTTTATATGAAATGGAAGGGTTTTTTTTAAACTTCTCCTCCAGATAGAGAAACCCTGGTTCCAGATCATTGATCAGCCAGGTGTAAAATCAGACTATATCACTGTTCTGGTGTGAGTGTGAGAGGAAACGTGTGTGAGCTTCATGGCAGTCAGTACCACTGGTCATTGTGTATGGGAGCACATGATGATGACCGAGTAGCCTATGTCTATCTAAAAACGTCTAGCGCAGTATGAGAGTACACTACACACAAACACAAAGACAAAGTTTACCCTCTCTGGCAGAATACTCGTCGTCCTCTATGACTCTTGCCAGTCCAAAATCAGCTATTTTACAGAGCAGGCTCTCTGACACCAGGACATTCGCTGCTCTCAGGTCTCTGTGGATGTAGTTCTTCTTCTCTATGTAGGCCATGCCTTCTGCTATCTGCAACAGCAAAAGAAACATATGATGTATATAACTATCATCACAAGTTGGACACTAAAACAAAGCATACTTTTCTCTTATATTCCAAGAGGATTTTCTATCAGTGTAATTTGCATTCAAGCATTCCCAGAAAATCACGACAAGAATCCAGTCATCTTCTGTGCACAGTTTCCAAGATTAAACAGGAAACATCCCACACATTATTTTTGTCTGTAATTTCCTCATAGTTTTCTGGGAACTGTCCTGGAAAAAAACATGTCATATTTGTGCCATTTCTACAAATGATAGGATTTTCTTGAAGGATCCATTTATATCTCCATAAATATGTTAGATATGAATTTTAGTCTTTTCTGTAAACAAGTTCAATGCTTTTGCATGTTGTGCTGAGCAGCTGCCGAAAGTGTCATGAGAAATTACACTTGGTACCAAAATCTATCCAGAAAATTATAAGATGTTAACAGTTAAAAAGAAATCATTACTAAAATCAATTAATAAGACAATATTATGTCTCTAACCACATGCATAAAACACAGGCAATACAAGGCTAGCAATAAAAACACAGACAGCTGTATTTGGTGCAATCAGCTTAATCAGGCACTTGATTAGTTTCTGTGTCCCTGTGTACTTAAATAACTATGACTTTGTTTTCATCATTGTTCTTGACTTTTAAAATTTGCTTTCTTACTTATTTTGGGGGAGGTCTACCAGCCTGACGATGAAATGTATAATAGCCTATGTCCTATAGTAAAATAATAGCTTATATTAAAGAAATACTGTTGATAGTCAGTCTGACTTTTGGCTCAATAATAGAGACGTTTTTAAAAACATCATCCCTTGGTTTTATTAGACTGACTAAACTGTTATATTTTTACTTTAAGTTACTGTTCCTCCTTTCACTTCAGCAATGAAAAGATCGACTTACGTGTGTTTCACAACCTTCAGGAGAACATGCTGTGAGAAAAATTTGTCACCTGTGCTGAGAAATCGATGAGCTTGGGTAGCTGCTGCCTGCAGCCCAGGTCGCTCTTCAAGAAGTCTAGCAGGCTGCCTGAAAACCAGACACAACAGGGAACAATGTCAGGGCCTTGTGTCTCTGTGTGGTGCGCATGCTGCACATTTAGCTCCAAGTTTAATCTGCAAAGATTTATTTGAAGGTTCAGCTCAGTTTTTTAAGCCTTAAGTCTTTTAGGAAGCAAAATTATCATCTTACATCTCGGGCTGCTAATCTTCCTGAAACATGACCAGTTGTGTGTTCACATGAGGGCTGAGTCACAACACATGAGCTGCTGACATCTGCACTTCTTATTTCTCCAAATAACGATTAATGTCAACTTATTGCGCCGCTGCATTTACTGGAAGTCACGATATGTGTAGTGTGCGTCTTAGAGCTCACTCACCGTTTGCCATAAACTCAGTGATGATGTAGATGGGCTGCGTCTTGGTGATGACAGCATAGAGCCGCACCAGCCTGTCGTGCTGCAGCGTCTTCATCACGTTGGCTTCTTCCAGGAAGGCCTCCACCGTCATGGTGCCGGGCTTCAGAGTCTTCACTGCCACTTTGGTGTTGTTGTTGTAGTAAGCTGTGTGTGCAGAGGCAGAGAGAGGAGGAGAGGTGGAGGGAGGAGTGGTGGGAACAGGGTTATTTGGAGATTTCCACAAAACTGTGACATCATCCGCGTGTCAGCACTGCAGACACTATTGATCAATAGAAAACTGACTAAACAAAAAACTAAAAAAGATGATGGGATCTATCATCACATTATCACGTGGTTCTGTCACAACAACTGAGCTGTGTGTTTGTGTTTTTTTGTCCTTTCTCTAGTGATGCTAAATGTTAGCATTAGCTCCATTCTTTCGTGTTTGTTAGAGAGGAACTATGCAGCTTTGGAGAAATTGTGATGGTTTAATAAATGACCTGTCTGTAACTTGTTACAGGGAGAATGGAGGCTCTGACTTCCATGTAGCGTCTCTTGGCTGAAAAACAACTTTGCAAGATCAGCGCTGCCCCGGTGTCTTAGCTCTCGTCTCTGCGGCACCGCGACACAAAAGCACTTCATACCGGTAATCTCTTGTTTATGACTGATACTGTAAGACTACACAAATACATGTTGTAACATATGATATATAACGTTACCGCTCTATTGATTGATTTCTCGCCGGTAGGGTTGTTCGGTATACCGGTACTAGAGTGGTACCGGGGTACTGACGCATTTAAAACGGTACCATACTGCGCTTAGATGGGACCGGTACTTTCATTTTGCGCCGCCGGCAGCGGTGACGTCGCCGCATTGTAATTTGAGCCGAGGCGAGTGAGCGAGTCACAAACGAAGCAAGGTGCTTTTTTTTTATTACCGTTACAGCGCCACCTGTCCATGTGCCTGTGTTTATGTGTGACTGTGTGTGTGTGTGCGCGCGCCGCACGCGAGAGAGACGGGCCGCCACAGACTCGTTAATTAATGCAAACAGCTGGTTGATAAGTCCGTTTTTACCGCGGATCACCACTGGCATGCTCTCTGTCTCTGTCTCTGTCTCTCTCTCTCTCTCTCTCTCTCCCTCTCTCTGTGAGTGAGTGAGTGAACAGCGCTACGCGGAGATGAATTAACGGAGCGATATTGCGTTGATGGGGGGGTGGGGGGAGGCTTGGTCTTGATTCTGTGGCGCTGCATATGGGAAACAATAGGTGTGTGTTTGTGTAAAATGAACGTTTGTGTTTCATTCTATAAACTACTGAGAACAATTTCTCCCAAAAATTACAACTGGTCAAAATAACAAAAAAAGATGCAGTGTTTTCAGACCTCAAATAACGCAGTTGATAATCATTTTTAAACAGACCACTAATGATTTAATTTAGGAAGAGTTCAGTAGGCTACTGATGCATATGTTATAGTTCTAAGATTTTCTATTAAAATAAAGTCAATAATGACATTTTTTGTGTTCTCTTTTTATTTGGAAAAGTACCGAAAAGTATCGAAAAGTATCGAAAAACATTTTGGTACCGATACCGGTACCAAAATGTTGGTATCGTGACAACACTACTCGCCGGCTTCATTGAAAACAAATGCACGTGGCCAGGAGGAGGGTTAGCAAAACAGAGGAAAAGAGACCAGACTTGCCCATTAAATATTCTTCTTCTTCAGCCAGATGGCGGTTGTTTACTGTGTCAAACACACCAGTGGTAACCAGTGGTAATATAATCTTTAATGTCACAGTGCATTGAACTTTAGGTAATTCCCTTAGCTAATGTCTTTAATGCAAACGTGTGCCCTCATGCTGTCAGTGGTTTGACATTTTTGATCCCCTCACTCCTTTGTCACTGCATGCTTCTAATCCGGTTCTGTGTTATTGTTCTCTGACTATCGGACTGTTTTTTATGGGTTCCTGTTTCGGCCAGCTAGTCTCCCCATCTGCCTGTTCGACAGTCTTGTTTGTTTGCTTTCATTGTACCGTCCTAACTGCGTCTGTCTGCATTTGTTTCCTGAAATCACTGAATCGTGACAGTGACGAAGTTGAAACTTGAACATCAGGCCTGTTTACCCCTCACTGTGAGTCAGGACCCTGACGTATTAATACGGATACAGTTTTATCCTATGAAGAAAAAACTATCCAATTACTTACTGCACTGACTTTGTATATAAGCCTGGCACAGGATGAGTACTTTAGCCGTGTTGGTGGCACGAGTGGGATGTTCATGAAACTGAAACTGTTTCCTGATGTAAATCTGGACTCTTCTTTTACCCTTACCGTGATAGTAAACCTCCCCCTCCCTGAAAGGTGCTACTTCCAATGTGGTACTGTTCAGTACCTTTTCTGTGTCTATTGTGTCACACAATATTATTATCCATTAACAACATGGATTACATTAACAGTAATGTTCTGTTCTCTAGTTTCAGAATTGCCCAAATTCCTGGAACCAGACTCTTCCGTCATTACCCACCCAAAGATAGAAAACATGTTTTAACCACTCATTCGTCACTTCCCGCTTTCTTCAAAAAATTGCGACAGAATTGTGAAAGAGGGCATGCAAATATTTTTTAAACATGGTACACAAATGAGAAACTTGACAAAGCTTTTAATTAGATGTACTGTATCGCTCTTCCATTCTCCCTACACACCCTCTCTGGAATATGTGTGTATCTAATGCAAATCTCCCTTGAAACTCCAACATTTCCTTCACAGATGACAGCACTGCCAACCCCTGTCTGTCATTGTCCTGAACCACTTTTTTTTTTTTTTTTTTTTTTACCTCAGACTCATTGTGTAAACTCCTTTGAGCATTAATCCAGAGTAAAACATACTTTCTCCCTGAAAATATGTCACACATGTTATGTGGAACACAAGAAGGAAGTCATTTTTGTTATAATTATGAGGAAATGGGACTTCCCTGTGCTGTTTACTTCTGCTGCTCTGAAACTACTGTAAATGAAAGAAAGAAAAAAATATCTGAAATACCTGAACCTGCTCATCACCATAACCCTGCTATAATAAATGGATTGGGGGTGGCATTATATAGAAGCCTCTATCGCACATTAAAGATATTATTGATTTTTGCTTCTCACAATTTAGAACATATGTCAAATAAACTCCATGGTTCTGGAAGTATGATTTTTGAGTTTCGATGAAAAGTTAAGTTTTGTTTCCAACTTCTCCCTGTATGCACTATATAAAACTTCTTGAATAAATGAAAGTAAATTACGTTTTCCCTCTTACTCACCCATCCAGACTTCTCCAAACTGCCCAGCTCCTAGTTTCTTCACCATCTTTATAGACTCTTTGGAAATCTCCCAGGCGTCTTTATCCCACGGTTTCTGAGCTTTGGGTTTTACACATGGACGGTCCAGTTTTCGACACAGGCCATCTGGTTTACCTGGAAAATGAAATCCTTTTTAGTCTCAAACACTGTAAAGGTCTAATCAATGTAACTAGGTTTTGCACATGTTATAGGTATAGGGATGAACAGATTAAATAACCCTCTTCTAAAAGTGGTACTGTCTAAGGAGCTGATAAATGTATCAAGTGCCAAAACTTGCATTTACTCCTAATGGCCACTTGAGGCTTGTTCCTGTTGCTGATCTTCTCCTTCATGACAACTGTAGGGTGTGAATACATTTTTAGATAAGATAAAATAAAGATACTTTATTAATTCCCAGAGGGAAATTCAGATGTTACAATAGGCAGTAAAAATAGATAATAAAGGCGAGAAAAGCATAATCAAAAGACTAATTAGATAGAATAAATAGTTATGTACAAATATTCACCTGTTTTCATGTATTCATAACCGAGTGCATGGCCACTTTGAGTGACAGGTGGGTGCCACCCCACAAGGTGCTAGCTGCCTTGACATCACTGTGTGTGTGGTTGCTGATGCCGTTTGGAGGATTTTTCATGTAAATATCTGCTGCTGCTTGCTGTGTGGTTAATTGACTAACAGGGGGTGTCGAAGTCTGCGTTCCTGTTTTTGAAGGGAGTTCTAGCTGTATTTTATTTAGCCTGTGTCTTGGCACTAATTAGCAGGTCTTTCCTCACCATACTGGGCTTGTTAGTTTAGCTTGTTGACTTGCTAATTAGCCAGAAAATGATCAGCCTGGGGTTAGTCCTGAAGTGAGATGCCCAGGCGCCCAGCTGTGCGAACGATGCAAACAGGAAATAATACAATTATGTTTGTTTTTTTCGATTATTGTTTTTCCCAACCTCCAGAGTCATACTCACTGTGGTAGTGTTTGATCATGCGGCCGATGTCAGGAAATGAGATTTTTGGGGAGATGTAGTAACCGCCATTATCCAGCATCCTTATCTTATAGTGTTTGACTGAATCTGTCCCCTGGGCGTCCACGTCTCTGATGGACAATGAGTAACTCCCTGTTGAGACATCACAAGAAAAATAAGAGAAAGATCCATACTTGGTTTAACTGGTTCAAAAATGAAGGAGGAGCACAGCCTGAAATCTATATTATATCTTGACAGTGAAGGTTCATTGTGAATGTGTGTGTTTCTCTCAGTGCAGTTGTGATTTCCAGACCTTTTGATGTTTCACTCTCTCTGATGAGATAAGAGCCGGGTTTGTTTGCCGGAGCCAGTAGCTGCCTCTCTGCATCCTTTCTTGTGATGTCCTTGAAAAACCACCTGCAATGATCAGGAAACACACTGAGTATACAAAATAGACTTTTTCCTCATGCTACAGTTTTCTCTTGATTGTTTCAGATATTTTCTGAATCAGCCTTCACATTCTCTAAACTGCAGGTGCAAATGTCATAATAGGTAGTCACACAAAGTCAAAACCTAGTTTTTGTGTCGGTTGAGTGGCCAGTGTAACTGAAATGTAAAGTTGTTATTGTTGCTAGAGAATTGTACACGTCCCAAAACAATTCAGCTGTCTTAAATGATGAGACATAAATGATACACATACACATAGTTAATGACAAACTATTAATTTTAACTTAATGTTTTGGAAAAACGTGTTTCTAATTTGAGAATTTAGCTAAAGCAAATGAGAGAAACTACTATTGAGGTGTAATTAATAGATAATTATGTTAAAAGTCACCCTGTAATTGACACAAATTAGATCTTTTTTAATGTCTGTGCACAATTGTACAACTATTGGTATTGAAAAAAACATTTTAAAAGTCATTTATTTGATGCAGGGACTTACTCCTCTGTCTCGATGGTGTCAGCTTGTGCGACGTAATTGGACGGGATAAATCCTTCTTTGCTGGTTGTCAGTGACTTTGCTTTCCACCACTCACCACGTCTGCAATAAATACCAGTTGATTTAAACACTTTTTTTTGTCTTGGCACCTTCTATAAACTCACCCTTACTTTTTACATGAAATTGCACTTTGATCACTTTAAAGGAGACATATTATGCCCCCTTTCCACAAATTAAAATAGTTCCCAGGTGTCTTAAAGACATTTCTTTGACATGCTTTGGTCAAAATACCCAAGGATCAAACATCACAGCTCTTTCATACTCTCAAAACAGCCCTGTTCAGAACGGCTGGTTTAAGTGCCTGTCCCTTTAAATGCCCCACTCCTTCTACCGGTCCCAGGTAGGGGTGGTATTTGGCAAATTCGAAACCTAGTTACTGGAAGACAACTGAGGGAACAGCTCGTAAAACCACATGGATTTCAACCGGGAGCTTGAAAATTACAGATTTTTTTGGTCAATTCTCACATTTTGGGGGCCCGAAGGCAAGACAAACACATATGTTAAAGAGCTTTCAAAAAGTAATATTTCCATAATATGTCCCCTTTAAAAATAGAAAGAAAAAAAATTTCTATCCTAAAAGCATAGTGGAGTGTTGCCTGCTTGTACTGTAATAGCTTATACTGTATGTATTATCTTATTCTCGTGGTGTATGGTTTGCCTCACATGATGTTCTCATATAACTGAGAACATTTCATGAAGTTGAATCAGTCTAACATCAATATCAGACACTCACTCCTCTAAGACCCTCAGCTTCTCTCCTTTCTTGAACGCTAAGTCGTCTGGGTGTGTGGATTCGTATGGGTAGAGGCCAACCACTATTGTGCCGACCCCCCTTTGTTCTAGAGATGAAACAGAAAAAAAGGCATTGACATGTCAAATAGTGCACAGCAAAACTTTATTTTATTACTGCAACATATGGAACAATACAGCATTAGCATAGCACCTCACCAACCCAGGACTAATAAATAATTATAACAGAGTAGTCTTTTACACTAACTGTAAGTCAGGTGAACAAACAGGTTTCATGCAGTTTGTTGATTCTCTATGTTGAATTTCAAATACAACATAAAAATAAGACACACTACGTTCTAACAATGCATTTTACACCAGTGCTTGTTGCAAAATATGAGGCATACCTTCCATCTTTTGGAACACCTGGCCAGGTAGCAGTGAGCTGTTCTATAAAGGCAAACCAGGAGTTTGTAGAATCAGAAATAATGCAAATGTTTAATGACAGGGACAGAGAATTATTATTTGTTTCATATTTGGCTCTCACGGTCTGTTCCTCATCATCATGTCAGACAGCTATAGGGAAGTTGTGTTCATTAGGAAATGTCTGAGTCAGTTTTTCCTAAAAGGGTGTAGCTTCAACGTAAATTACGTAAACTACAAACAAAACCACGAATATTAAATAGATTTTCCATTTAAAAATGGTTTAGATACAAATATTAAATCCATCACTTTTACACTGTGCTTGTCAGCACAGCAACTGCTAAGAGAAAAGAAATCAGTGATCTGGTGTCGTTCAGTCCAGCTGTCTGACTACTTACTATGTTGTTTTTTGTATTGAAGGTGGGGTCTCTGACATAGTGGGTTTGGTCGGTACGTACAGTCTGCGGGTTGATTTTCCCCTCCACACCTCCGCTCAGACCTTCACTCAAAGTGGACTTCATACAGCCCATCCTGCCTGCCTACAGGGGGAAGTGAGAAAAAGGAAGAATGAACTTGAGTGTTACACATTTACCATTTACAGCTGCTGAAACAAACACAATTCTGGTGTTGAACACCTGTGACTTCTAAGTTTTGGAATGTAAAAATAAAACCAAGGTGAACCCAGTCAGGGTCATGTTTATTTGAACTTTTCCTATCGGTGAGTGATTTAAAAAATAACTGAGAGGAAACCCACATACACCTTGGTGTTACCTTATGGGGACAAGCCATTCTTAAGATATGAAAGCATTTCACTGTAAAGGACATATTTGTTTAACATTTTCTTTACACATGCTTAATAAATCTGTTTGCTCTGGATCTTGTACAAAAGCCATGAGCACCATATGATAACATTAGCAACAGTATATAGTGCAAAGCTCTTTACAGCTCTTGAGATCCAAACAACTTTTTTTATTGCTACTAAGACAGTGTTTTTATCGTCATATGTATGACATAGGGAACAGTTCTACTACACTCTCAAACTATGTAAAGCTAGGTTGTAGTTGATTGAGCAAACAAATAGTTGGATGGTAATGTTTTATCTGCATCTTACTAGGTACTTTACCAGTCTAAGGGTGTGTGAAATGATGTCATTTATAACAATGACCTAAACTGTACAAGCTGTAGGCTACACAGTTTCAGTTCTTTTTTTTTTTTAACACGTTTATTTATTTTAATCAATTAAGTTTTTGTTCACAAATGTGAATATTACCGACTGTGTGAATGTAAATGCAGAAGAAGCTAAGATTTATTATTTTTCTTACTTTTTTGGGAGATTTTTCTTTTGAAGCCTATTTTAGATTGGGATTGATCTTCTTCATTAAAACATCTCAAAAATATTAAAGGCACACAGAAAAATTTTAAGAACAATATTGAGCCAAATATATCAAATTAGTGCTACCCTGCTGTACCATTTGTCAACTGTTCATTCACTAAATAAAATATTTATTGCTGCAGTTTTCTAAAAAGAGGTCACTTAAAACTGAGACACAGATACTGAAACCAAATGGCCACACACAGGAGGCTTCCTGTGTGACAAATGGTGATATGTCAATGGTGTTAAGGGGCAAATGAGACCACAGCTCTCCATCCGAGTATAAGGTGAACATTTACAATAAGTTCTAAACGGATAATTTGCATCATACTCTACACTCACTATCATATTCCCTAAATCCATAGTAGGCAAAGTGTTAGCTAGTGATTTATGTTGTTTAATACATGGCCGTTTATCAAACTTAACCACAATGTAATTATTGTTACCATTAACAACCAGAATTAAAATAATCTAATTTCAAGAGAGTTTATTTTAACCCAAAACAAGTGCCCAAACCAAGATTTTTTACCAGAACATATCCAGGCCCTGAGAGTTTATTAGTGAACATAATCCAGTGGTGGCCATCTTCCACTGACATCACTAAAAGGATCTGCAGTCTTCCAGGTTGCAAGAGATTCATTTTCGATTTGATTGTTTCCCAATCAATGAGCAAGAGAATACAATGAATAATGAAAATCCTCAAGTTCATCAACCCATATTTCAAAGTAAAGCAACTTGACTATGAAACCAAATAACATTATTGTTTAACTTTTGCAGGAGCCAGTGAATTCATTTGTCATCTGAACACTTTAGTGGTCCTAACGTCAACATTTCTGTGAACTGATAACTTCACATTTGCTATCTTAGCTTTAATCTGCATTGTCTCCAGTGTGGCGTGGTAGTCTTCTGTCTCTTCATGAATTTGAAGGAAGGAAGGAAAGTGAAGCATGTCAGGTTCTGGCCATTTTTGCACAGGATTTATAGAGATATTGAAATGTTCAAGGCTTCCCACCATCAGCATAATATCATGAAAATACCATCCATGTGTATATGGTCGAAGAGTTTTGTCCCAGTGTACACAAGTTTTGGTAAAGTAAATATCTATATGGTTTTACAGTGTTGGTGTCTGAATAAGTGCCACAATGCATGATAATCGTTACGTATTAGAATAATTTGGCTTGTGAAAATAAGTGACAACATAATGACATGGCAGATCAGAGATGAAATAATTGTTACGAAAGAAGCATGATAAAAAAACATAGTGTTGATCTTAGATAAGATAAGATCAGCTTTGCTGATACCACACGGAAACTGTCACAGCAGCAGAAGTGGGTGTTGGTCATAAATCAACAATGAACATGACACTGTTGGTCTTTCAGTGGGAAACTACAATGTATGATTGAACAATACAACCAATGAAAAGAGGAACACGCTAAGCCAGTCAGTCCAGCAGGACAATGAATGCCCCTTAAAGCATCAGGAAACAGAACAAAAAAAAGAGGAGCAACCAATCACATAGGCCTACAGACCATGTAAACTCATAAACATTAAAACTTCTTTGGATGTATATCCTCGATCCAAAAGCAGCACTGACAGCACGTATGTCCACCACTTGTGTTTTTTTTAAAGTATATTTTTTTGCCTTTTTGCCTTTATTTGATAGCTCAGTGAGATAGACAGGAAAGGGGGAGGCAGAGAGAGGGGGAATGACATGCAGGAAAGGTCTGCCCGACACGGGCCGCTTTAACCACTGCGCCACGCACCGCCCCAACCACCACTTGTGGTTTTGTTTCAGGGAAAACTACAAGTTTGAATTGCAAGCAAACAGAAACAAAAGATATCCATGTTGCAAGAGTCAATGCAGCCCTGAAGACCTCACTGACCTGAACAGAATCTGACTTGCTAGCTGACAGTAATAATGAACCAACTGTATCACCATGCTATTCTGTGTTTAGACTTAGGCACATAAGTACCATAAGCTAAATGCTTTAGCTGCTAGCAGTGCAGCCTGCTCACACTGATGATGCTAACATGCTGATGTTTAGCAGGCATGATGTTGACCATCTTCTCCATCTCAGAGTGTTAGCACTTGCAAATTAGTAAAGCACTAAATTCAATGAACAGCTGAGACTGATGGTGTATCATTTTGACCTAATGATGGCACTAGATGAAAGATCAAAGATTCTTTTAAAATCCCACAATGTATCAAAAGCAAAATGAGTTCATGACGACAATCTACTCAAGTCGATTGTAATCTGACTCACAATTTAATCATTTGCCTGACTAACATTAGCAGGACATTTACTTATTTATTTCGGGCATGTTAATTTAATCAGACTTCATCACACACAATTCCAGTTACACAATACAAGCAACATGACCGAAAATACAAAGGACTAAGGAATGCATATGAAACTATCTGGTTCCTCAACATGTGGGAACATAGAAACTATAAGATAGACCTTTACTGACCTATTTGTGACCACCAGTTGTCGGTCTGAGAAGTGAAGCTCACTTCCGCGTTCAAAAAACTGTAATCCCCTCGGCTGTCGCTGGGGGCTGGTACCAGAAGCGAGCAACTCTCCATTGCCCGCCATGTTAAAATCGCCGACTTAACAGCCTTAAAAAACATATTTACAGCCTGGTACCATTTATTTTTTTGGTCTCAACCAATAGTTCCTACCCCCGCACACACTCTGAGGGGGGTGAATTTTTTAAAAACTCTACCGTTTTACTATTATTAGGTTTAAAATTCTCGCCAATTAGGGCGCGGAAACGTTGAGTGACAGGTCCGGAGACCGCTGCTTCGAGGCCAGTGGGCGGGTTCTCGGCCAGCTAACTGCCGCACCTCTCCAAATATGGCAAGTAGAATCCAACATGGCGCAGTTCAAACCCCCGTAGTAGCGGCACAAAACAGACTCCCCCAAACCAATGGGTGACGTCACGGGTGCTACGTCCATTCTTTTTACAGTCTATGGTGACCACTCAGCAAGAAACATTAAATGCCACAGTGGAGTTGCATCCTTGTGTTCTAGCTCAGCAACAGTGAACATATGATTTAAAGAAAAACTCAATCTCACCCCCAGAAGTAACCATTTATCCATCTAAACTTTATGAGTGGCATGCAAAAATGTGGGCACCCCTGGTCAAAATCTCTGTTCATGTGAACAGTTAAACAAGTGGAAGATGAAATTATCTCCAAAAGACATAACATGAAATATTCTTTTGCAATATTTTAAGCAATATCAGTGTATTATTTTGAAAATGGGAAAACAAAGCAGCACCCTGCAAAAGAATGGGAAACCCAGGAGACTTGAGCTATAACTTTGACCAAGATATCAGACAAGGTACTATTTACACGCTGTGATAGTTTCCAAAGTGCGGGGCTATAGGTACTAAGTACGCAGGGTGGCCAAACCTCTGCTGTGGGCCCTTTTCATTTTATGTCATTTTGAAAATGTAAAAGATGGAAAAAAAGTTTAAAATGTAAAGGGAATGTGTCATTTGTAACTTTATGCCTTTTGGAGATAATTTCATCTTCCACTTGCTTATGTTCACATTAACAGCATGCCACTGTATATCATAAAAGTATAGACCTCCAATGATAGATAAATGGTTAGAGGTTCACTAAAGTCGTTTAGATGCATCCTGCAAATTGATATAACGATCCATCCAATAGATAGTGGATACCTACACACTGAGAGGAATGTGAATACATATTCATATTATAGTCAAAACCAAAGTGCATGGTGATGGACACTGCTGCCCCTAGAGAGACACTAATAGTGATAATATTCACATACATTAATTCTAGATTCATTTAAACTTCTTCCTTTAAAGCTTATAGCCTTTCTCACCACTGTCTCCAACACAATGGCACTTTTATTCCTTAGGAGACTAAATTCATGATGCCGTTTTAAATTACAGTGCTGAAACATTGATGGTTAAAGTCCAGGTGGCAGGGTTTCGGGAAAATGCTGCACAACTGGCCTAGGCTGACCTAAATCTGACTTGAGACAAGATTGTTTGGGCAAGAGTTATGGAAACAAAGGTCCATGCACCATTAACCCTGGGACAAACAGAGAAGGGGACACACCTAAAAAAAAACATTTAATGAGCTTAACCTGCCTAAACAGAGGTTTACAATCTGCAGATTATTATGAGCCATGACCTATTATTGTGAATAAGGTGTGACATAGCTAGTGAGCCAAAATATTATAACAAGCAGCTGGATGTTTGCCTCTGATCTGGTTCAATGCCTCTGTAATATATTTTTAACTTGACAGTCCGCAAACAGCCGGAAACCAAGGGTCTAAACCGATTAGATGCCACACACACACATGCACACACAGACGCACACGTGTGCAATGTGCTTTGCTATGACACAAACTTTTCCTTCCCCCTGGCTGCAGCCACAGACTCAAAAAAGTGAAGAAATGAAAGACGACAGAGAAGAGGAAATAATGACTGGAAATGTGTTGGTAATGGATTAACCTGACCACATTCCCAGCAAAACCTATAGCACATCAAGTTAAATTAGTGGTGGCATATTTCAGTAAATAAAAGGTAAAAATTAAAAAAAAAATACATGGAAGAATCGACAAAAAAAATAACGCAAATTTGAAATTGAAAAAAAAAACAAAAAACTTTATAATCAGTTAAATTAAATGTAGGCTCCAGCCCATCAGTACAGCCACTCGCATAACAAATTAACCTGTTATCTATAAGCATCTCAACTCTCCCCCTGTGTGTTTGCGTATGTGAGTGTGCACGAACAGACTCTGATAGTGCACAATAGCCTGATAAACACTGATATCATTCACACCTCACATCCATTTGTACTCACCGCTTACACTGTGTATCCTAGTTAATCCAGTCCTTATAAATCCTCTAGTCCTCAGATATCTTGTCTGTGTTTTTCATCAGACTGACCTGCAGACTGTCTGACTGTCAGACTGCTGATGTGATGTTAGACAAGCGGGACACGCCGACTGATGTGAACTCTTAACACTGAGCCACCAGAATGAGGAACTTGGAGAAGTCGGGGATTTTTTTCTTTTTTTTTTTTGAACTGAAACTTCCTGGTACAATTGTCCAATGATTATTTGCATAATCAGCAACACACACACACACACACACACACTCACACATACACATACCCACACTTGCACACTCAACAAAAACAAACTTAACTAGACATTGATGAGAGTTTTTACAATATGTCATAAAAAACAGAGCAGAAACTCTTTAGTATCTGCAGACATTAAAATTTATAGTGGCCTCTCACATTTCATCATATACTTAAATAAATTAATATAACAACCTTGACAAAAGCTACATGTGTCTAAAAATAATATTTACGGTTTCAGGTATGTACATTTGAATATTTACCTTCATTTTGAGTAATGCATTTTGTTGTCACACAAAGTTTTAATAATTTCTCCCACACTGCCCCCTGCTGGCCAAATGGCTGAAAAACTACAACACAAGAAACAGCATCATTACTGTCATCCATTATTTATTTTACTTTGTTTGACACAAGAAGTAGAAAATATGGTTATAGACAGTCAGACAAACACCTACACATTTTGCAGCGTCATGCACCTGCCGTATGTCTACATGCTGAATTATGAACAGCTGGGTTTCCACAGTGTAGTTGAAGCAGGGGTGAGTCACTACACAGTCACATGGCAGTTTACAGTTTGAGAACCTGACTGAATGATTATTATAAAAAAGGAACTATATTTATCCTACTATGGTCAGCCTGAAGAAGAGTGAGACACAGTCGAGCTGCAGTCTTATAATAAGATTATACTCAGTAAAACCGGGGAGAAAAAAAAGACAAATACACTGTCTGAAAAGTGCATGCATGATGGTCTTGACTTTATGAATGTTTATTATGGGATGTTTCCACTACTAGACAAAGTAGCAGGAATGTACTGTAGTTCAGCCTCAGTGTCCGAGACGGAAACTTTGACACAAAACATGTTACACTTACTGGAAGCTCCACTGAGATTTGCATATCTACATGTAAGGAACAGTTTGACATGTTGGGAAATGCACTTCACTGCTGGGATTTGAAATATCAATACCACTCTCGCACCTATTGCTAAATATGTAGCTGGAGTATGCTAGTTTAACTAGGCTACTTAGCTTATCTACGGTTGGTCATATATTAAGACATGTTTCTAAAACAGGAAAAACAACAATAGTGCTCTATTGTCAGGAGACTTAAGTACAGTAATGAACAACACAAATATATTTAGATATTTTCTATCTATCTTCTATTTATCTGTGGGCTTTACCTCTAAAAATCATTGACTAACTTGTTATATCATTTCTACGTACGTTCATTCGTGCTAATTGCAGTGCGTTTCTGTATTTGGTTAGACTGTGTGTTTCTATAGTGCGTTTGTCTGTTTGGTTATGTTCTCAAATTGACAATGATTTTTGCGTTTTGTCTACTTGCGTGAATTTTGTCAATTTGGAGTGTTTTGACCTCTCAGGGCCACCGTAAAAACTTCGGTAAACAAACGTGTTAGAAAATTATAAAACATGCCAATCAGTTATCTTTGGAGGTACTTGTACTATCTTGATTATAGTCAGGCTAGTTTAGCTTAGCATTAAAACAAAACACAAAGGGAAAATATGCGTTTTGTCTTTATGCTAAATTAAGCTAGCTTTCAGCTAATTCTACTTGCATATTTAGAGTACAGACATGAGAGTGGTATCAGCCTTCTTTTCTAATTTTCAGCTTTAAGGTTGTGATATAATGGCATCATTAGAAAAGTAAAAAAAAAAAGGTATCAACATTTTAAAAGATACAGTAGCACACCATTTTTTTTCTTCATAACTGTATATGTCGTCCTTACTACCTGTACACGTATTGATGGTGTGAGCAGACACTGTCACACCTCCCAAGTGCTACAATCTGCTGCTTTCTACAGTACAGTCCACATTCACATATAGTGCACATCTGGATTTTGTTCATTAAACACTTAAACAAAACCAGCAAACACAAAACACCTTCCAGCAACCAGACCCCACTGTTTTTGTTCATAGTGTTTTCTAGCTCTACTACAGCTGAGTGGTTCAATTCCCTCAACGGTATTGTCACTTTAAAAGAAGCACAAGCCATTAACTGGCAATATAATCTGTATCAGCATCACTACCTCTACAAACATGCTACTCCCACTGTGATCCATTACATCAGCACGTCTCAGTGGTCTCACAAATTGCTTACACTACTACAAAACTCACGTCGGATCTCCATCTGTTTTCGCTTTTTATTCCCAGTCGTCCGACCTGTGTGTTTAGTAACTAAGACTGAAAGTAAAATCAACTTTACAAGAGCTACAAATTTGTCACACTCTGTCGTGGCTCTGGAAAAAAACACCCTGGAATCAGTCTTTTAATCTATTGCGCAGGAGAGCCACAAGGACATAGGAGCGCTTGGATGATCACATCGCAGCACAGTTTTGGGTGTCAATGCCCTGCTTATAGGCACCTCAGCAGTGGTGGTGCTACCCCTCAGCTACCAGCCCACTTGTAGACAAAACAGCTCCATCACACATAACACAGGCGCCACATGTGAGGGTTAGCTGTTCCTCTGCTCGGCCTCCCTCTGTGCTGAGGAGGAGGAGCTCTGGCTGTCCTCTGTGTCGTCTCCCTCTGTGGACAAATCAAGAAAAGGAGAGAATTATTTTAAACTGATCATCAACGTAAAACTGACCTCAAGTTACCTACAGTACACTCCTCAAAAAAAGTTTGGAAACATTTTTTCAGTCAGTCATTTCTCCCCTTCAGTAATACCAATTGGTGTTGTATTTTATACCGTTGGAAAGACTGATTAGTCACCTTTACAATGAGGTACAACTTGTAAGGATTGTGCGTCCGTGGAATGAGCAACACAACTCAAGGTGTGGGTATAGCGCCCTCAAAAAATGTGCCAAAATCTCCTGCAATATTTTCCTGTTGATATTCACTCTTGTTTTGCGTTGCTTGGTGGACTGGACTCTCCCACAGTAATAAGGAAAACAACAACACATATTTTTAAACTTTATTCATACGTATAGCCTACAAACTCATCTCTTTAATCTGGCTTTCATGTTATAGTCTCATAGTTATTTTATTCCTTTCTTCTCTCTTATTGTTATCTTTCTTCTGAGTGTTTTTATATTCTGTTCAATATTTATATCCTGCATTTTATTTTATAACATTTTCATTGTTTTTTATATTTTATCATATTTTATTGTGTTTTTATCTTTTACTATTGCTATATTTTATTGTTGTTTTTAATCTTCGTGCATTAGTCTCCACGTCATTCTTCTTGTTTCACTTCTTATATGTATACTTTTTCAATCAAAATGTAAAGCGCTTTGAATGGCATTTATTTGCTTTGAAAGGTGCTATATAAATAAAATTTGATTGATTTGATACTGTCAGGGACCTCATGTGGAAGATCCATATGCACCAACAGCAGCTTCGCACCTCCTCCTCATGATGGTCACTGGCCTAGTAACATTTTGCTGTGGGATGGCATCCCATGCCTCAACAGTTGATGGAGGTCAACCAGCGTGGTTGTGTTGGTCACTCTAGCACGTATCACACCCCAAACTGATCCCACAAGTGTTCAGTTGGGTTGAGGTCTGGATTCATGGCAGGTCACTTCATCCTCTCCACTCCCAAATTGTGATCATCTTTGATGATCCTGTCTCTGTGGGGGAGAGCGTTGTCATCCTGGAGGATGGAGTTATGTCCAAGATCCTGGAGATATTGGATTGCCACTGGCTCCAGAATCTCATTCCGATATCTCACTGCATTGAGATTGCCTTCAATGATGAGAAGTTCCGTTTTGGGGATTTTTTAACATTTTTTGGGGGCGCTACCCACACGTTTAGCTGTGTTGTTTATTCCATGAATACACAATCCTTACAAGTTGTACCTCATTGTAAAGGTGACTAATCAGGCTGTCCAGTGATGAATGAAATAAAACACCAATTGGTATTATTAAAGGGGAGAAATGATTGACTGAAAAACATTTCTGAACATTTTCTGAGGGGTGTAGATTGATGGATGGATTTTTTAAAATCTATCCCCCAGAAAGCCACTGGTTTCACTCAATATCAGTGTAGTATAATAATCAGAAACATTTACTACTTACAGTAAAGCTGATTTGCAATTCTCAAATCAAAACTAAAAGCTACATTTTGTTTGTTTTTCTAAACCTCTGTCCAAACAACAAAGTCTGTTATTCCGATACTGCTGCTGACAGGCTGATGAAAGTCAAGGTAGTCTTTTTCTCTGTGTGTCTATTCACAGCACACATTGCAACAGTACAGCTGCAACTCATGCTTGCACAACATGCTGCAAGAAATCCAGTAAACCTGTAGTTGTCAACATTTATGTTGACATGCATAGATTGAGGATAAGAATATGACTTTTATTTTGACCAGTTAGAATTACAATTTCTGGGGTGGTCAGTAGTTAGAGATGCTAGGACGCATGTCCGTCCCCCAGTCTCTCTCCCTGCTTTCCTGTCTCTCTACACTGTTCTATCTAATAAAAATGGCCCAAAAAATACATTTAAAATACATTTGTCCATGATGATATATAAAATATGTTGGACAGCCTGGGACACTTATATGGATTGAACATAATGGCTTGATACTATTACAGTAATAATCAAAATGGCCGGGCATTCAATACCAAAACTTTGTTTGAGGTGAATAAGTAAATTTCATCAGTGTCAGGGAGCCATTAAGCAAGCAATATGATCAGATTAAAATCTAAACATATTTTCTTTTGGTTAAAATTGATAATATTTGTATAAAAAACCCTGAAACCAAAACAAACTAAATACTTAAATACAAGATATCATTTTGAAAGACTCTCATACAGAAGACGGGGTGGTTTTCTTGCAGAGCCTCAATGATATGGTCTTCACAAATCAAGAACATTGTGACTGACCTAAATTGCCTTTGGATGAGACATTACACACAGTAATGCTAGTGCTTAGCTCTTGTACCTCTGTTTACATGCAATGTTACTTTTCATTCAACACATTGAGTGGAGCCAGGCCTTACTCAACATCACACCCATTATATTAATGGAAACCGCACTTCAATGCAACTATACTCCATCCGCTGACAAACTTCCATATGTGAATATCATCTAGTACACCATGTTACAATATAACACGGCGGTTTACCTCCTCCTCCCGCGTTGATGTGCAGCTGGGACAGAGACAGGGTGAGGGGCAATTCTCGCCCATCGGGGTCAGTGGGACTCTGCAGGATGTCGTGCAGGGCGTTCCTCCGTCCCGTCCTGCCAGAGGCAATGAAGTCTGCATACGTGGCCTCAACATCAGACATCGCTCGTGCATCGTTCACACAGCAACACCTACGAGAGGAGAGGAGCAGCTTTACTTAACACAGTGGTTCACCTCCACATGCAAACACACAGTGGCCACAAACAATAAAATGAAGGACCCTGTCCTAAAACTTCCTCTGATATTATACATGTTACTCAAAAGAAAATGACAGCACTACAACCAACATAACCTTATTTTGAACTTTGACAATAATGACAGTTCTCATTTTAAACCCATCCTGCTTAAGTATATTAGTCTCTGAATAGTTGTGCTTTATGTTGATTGTTTCAGCTTCATGATGTGAACTCTGCCATGCTAACGCAGGCAGCTCGTCCATGATGAGGCCCCACCGGTCAGGTGTCATGGAAAAGCTGGCACCGCAGGTCAAATCTGATTCTTACAGTGACTCATACAGAGATTTAATAGAGCCCGGGTCCCGTTTCTGCATCGATCTTACCTTCAGCGATCGGTCTATCGGTGCTAGAACCCGAAGCTATACATCCTAGGGAGTGACTTCACCTACAAGGCAGAGCGACGGGCCCGACATCCCAGCGACCGATCCGACAAAACACACATCCGCATGAAAAATCACAACAACCCGAGCGGCGACCGGCGGCTACGAATCCAAACGCCTCACACTACATAGTCCACCGAAAGCTGTCAGCTGCATCCAAACAAGTCAACTACATCAATCACATCACATCAGCAGGACGGGTTGAGAAGTCCCCGATCTATTCTCCATGGCCGCCGCATCTTCCTCCTTCGCGACCAATGAGCTGCCAACAAACCGCATCTGACCGGTGATTGGACAGCAGACACAAAAGGATGAGAGGAGAGCGCTCTGAGCAGCACCAGGCCTCAAGATGCGTTCATGGTCACCTCGTAAAATACGCCTATACCACTCCTACCATTACTACTACCACTAGGCCTATTATATTCAAAGGTCAAATGGTCCTCTCTCCCTAAAAGCAGAGATTTGCCCCTAGCAGTGATTTGTATTGGTTTATTTACAAAGTCCTATATGACCCAACTTTGTACTGATCTTGGTGAAACTCTTCTCTCATGTCATTTGGGGAGACTGGGGATGGTTGTAACATGGGTTAGTTGGAACACTTCCAATTTCTATATGTGCGGAAGTAGCACCTTGTGGCAGACACAGACAGTTTTAGAAGGAAAAATAATAATTTTGAGGCATGAAAGTTTTTCTTTTTCTCTTTTTTTACTTGATTTTTTTGTGATAACATTGCCTGCTTTGTAGTTAAACTCAATAAACTTAAATCATGTTTATTGTGTGTCTGTGTAGATAGCTTTCATGCAAGTTGTCAGTGCTAATGTTTTAGTTGTTAGCTGTAAGGTGAGCTGGTTCATGACTACAGTACAAGGGTCTGGGTTGGTTGTAACAACAATGAAGAATGTTACAACTTACTACAGCCCAAATTTTAATTACATTTATGTTTTCTATGAATTTTAGAATGCCTATAGGTCTTGGAAGAGAATGACGAAGGGGTTAGGGGTTATGATCAGACTGTGGCTGACAGTAACTAACACACACACATCCAGACACCTATTATGTTAAATTTAAGCTTTGAATAAAAAGCTTTCAGTATCAAGTTTTTGTCATAATACTTATTTAATAATGTTACAGTACATCTCACCCCGTTGTATTTTACAATGTTACATTTCACCCCTGGGTGTGTTACAACTAACAGACCCAGACTGTGGGGTGAATTATAACATTTCACTCCTTGTGTTTGGGACTAAAGTTTACCATGCATTTTCAGTTTGTGTTGCAGAGATAGCAGTTACACCTTTTAATAGTGGACACATGTAACCAGTTTGTATCACACTGTGAACACACTGGCTTCAAAGAGCTCCAAGATACAGACAGAAATGTCAGAAATGTTACAACCATCCACGGTGTTTATCAAATGTATTTGTCTATTTTCAGTGCAGGATTGACCAATTTTCCAGTTTAAACGAAGACATACTCCATCAAAAATTAATTAATTAATTAATTTTAAAAAAAAGATTATAAAGTGACCTCATCGCTTCCTGTGAATAGGATTTCATTTAATGTATATGGGAGGGATGAGGAAATATGTTAACTACCTGGAGCCTGCAGGTGGATGCTGGGGTGCTGGTGGGACTGAAACCAAGGCAGCAGGCTGTTTGTGGGGCAGCAGTGTCATTGGCTGCGTTTCCCAGATTGGATCGTTGGCTCTTAAGAAGGGTTCGGCTAGGCAGTTAAGAACGCGTCTGGGAAACACCCGTATCTTAGTGCTTCGTACGGACAACGTACATAATATGATCATGTGCACTTATGTTTTACCTCTACTCTATATTATCCATCCTCCAGAGCAGGGCCAAACTAAGTTACATCAAGTCTGGATCGAGAGGGGAAAACACATTTAGGAAACATTTGTACAAAATAGTTAGAGACAGTGACACAGGAGGATAAGAGCTCCGCTGTGATGATGTGAAGTGAGGCTGGAAACAAGACAAGCAAGGGACATAACTCTTTGTGATACTCATATTTGCCACAGGGTGGAGCTCTTGTCCCTATGAAGGAATGTGGCTCTCTTAACATAAACTTTAGTATGAGATTGAAACCCAACCTAAACTAGTGTGTAATTACAATAATAACACAAACTATGAAAATCACCACTTCCTTTCGTGTCAAAAACTTCCAGGGGCCCCCTATCAAACTTTTTAAAGGAAAACACTCATTAATCCTGAATGGTCGACAGCATATCAAAGCACCGTCTTATATCATCCAAAACTATGTTGATCCTGCTCTGTCTCAAAAAATGTCCCTCTTGCAGCCTCTTATTGGTGAGGTGGGACACTTCCCTCCTCTCACGGCCAATCAGCCTCGCCTCAGAAGTGCCATGAATAAATCCGCTCCATATAGTCAGCGAGGGACTCATGACAATATTCATTACTTGAAATACTTTTGTGGAGAAACCCTTTTGATTTTTGTCATCTGTGGACCCTGCAGACTAAAGGAACATAAATAATGGAGGAATGGACACTTAACTTCATCAAAGTTCTTCTGTGGTGATGACTTCTTCGGGGAGTCACTACTGCTTCGCTGATTTCACTTTTTTTTTTTTGCTGTTTCATTGAACTAAGATGCTGAAAGATAGTTACATTTTGGTTATCTGTGAGTCAGTATAAAACAAAAGGTGAAAAAAAAACAAAAAAAACAAACAACATAAAAACAAGTTGTAATCAGTGCCTGACCTTTAATAGCCTGTCTCAGACTGTGTTGCTGTGGAAACACTTTCTCTTCTTTGTGCTTGTGGTGCAGGGTTTCAGCACAACACACCTGGGAGGTTTGGAAAGGTTTCTGATTAGAGTTGATATCAGATCGCTCCAGCTTCAGACGCTGTGCAGCCACTTCACTGTTAGATCTGTGCTGGTGGCAGCAGGGTCCACAGAGGCATCTCACTTACTCACTGACTGTGTCTACTCCTTCTGCTGCGTTACCTCCCTGTAGTCTTACCTCAGGGTTAATGCCTTCACAACAACCTGCACATTGGAAATTACATGATGAAATAATACTAAAAAAACACACATTACCATATATATTTTGGCTCAAGACGTTATGTCTGGATGTATGAAGTTTTCTTTTTTCCCTGCCTTTTCATTTGCACTGGTATAATGAAAAAAACAAAACATAAAATGAATAAAAAAGCACAGTTGAAGTTCCTATAGTTGGAATAAACTTACATACAACAATTAAATGGTTACCCAGTAAGAACAACTATAATTATGTAATTGTGTGAATGGAATGAGTTACAGTGATTAAAAGAAAGTCTGAGATTTTAATTTTCAAACATTTTTGTTTGTTTTGTCATTCCCATCGCTATTTCCTTCATAAACTCTGGGCTGGTTATAATATCATGTATCACAGCATAGCAGATGATGACGGTAACATTGTTGTTTATAATAACCGTATATTCACAGTGCAGCTGATTCAAGTGTCCTTATGAGGTGGTAAGATAGTAGACTACTAACATATCAATGCTGTATTCAACAATATCTTGAAATTTAGCATTTCATTTAAAGACCCCCTCCCATGAAAATCGTGTTTTTCGTGCTTTTCACATGTTCCTGTGGCATTTTTCTTGTGTTAGAGCACATATCAGCAGAAAAGGAAGTGCAAAATTGCATTTCTGAGTTTTTCTGCCTTCAAATTGCTGTGAACCAATGGCAGACGCAAACTGGCCATTTCAGGGAGACTGGAGCTGACGTGTCACAGCTCCAGGGGAGGGCACTAGTGCTACAAGCTCCCGCCCCGCTCTGCATCTGGCTCAGAGGTGAAAGGCTTGACAGCTCGGTGTAGCTGCAAGGTATAACAGGTATCGCTCACCTGGTAGAGCAGCCTGCACCATGAGCAAGGATTATATTCCAGTCTGGGATCGAATCCCAGTGTGGAGTTTTACGCTAAATGCGCTGAATCTGTAATTGTATGTCCAGCTGTCAGCAAGTGGGGGGTGGGGTGCGAGGAGGTGGCTGGGCGGGTGCAGAGCAGCGCAGTCTCCGCCCACCCCCCAGAGGTGCATTGCTAATGTGCATTACTAATGAGCTGGTTTTAAAATGACCAAAAAGGGTCGCGGGAGGGGGACTTTAAAGGGATAGTTCAACATTTTGGCAAATTGGCCCATTGCCATAATAGGTTCATTACCTTTAATTGTCGGTGCAAGCGATTTTTAGAACGGCGGAGCAGAGCTGCGAGCTGCTCATAGCTACGGGGGCTCATGGGATTTCTTGGTTTCCCTCATCAAACTCATCAAATACACAATCCAACAACTCCAAAACGCTAAATTGTGACCTGCACACTCACCCCGCTAGAGATAATAACGGAACGTTACGAGACTGAGTTGTTTTAGAGGTATATTCATGCAAAACCGCTGATGTGCGTTTCCGTCGGGGGCAGTTTTTTGGCAAGCAGTCTCTGCGTTTGGTACAGCAGGCTAAAATATCCTAACATTGTTGTATTAGTTCAGCATAGCTTTTGATAACCTTAAGAGCACTTGACCTGGAACCAAATAACAACTACCAGAGAGGCCTTCATGAAGCATTTAATGGGCTGTCCATGCTAATGAGAAGTGCAGTAAAAATACAATAATACGAAATGCTTGAAAAGGTCATTTTATAAGTGCCTGGTGCTCGAGAAAACAAGCCTGGCTTTCTTTTTAAGCAGTAATGTGGATGACCTGTTTAAGGCTGATCTCTAACTGCTTTGTTTATGGGTACTGTGCCTCCCATTAGACAGATGTATGGTTTGTGGCAGTTTGGAGTGGGTCCATAAAACCTACAGCTCCGTCCTACAGTATCTTCAGTAAACATTAGAGCTTTCATTCTCCCACTGACAAAGACTCTCTCTGCCTGGAGCCTCTTCCTGTCTTTTTGACAGGGGCTGAAGGTTAACCTTCAGAGGGAGGAATTTCTTTACACGCTGCCTCTACAGAAAAAAGGATGTGTCATATTTTATTCACTATAGAAGATGTGGCTCCTCTGTAACCTGAACAGACCTGAGTCTACACAAGAATTTCGGAGGAGCTGCTCCAGAGATAAGAAATAATCTCAGCATTAATCTGACTCGTTTTGTCTTATAAATTTTAATTAAGACCAGGAGGACATCTTTTTTTAAATAGCGCATATTAGTTTACTGGAGGTTTTGGATGGTAAAGGTGGAATAGGTTAATCCATCATCCAGTGAAAAGATATTAGTCCAAAAGAAAGATAAGGCTTACTAAAAATAAATTTGACTTCATGTTGATAAGAAGATCCCAATATTTTTATTTCCATATGATACATACGCCACGCTGTACAATAAAGAATTCCGCTTCATATCTGCCTATATTACTGACAGACTATGTTGATCTTATTATATGGAGTGATGCAGTGGAGTTATTATAGGGCTGATGCTGTTCAGAGCAGCAGCAGGGGAGGAAATTAAAGGTGTCTGATGCAAATCAGCCAGCCATAGTTCACCTCATACCATGCCTCAGAAATTCTGATAAAGGCACAAGTTCCCCTGAAACAAAGGAGTGAGCAGTACTTTAATTTAAAAACAGATTTAGAGACTAAACAAGAAGCATGCATACTCCACATTCACATATTTCTGCTAAAATGTCATCTATAGTACAAATGAGAATAAGAATGTTATGTTTATAATTTAATAATGGAATATCAGCGGCAATAAACGTGATATAAAATGATTAGGTAAATGGGAAATCTGTTAACATGAAGGTCACTGCCAAATTAAAAGCACGGGCCCGGCTGGTCACTTTCAGATGTCTAGACAAATAATACATACTTATTCTGTCACATCAGAAATATTTGTAATGAAAAGGAATTAAATAAGATCAAAACTTCTCTTGGCTATCATTTAATGTTGAGCAGACTTAATATGTAACTTCTACCTCTGCCGTGGCCTCAATCAAGGCAATAACAAAGACGAGCGATGTAGAGTGGGATCATGGGAGGCGTTGTATTTGTCTGCTGTCAGCTTCTCTTTGTTTGGATTCCTTCAGTGTCGTCCAGGAGGTTTTTACCAGGAGCTAAATTATTCACACAGGTCTTCTCTCCACAACAAACACATCACACAAATAGAAAAACACTGAATAAAGCAGCTTCAAATTTAAATGGAGTGATTCGCTGACACTGCTCAGTGGACAGGGGAGGTCAGGGAGCTGAGATTGCAGCTAACCTTTTAGTTTCAGTCGTTTCTAATTTATGAAACAGATGTTCGGCAGGTTATTACCAGGAGCTGAACTATCTGTAGAGTTTCACATCAAAAAATCTATGATTCACCAACACTGTTACATACACAATCGTATGTGGCTTAAAACTGGGTGAAAAGTCACTTTTGAGCTTCTGGCATTCAACCACATCACTAATGCATGTGCACAGGGAATATTGTGTCACTCTCAGGTGACTAAATAAAACAGACTGTCACTGTGAATACAATTACAGATTGTAGTTTTGGCTGAAAACATTTGGAATAAAGCAGAAAAATATCAATTAAGTAAAATTACCATGTAAAAATATACAGTATAGAAAGTCATCCCGCCCTGCAAAACCCTTAACCTTTTGTCAAACCTTTTCTGAAGTGCCACACTCAGTCTTGTTTAAGCTATTCAAAAACAAAACAAAACACTTTTTATGGTCAGAAGAGACTATAATTGAACATTTTGGACTGAACTCCATGCGCAATGTTTGGCAAAAACCAATCCATCCATAAAGCATGGTGGTGGTTGGTGGGGATGCTGCCCAGTACACTTAAATTCTTGTCCCTCTGCCAGACAGCTGAAGATGGGCAGCTCATTCACCTCCCAACACGACAATGATCCTAAACAAGTCCTAAAGTGGCCAACTCAGAGTCCTGACTTAAATCCAATAGAAAATCTGAGGATGGACTTGAGCAGAGTATAGTCCATCACCACTCGCCACAAAATCTGACTGAGCTCGAACAATTCTTCAAGGAAGAATGGGTAAATATTCCCCAATCCAGGTGTGCAAAGCTGGTTGCAACATGTCTGAGACTGATGGTTGTAATTGAATTGAATTAATCTATGAAGTATTAAATTAGCGGATTGGTGACTTTTCAAACTCTGTTTTTCTTTTTTCTTTTTTTTTCTTTTTTTAGTTTTTATACATTTTCAGAACTCTTACCATTTTTTTCATTAGTTTGATGTTGAAAGGATAAATTCGTAAAATAAATCTGGAAAAAGTTTATTTTTAAGGGGTTTTGATTTCAGCCTGTATGACAAATAATCTTGTTATTTCAAAGATGATTTTTTAGACACTGTAGCTACACAGGTCTTGTTACAGTATCTTTTCAGTTTTAATATTGAAAAGTTACATATCATAACTTGAATACCAGGTAAAAGCAAAGACCTGTGATCAGACACTGAACAGATATGGATATGTTTGTGTCTCACTCTCACTCCATATCACTGAGCTCCAGTCTGGTATAGGTGGGTGCTGTGTTTGTTTTCGTCGGCAGTTTCAAAAGCCACACAACAGCATAATCACCAGACTGTCTCATCACCACCCTCTGCTTTCAATCTATTACCCACGGGTTCATGTATTCTTCAGTGTTAACATAGGTTTAAATGAGCATGTGTTCCTCCCTGCAGCATTGTGCTTTACACACGCACACCCACACCTGCGAGCAGCATCTCATATGATACATCCACATTTTCCTACTGACGGACACTGAGCAGCTCCACTGGAGCAGACAAGTGCCTTGCTTAAGGGGAATTCAATTTTTAGATTAGGTCAGATGAAACTTTAATGATCCCCGCGGAGATGTCAGGTCATTAGAGTAGTGGAGGATAGGCAATGGATAAGAATAGCTCAAATGGAGTGTACTGCAAGAAACACAAGGAGAGTATACCAAGAATGATACAGCAAATAAATGAACAAATACTTAAAGATTGATCGTATAAAGCCTCTCAAAATGTAAATTGATGCAACGCAAATACATGGATTCACACGTAGAGACATTTAAAAGGTTGGGTACGAGCTAAAACCGCTCCTACTTCCACCGTCAATATATGACATTTTGGCTGAGATGCGTGTGCATGATCAGAACATTCAAAGTCATTTCTTGTGCAGCGAAGCAATCAGTGCATGCGAGAACAATGTGTGCAAGATTTAGTTTGCCATTGATGCCATTGACTGTGGCATTTGGAAATAGCTTACAGTTGACTGAACAAAGAAATGTTAGACAAAGAGGAACTGAGAGAAAGAGAGGGAGAGGGACAAATATAGATAGAGCCGGAGATAGAAAAGAGTCAGAGGATATGCAGGGCTCGGTTCAACTGGGTTACAAACTTTTTCCAGTTTCCCTTTGTGCTCCAACTCCCTCTAGTAACGGCTTTGTCCTGATTTGGTGGCTGCGTCTATTGTATTCTTTCCAGCCAAGTTTCACAAAGGGGGCTATAGGTCTGGGAACGGAGATGTTAAAGAGACAGAGAGTTTCAATGTTATGGTTAGTTCTGGTGTGCATAAGAGGTGTTAACACATTACATAAGCTTTAGATTTTGCAATCTGACACAAAGCAATTTCCCTGTTTCCCCTCTCTGTTGCAGGCAGGAACACCCAGGGATGATACCCTGGGGGTTTTGTTGGGCTTTTGCCATATGCACTACTCGGGGTACACTGTGACATCTGGTTAGGTGAGCACTTTTACACTTACCTCTCTCAGATGATTCCTGAGTTACAGGCAACACCTGAATTTAATGCAGATACGCTCCACCTGGGATTTGAACCTCGGTCGGGCCGGTTCAAAGGTTTTTTTTTTTTTATCCCAGCAGGAACTGGGGCCTCTGCTGCTTCTCAATTATTTAGCTTCAGCTGCAGCTCCGGACTCACAAGTTAAACTTTATCAATTATTGTGCGATTAATAACTGTTATTTTCGCAGTGACCTATTTTCTAGAGCGATAGACGACGGATGGTGTTCAGTTACGAAATCAAATCCTTAGCATGTCATTAGATCGTAAAAAGTGGATATGGCTCTTCAGAGGACTGCTGGCCTTTTTCTCACCCACAGTATTAGACCCAGAGGAGGAGGACGAGAGTAAAATGAGATTAATTAGCCTCCAGATACATTCTTTAGAAACGTAAACAACGTCTTCACCGGCTGAAAACCGGTCTCTGCTCCAATCTCTACCTGCTGCTGTTGTGACCTAGAAATATATAGGACCGTAAAAATTTCATAAAGACATACGAGATGAAGCATGTACATGAGGATAAACTAAACTATTATAAACTATTTTATTGTCTGTCTATTATGTAATGTTAGTCTGTCACAGTTTGTGTGTGATGATAATGATGATAATGAGCTCTAGTTGAAAATGAACACAAGAAGGTATAAGACCAAAATCCTAAAGAAAAGACAAAGTCCTGTCTGTTTAAGTGCAACAGTGGCTAATGAGCAAGTGTGCTTTAAGATGAGTGGGATTTACAAAGACCTCAGATCTCATTTCATTGGGTAGATGTATATCTGCCCTCAAGATGAGTTATTTCTCCGAGAAGAAGAAGAAAGAGGGATTTTGATGTAAAAAGATTCAAAAACAGATATTTCTGGACACTAAAATTGAACAAAATAGCCCTCGGGGATGGAGGATTACACCTCAGAAGTTTTATTTTTCATTTCACTGTGTCTTCAAAAAGACTTTTTAATGTGCACCCCCTGTTTGTGCATCAATGAGTTCAAATGCAACTGATTCTCTCTCTCTTTGCATGTCGCTAATCAAATTTTATGTGAAGCAGTATTTCCATAAAGCAGAAATTTCTCCGCTCCATCTATCATGGCCTGACTGTGACACCGGTTAACAGAAGTCAGTCATACAACACAGAGAGCCACAGACTTTGAACGACATCCCATTAACTTCCGAGCTAATGGTTTCTTATCTACAAATAAGGGCATGTCTTGTCTGGGCATCTTGATTTGCTGAGTGGGAAACCAAACAAACATCCACCCCCCCCCCAAAAAAAAAAGCTAACTGCTCCGCTTTGAAATTTGCTATAGCGCACCGGGCA
The DNA here is from genome assembly GCF_045865225.1 of Trachurus japonicus. Taxonomy (NCBI): domain Eukaryota; kingdom Metazoa; phylum Chordata; class Actinopteri; order Carangiformes; family Carangidae; genus Trachurus; species Trachurus japonicus. The sequence goes on along the minus strand of NC_140923.1, from coordinate 37,701,334 downwards.
GCTTGAAAACTTGCCGACTACAAATGTCAAGGTTGGTCTGTCTGGATTCTATGTGTGTTGGTCCTCATTGGTCAACGCCACAGCGCCGCCGTTACACTACACAGGCTGTTTACAAAAAGCTATATGCAACAGCACAAGTTTATTCACACTGGTGTCCTGGTGCCCACTGAGATATGCTTGTTGTAGCCTCACATTGTGACAGTAGGATGTGAAAAAGATGACTGAAAAAGTAGCACACCACATTTTGCCATATCATTGCTATCAGGCTGACTGTAGTTGATATTCCTTTTTGGGTCACATATTGTTTTAAATAGCTGCCTCAGCTGTCAATCAAAGATACAGTCCCTGCTATTTAGGATACCCAAAGTCCTTCTGTGTAACATTTTTCTACCACTGAAAGTATAGTTTCTTGCTGAAGGCAGGTGTTGGTGGTGGTTGTGATGATGGTCACTTGCAAAGAGCACCGGCCATCACTGCATTTAGAGTCCTCACAGCAGCACTATCTCTTCATCCTCTCATGCTGAACTGATGACCACAGTGACCAAAGCAGTAGCCGGCAGAGATGGGCACTCTAACTTGCGACTCAAGACTCGATTCGACTTGAAAGGGACATATAATGGAAATTATACTTTGGTGTTTGTCTTGCCTTCTGGCCCCCAAAATGTGAGAATTGACAAAAAAAATCTGTAATGTGCAGACTCCACAGGTTGAAATCGGTGGTTTTACAGACTGTTCCCTCAGTTGTCATCCAATGATGTCATTAGTTTTCGAAATTGCGTAATACCACCCCTACCTGTGAGTACCGGGGGGGTTGGGCGGCTTGCGCAGTGGCTCATTTGCATTTAAAGGGACAGGCACCGAAACCAGCCGTTCTGAACAGGGCTGTTTTGAGAGGATGAAAAGAGCTGTGATGTTTGATCCTTGGGGTATTTTGACCGAAGCATGTCACAGATATGTCTTTAAGACACCTGGGAACTATTTTAATTTGTGGACAAGGGACATAGCCTCTCCTTTAAGTCGCAAACCCTGAGACTTGATACTTGAGGTCAGAGAAGTGAAGACCGGGCTAGCTGGTTAACAAGCTACCTTCAATAGAAAAAAACAAGTCAAAGTAAAAGAAGTAGGGCCGTCATAGTTAACGCGTTAATCTCAATGCGATTAATTAAAAAAAATAATGCATTGAATTTTTTTAAATCGTGGCCCATTTTGTCCTCTATTGGACTGGAGTGTGGGACCTCCAGTCCAGTAGGTGGCGGTAAAGCACCTTCAAGAAGAAGAATGAGAGCGGTACCGGAGCCAATCGCTCTGAGCAGTGTTGCCGACTTTCTCGCTAAATTTGACGACTTTCCAAACCCTCTTGGCTACTTTTTTTTCCCGGTGTTGTTACAAACGTTTCTGGTTTGAAGACTCCGACGTGAAAGCGCGTATCACAGCTGTTTTCAACGAGTAGAGGGTGCTGCCATGAGCTCTGCCCCCGTTCCAAAGCACTCACCAGCGGTCAGCCTCACAGATTTTGGTCTCTGACACAGAGCTGTCCCCGCTGCGGTCACAGACCCTCACAGATCCGCAATGCTGCGCACCGCTCCACGCCCCCCATATTATATTTTTAATATTTAATATAATAATCGCGCGTTAACTATGGAAAAAATGCGATTAATCACGATTAGAAAAATGAATCATTTGACAGCCCTAAAAATAAGCAAAAAAAGTTAAAATTGGCGTTTGAAAGAACTAAGTGTGAAGCTTAATTGCGAACAATATATACACATAGAAGTGCCAACATTAGCGACATAGCAATAGCAAAAACAGACATTGCGCCTTTAATAACACCCAAAAGCCCTTTTTTTCCTTCTTCAAGTATTCAGTAAAATTATTCATAATGCTTGAAATATTGTAACTCCTTGAAATATGATATTTGAAAAGCACAACAAATTAGAATTTATCTTAGACTGTTATGTTTATTTGTGAATTGTCCCACTACATGAAGTTGTGTAGGGCCAGTAACACACATCAGCCATGTAACAACACTTTGCCTCTTTTTGACTTTCATCACCACCCATATACCGTATACTCCCTCTCATCACCGGTTGGTGTCGCTGCTGGCACTGGTACCCCAGCCGTCTGTCAGTCTGTCTGGCAGGGATTGGGGGTGGGGGGGTGGGGGGTTGTTGCATTGTGAACCAGAGGAGAGAGAGAGTGAGTGACTGAGAGAGGAGAGAGAGAGAGAGAGAGAGAGAGAGAGCGAGCGAGCACCTCTGCCGCTCTCTCAGCCTCCTCTCCTGTGCGCAGTGCTCCGGCCGGCCGCTCCTTCCCTCCTCTCCTCACTTCCTCCCCACAGCTGGCTCTGTCCTCCCTCCCTCTCTCTCTGATGCTGGCTTGCCTTCTCCGTTCACACAACCGGACCAAATACTTCGGAGGGTGGAATGACTGACTACCTGTTTTGCATGGTCTGAATTTCGGGAAATTCGCACGTCGGAAAGGAGGGGAGTCAAGAGGGAAGAGAGAGGCTCTCCATCCCCCGAGGGAATTTATTTTACAGTAAGCAGGCGCAATGTCAGTTTCCTCATTCCGCTCGTCTCACACCTCCCATCTGTGCAAATGCATGACAAAAAAAGAAAAAAAAAATGCTAAGAATATGTCAGCCTGCTGGGAATATGGCTGGATGTTGTGTTTTGTTCGTAGTGTGTTCCAGATGTTTCTTTCTTTTTATGCCATTTTATGTCAGTTTATTCCGAGGCGTGGTACGGATTGTGTGTGTGTGTGTGTGAGAGAGAGAGAGTGAGTGTGTGCGTGTTATTATTATTCTGCGCTAAATCGCTGTGGTGCGCTTGCATCGATCGTGCGCTGAAAATGGAAACCCCCCATTTCAGCTAGAGTCGCCATGCATCCATCCGAGGCCAGGGTGTGTGGGGGTCGGGGGGAGGAGGAGGAGGAGAGGGGATGGCGATGGAGAGGGAGAGAGAGAGAGGAGGGGGGGGTGGCGGTGGCGGGGGGGCAGGTTGACGGATGCGAAAACGCTATTACTTTCAGATTGACCTAAATATGGGTGATATTCGTAAGATTATAGCGGGTGACAGCGGCTCATCGTGACCGCCTGCGCCGCCTTTGTGTTGCCTGTGCGCGGACGATGAGCGCGTTGCCCCCCCCCCTCCTCCCTCCTCCCCAGCCATCATCATCAGGCATGTGAGCGGATGAAGAGCACCTTGCTGCCTGCCTCTGTGCTCCAGCTCCTGCATGGATCGCTCCATGTTGATCATCCCAAAAAGAAAAAAAAAACAAAAAAACAACAACAACACCTCAGTGTGTTTCTGATCAGCTCCAAGCTTTTTACTCCTCCCCACTGTAGAGTAATTAATCTCATTCATCACGTTGCCAAGACAACTGTGTTTCAACAGAGAGCAAGATAATGTTTGCTCACGTTAATTGTCTGTGGGTTTCTGCTGTGTGACCTGGCAGACACCGAGGCCTATAGTACCCAGTGAATCAGCCTCACAGCTATCAGCCGTCCCTGTGGAGGCTGTGTGGCAGCTTTCTCAAGCCTCCTTTAAAGTTAATTCCTGTGTTTTCTCTCATGACCTATAGCACGTACATCACAGCTCCACTCCCAAGATGGAGGACTCGCTCAGCCCTAATAACTAGTTTAATGTGACGGACACCGAGGGGGCTGGGGCGGGCCAAAGAGGGGCGTGTGATTAGGGCCAGCGGAAGAGATTACGGCTGACAGCGAAATGTCTTATTAAGTTGCTTATCAACAGGCTGTTTTTGAATTGATCTGTGTATTGTGCATGGTGCAGTGTGTTGTAGCAGATGTTTCCCATCAGGCTCGAGTGGGGAAACATGACAAAGGTCAGTGGATATGGCAGCGGAGAAGAGGAAGATGATGATGATGATGTGTTCATGTTCGTTGAGGTGGCAGCGCAGAATTGATGCTCGTTTGTCCCTCTCTCTTTTGACCTCTGCTTCCTGCCTCTGGACCAATGGAAACTTCCTATTGAACACTAAGAACCAATTAAATCACGGTGGGACAACAGCCAAAATGCCGGTGACTGTAAAGCAGTGATTTTTCCATTACCAGCAACTTTTCTATATGAACAGTTTGACATTACAGGGAAATACATTCATTCGCGCTCTTGCCCAGGGTTAGATGAGAAGATCAATACCACTCTCAGATCCGTATGGTATACGTAAAGCTACGGCCAGCAGCAAGTTAACGAAACATATACAATGAAATGAAGCTCGATATTTAACATGATGCCTCCTGTTTGCTTGATCTGTACAATACCGGACTGTAAAAACAACAATGTGTGGTTTTATATGAGGGGTTATGAGCAGGAACTATTTCTTGGCAGAGGGTTCTGACTGTGTGTAGAGTAAACTGTGACTGCGCTGTGGCTTTAGTGGACTTTTATTTTGTGGACTGATATGATAGTGGTATCAGTGTTTTCATCTATCATTCTGCAAGAAGCAGAAGTGTGTCCTGCAAGATGGTTATTGTGATTTTACCTTCACACATTAATGTAGTTTTTAGGGACTTGGAGACAACAATCTCACAACAAAATAAATCAAAGATGAGTAAAAAAAAACATGGAAATGTTAAATATCTCAAGGCAACTTAAAGTGTTTTTTTTTTGGATGCATGGGCTCTGACAACTGTGTTAAGAGGGGTACACACTACAGGATAATCAGGCCGATGTCGCCCTTACGATCAAAGCCAGCAAAGGCCTAATGATTATCTGATGTTTGCAAACAACATCATGTCTGATTTCCCTGTGGTGTGGGGTGTGTTCAGAGTGATTTTGTCCAGTCCGATCAGCTCAGAAGGCGTCGGAAGGAGAGATCGTAAATAATGAACATGTTTAATATTTGCGACTAGAAATCCTCTAGTGTGTATGGTGTTCCAAGTGTGTTCCACAGTGTGTAATGTCACGTGTACCGGACCAACAGCCAATCAAGACGCGAGCTGAGTCAGCAGCTGACTGACTTTTATTTACCTGTTGCCATGGTGACTCGGGTATCAGGGCCAGAGCGCACAGCGATGCTCTCCAAGCGATCTGTAATACTTGTGACTCGCGCTGCAATGCAAACAGCCCACATTCCCGCCGTCTCCATGACTTTTTCCATAGCCGTTTGGTTTTTGTGTGTGTTTTAACAACCATTGCATCTTCTTGTTTGTCCGCCATGTTTGTTTACACTGAAGTCACGTTTGACCACACAAGATATGGAATATTGAGCGTGAAGAAGCTGATACTCTGTTGACAATTCACTGCTTATACTGTAGAGAGCCTAAGTGGAAGCAGGAAGTAACGGTCGCCATGGGACTTCAATTCGGAAAAAGTCTCCATGTAAGTGAACGGGAGTCAAAGTTTTATTTCGTGATCCGATTGAATTGTGCCATGAGAAAAAAATATGACCTCTACCTGTTTAAAACATCGCATTTCATGCTGCGAATTCAGCAGTTTGTTGTAAAACTATTGTAAAATAAAATTCAGAAGAATCCATAACCAGAAAGACAACAAGTGGCGTAGGTGACGTCACACACCAAATGGCGCCCTTTCCCGTGTCAGTTGGTGACGTATTTCTTGTGGGACACCAGATCTGTAGTCTGTAGAGCGGTCTTCACACAAAATACATTCTTCCGTTGCCATTTTACGATAAACTGCTGATTTTGCGGCATGAAACGTGATATTTTAAACAGGTAGGTCATATTTTCTTCTCATGGCACAATTCAATCGGATCATGAAATAAAACTTTGAGACTCCCGTTCACTTACATGGATGGAGACTTTTCCGAATTGAGCTCCCATGGCGACGTTACTTCCTGCTTCTGCTTAGGCTCTCTGTGCACACCACACACTATAAGATCAGAAGAGAGAGATCTTGTATGATCTATAAAGTGTGTGGTCTCCTAATCTGTGAAGGTTTGAAGAATCCTGTAGTGTGTACCCCCCATTTAGGAACCACTGACTTACCCACTCGGGCCTTATGACCCCAGATTATCAGCGTCTGAATGCAAACACGTCTCTCATGTTGTCACTGTGGCGCGAGCGTGATCACAGTTTGAGTTCCTCGTCTCCGCCACTCATTTGGCCTGCCAGAGTGCACACAAACAGCTCGTGTTTACCGACTGCTACAAGCCAGATTTGCGACATCTCAAAGCGGAAGCTCAGAGCACTTAACACACACACACACACACACACAGGTGAAACATCCAGCCAGTGTTCTCGTCACACAACATTTAACTGATCAAAGAGCTTCTTTCTCCCAAGTGCTGCTGCCGATGCTGCTGCTGCTGCACAAGTTCCCATAACACCCTGCTGCACAGCACATAACAGGAAGCCAGGACTCTTAGGAGTATACTCACCTGCTACTCTGAGGTATAACAGTACCCCAGAGCATCCCCCCCCGCCCCCCACCTCCCCAACTTCCATCACCCACCTAATTGCATAAGATTCATGGTGAATAGAGGAGTAACCCCATGACTGCAGTCCTTGGTGAAAAGTCCTAAGAAGAGATGCTCACCGCCACGGTTCAGAGAAGTGTTAAGAGCGTTATCATCCTTCTCCAAAGACTTGCCTCGGCCGCTGCAGCCTCAACAGGCTTCATTAAGTTTTTATATTAAGAAGATGATACATGTGATGTGGACAAACTCTTAATAACCTCTCACTGAGACTTATCTGAGATATGGATTACTGCTTTCTGCACACAAGACCCAGAATCAAAATGAATGTATAATTTGGATGCTGCGTTTAATTTGTCTCAGCAGACTAAAACACAAAGGCGACAGACAAAAATAACGCCGACGATTCTTACAGACGCTGCTTTAAATTTCCAATCTGTTACAATCTGGGTCTTGATTTCCCAGTTTGTGCCATCATGAGGTGTGCTGAGATCTGGGAGCAATACTATAAAAGAGAGGTGGCAATCCGCTTTTTAACGGACAACTATCTGATATTAATAGACAGCTAATGTTAAATCTGAACTAGCTGGACAATGAAAAAACAAAAAGAACTGCTAAAATAACTCAGGAGCACAGAGGGATCAAGAATAAGTGTAGCGAGAAAGAACTACAGCTTCCACTGGTTGAATCTAGCCATCAGGGACATGACAGATAATGTATATACAGTATGTAGGGGTTTGATTAATATTTAATTAGTATGAAACATCCTACTGTATGGCCCACTTTTGCAGCAGCATTAACACGCTTTAGCAACTTCAAAGTTAAAGTTGTTTTTCCCGAGCTGTTAATGTTATCTCGTGTAGCCCCTGCAGACTGCAAATAGCAGATTGTATAGCAGAAGCAGCTGCATTCAACCAGGGAGTTCTTGATGGTAGTCATGGTAATATTATTAGTAGTACTGTTAATAATTATAATCATCTAAATACTCCAACAAATGTGAGACTGTAATGATTGTACTGCTAATGAAAATATCAGCTCTAGTTAGTAGCTGTAGTGCACAAATATGTGATTATTTCAATTAATTTATTTGGTCTTAAAACATCTATAGTCCTTCGTGAAATATAACAATCAGGGGGGCAAATACTTTTTATAGCCACAAACATTTACTACTTATATGTGAATGAGCCATTCATTGTCCTTACTTGATAATCTCTGCTGATAACCTTGTTCAGAAAGAGACATGTGGCCAGGGAGAGAGTGAGTGGGAGAGAGAGAGAGAGACACATAGAGAGAGCATCTACCAGGTCACTGTATTCCAATCATGGCAGCATCTGATTCATATCACAGCTGGCACCCCCCCCCCCCTCCTCAGTGAGTCGATAGGGAAGATAGCGATAGGTTCCCTGGTCGACAACCTCTTTTATCCCGTGAACCGTTCAGGGTAGGAACGCAGCAGCAGATGCAAAGAGCTGGACATTTGTGTCACTTACGCTGTGAACCGTGGCTTAGATGGTTACACGGACACTGAAATAATTGTGATGGTAAAATGATGCAATGAAACCAACATACCAATGACACATCAGATGACATAGTCCAGTCTGATGTTATGCGCTGGGATTGAGAGCCAGGTCAATGCACATCTCCTGCTCTGTTTTATGACTGTACTGGTTATAAACAGTATTAATGCTGAGAGAGCAGCATGGTTCAATTTTAGATCCAACGCTGCCTGCAATGTAATTTAATCATATTTCCTTATCAGTCATAATTGCAATAAAAAAAACACTTGCAGATGACTCACGTTTTGTCAGTCAGTTAATAGCATGCCCAGCTTAGACACGTATCAACTGTACCACAAATAATAGAACATAAGACAATAAACACTTAGGTTAAAGGGTTAACTAAATGTATTTTATACAGTATACTTATAATACATAAATAGATTTCAATTATCTGATAATAAAATAGTTCCAGATACAACTATCATTACTTTCCAATACATTTCCTGGTTTTTCAATTACATAACAGGGAAAAAAAAAGAAGTTTTTTTGAATTGAATATTGATTTACCTACAGGATTCACAAAGGAAGATGGAACTTGTGTTCTGGGGAAGAAATAACTCATATTTTCTGTTCAAGGCTTCAACAGTGTGTTTGATGCCGCCCCCAGTGATGCAGCTCATGGATATTCTATACAGACACACACAACGCATTACAAGTGACACCACTTGAAGGCAGTTTATCAGATGTCACACTGCTCGTCCAGCCTGGAGCCTCAGACATCAGCAGACGTTTCGTATCTCCGCTGTGACGCTCTCCCAAGGCCTGTGCTGCTGCCACCTCCAGTCTTAGCCTTTGGTCTGGTTTTATAGAAGTGCAAACACCAAAAAAAGAAAAAAAATATATATATATAAATATTTTGCTGTTCTTTGCTATAGTTTTAGGATTGTAACCTTTGCTGAATGATGAAATGTTGCTGCTCCTGCACACCTCTGCGTTTGCCCTGTTGCCTCGCCATCAGTAAATGCCAGTTCCAATGGAAGCCATACATCCTCAAGCTAAAACAGAACCACCACCAAGTTTGACAGATGAGGCAGCCACTTGTGGTCATGAGCTGTTCCTTTTGTCTCCCTCACTTTGCGCTCTCCTTTTGATATATTTGATATTTGATTTAAGGTTCATAAGTCCGTAGAAGAACTTATTTTTTCAGAAGCCAGCCAGCTTCTTTGTGTGTGTTTCTGTGAACTACAGGCCGTCCTTTCTGTTTTCGAGGCTCGCCATGGAGGTTTGTATCTCGTGGTGAATCCTCTGAGGTTACAGTCATGAAGTCTTCTCTTGATTGTTGACAGGGAGACATGTCCGCCTACACCCCGGAGAGCATTCTTGGCTTGCTGTGTAGTCATGTTATCTTCACCATGAAAATGATTTTCCAGTTGTCTGCAAGACTTGTGCTTCTCAGATTACCAGGCCATTTGCCATTGAGGAGTATTCTTAGATAAACCTGCCTTTTTTGGTTTACTTAATTGTTTATGTTGGCAAATCTGTTACCGCTGATTCTTTTTCCACGTCGTTATTAGCTCCATCACTTGCACTGTCACCTCGTTACTCCTCATGTTAGACTGACACCTCCACCTAAATCCAAATGGCAGCTCTCAACTCTCTCATCAGCTCTCAACTCTCTCATCTCTGAGCCACGTGTCAGCTCTTTGTGCATGAGCTAACCTTGAAACGACACTCAGCCGCCTGAGAAACATTGAGCAGTCAAGTGTCCAATTACTTTTGAACCCTTGCAATTTGGCCCCTTTGTGTTAAACGGCTCTATATCACCCTGAGTTCTTTCTCTATTTACGTTCATCTACTTAACACTAAACTGAGACCATTTCAAACTGAATGTGCTGAAGCACAGAACCTATAAGAGTGGGGAAAAAAAGATTGTGTAACTATCCAAATACTTAAAGTGATAGCTTGGGTGTTTGACACAGAGTTATGTGAGGTACTTACCTATAGTCGGTGTATTTACCTGCAGGAAATTTTAGGCACAGAAGCTGAGAGATGTACTTATAGTGCTTTTCTACTCATTTTTTTTGCTTTTCCACTTGCCCCTAGTACCTGGTACCTAGGGATGGGTACCTTTCGCATTTGAATCGATACGGTATCGATACTCGGTACCTGGGAACCGATATCGGTACCTGTTTTCGGTACTTTTTGTGTGTGTGGTAATTTAAAAAAAAAAAAAAAATCAAAATGTCTAAAATTTTAATATTTACCTCTTAACAACATCACAACTCCTCAGCCTTTAAGAGTATTTTATGTTTTAGGGATGGGCAATGATTTTAATATAATGGAATAGTCATTCAATGAAAAAAAAAAAAAAAGTTTATGAGACTATCGTCTTGTCTGAAAAAATGTCAGTTTTTACTGAGGAGAAACATGGAGAGACTCCTACCAGAAAGCTCTGTGTGAAACATTGTCAAATAAAAAAACAACGACGTGTGCTGCTGCCCTCTTGGCCAGGTCGCCCTTGAAAATGAGATCTCGATCTCAACGGGTCTTTTACCTGGTTAAATAAAGGCTAAATAAAAAATAAAAATAAACTGAAACTGCAGTGCAAACTCTGCAACATGTGGACTTCACGTTTTGACGAGGGGAGAGGGGGAGACTTCATCCTTGTTTAGATGTGCTCTCATTACGTGACGAGGACTTGAATTGCGCCGCTGTGATGAGAAGCGGGACTCGGGACCGCACCGCTTCAGTACGGATTGTCACAACAGTCCGTTCTTCATTGTTAAATTACGGACGGCTGTTTTTCAGGTAGTGATTTAAAACGACGGCGCTACCGCCTCTCCGCGTCTCATTTCAGAGAGAGAGAGAGAGGGAGAGCGAGAGAAGGGGGGTGGGTGCGAGTGCAGACTGCCGCACGACGAAGGTGCGTTCAGGTACCGAAATGTGGTACCGATTGACTTTATGTGAATCGATACTCGGTACTTTGGTGGGAATTCGGTCGGTACCAAAAAAGTACCGAATTTCGGTACCCATTCCTACTGGTACCTGATACTTCTTTGGTAACGCCTCAGCCCGGGTTCCAAGCGAGCTGAAACGATACTAAAACATGACGTCAGCCAACTGCCTTCCACTGACAGCGCGACTACTGACACAAGAATCAAACCCGCAAATTTAAAAACACACAGACAACAACGACCACTGATCTGCTATGAGGAAAACCACGCTGTGGTCCGTAATCGAGGTGCAGACGAGTGAGATTGGAGCTGACGAGAGGATTGAAAAAAGAGAGCGAGACGACGTGGCCGTAGCCGCCATGATATGGCGACCCCACCCACACTGAGGAGGTACTATCAGAACTCAGCTGTAATGGAAAAGCGCCTAAACCGAGCCGTGCCAAGCCGTACCGTGCCCGTGACTGTGTAGTGGAAAAGCGCCATTAGGTTACCTACCTGAAAACATCAGACAAGATATCGCAAACAGTCAGTATATGAATATTTTCACCGCCTCATCTCGCCATCAAGCAGCCCTTTATTACTCAGCTGGTGCATTGTATAGGTGCACTTATACATAGGAATACTGAAGTTCAATAGTTGGGAGAATGTAGTGATACAGACAGCAACCTGTGGTGTAAAGCTGGTGGAGTCATGGAATGATATTTCATTATTTTATTTCAGCAAAGTCATCGTAGTGTAATGAAATGCCAGATATTTTGTTCAGTTCAGTGTTGACCTCCACTGTTTGAACATCATATTGATACCTATATCCCTGATCAGGCTCAGAACTCAGGTGACTTGACGACCACCGGCCACTTCCTCCCTCTTCTGCAGCTTCTACTCGCAGGTCCGGCTGCTTCTCTAATGGATAATGGCAAATAACAGCTGCACTTTGCTTCCCTGTCTCGGGCACTGAGTGGTTTTCCCTCTTCTCTCCTGCACTAAGAGGAGAGAGGAGCGGAGCGGGAGCTATGGAGAGGGTAATGGTTGTTTGTCGGACACATCATTTTGTCACTTGAGTTTTGTTCATTTCACTTGATGGTTGAGTGTGCACTTTACAGCCAGGAAAGCTCTCCTTGCAGAATCGCTTTGCACCTATATTTACTATGGCAGCCATTTGGTGTGTGCTTTAAACAGACACTTGTGAAAATGTGCCCATATCTGTCTCAGCTGAATAATGCCATTTAGTTCATTTTACACATGGAATCAAACTCAGTCTGTCGAGCCAAAAGAACACCACTGTAGCGGCACATTAGGAAATTAATGAGTAATGGATAAATGAGATGCATCTTTCATCTCGGTGTTAATCCAAGTTCAGGCCTTGGTTGTCATCATTGTTTCAGCGGGTTCACCGTCCTCTCAGTGTCTGGCAAAGCTCAGACCCCCACGTGTCCTTCTGCATCGAGGGAGACAATAATACTCCTCCTAATCCACCTCTCACTGCATTGCTCACCCAATCAATCCCCTGTGGAGTGGGACGTTGCCAAGTTGCGGTTGCCAAGTTGTGGTTGCCCTGGCAACAGGGACTCAGTTTTTTTCTTGTGCTGTGATGTCAACCAGGTGCGGCGCGGCAGTTTGGGCTCTAACAAGGACGACCCTTGTTGGGAATAATGAGCGAGACTCGGCTGTCATGGTGATGACTCTTTTTGTGTATGAGGAGAGGTCAGCGAGGGCCGACGCCCAAATAGCTTGTAGAGTGTGAGTGGGTGGGTTGGAGTGATAAGTTTGTAACATCTGTATCACAGTGTGACAGCAGCTTGATTTAATTTGGCAACTATATATTTCTGTACAGTGTTGAGGCTGTTGGCTGTGAGTGTACCGCTTGGCATTCTCTAAATACTACTATCAAAACAACATCAAAATGATATTTTTATGTATGCCTTACTTAAAATGTTTTCTTCAAGCCACTGTGAACCATGTGTCAAATGGACAGTTTTATATTTGGCACTATTGGATGTGTCGGAGTGAAATCAATTTGTGTCAAAATCACAAATATATCAGTTTAAAAGATTATTTTCTGTTGGCTCTGCTGATTCTCTCAGCTCTGCTGTTCCGCCAACGATGCTATCAGCAGCTGTTCATGGTCTCAGCTAATGCAGGAATTGGGAACTTGCATCTTCCAGCAGATAATACTGGCCTGAAGCCATCATATGAGAGGAGTATTAGAGCCGTAGTGTGGTAATGTATTGATTGACAGGTGTGAGGTCCCACCCCTGACTTTGGCCATCCATGATTGGTTCGAGGTTCGCGGAGAAATGCATCATTACACTGCTGGCAGGCTGTTCAGTGCCAACACCTCTTCATGTTAACTCATGTCTGGTTCATATTTTCATCTGGAGAACATTATAAAAAGGAACAAACTGCAGGTTTAATAAGTCAAGGGGTTGGTCCTGATAATGACTGGATGGTGCATCGCAAATGTCCTACACCTTAATCACCCACTGTCCACTGTGGCCACCTGTGATGTCTCAGTGGTACAGTACAGGAATGTGGCACTATGGACAGGCAACATGCATGGTTAGATAGAAGTTAGATATTTTCCACAGTGTACTTTGCACATGCAAATAACAGTGAATTTGTGCTAAAGTAACTTATGTTATTCCACACATGAAACTGTGCTAAATACCTTCCCTCACATGGTGCATGTGACATAAAGGTTGTTATTTAAAGGTGTTAGCTACTGTACAAGTTCAGCCGGAGCGATCATTTTGCTGCCAAGCTTTGTTTTCCAAAACGTCTTCTCAAAACTAATGACAAGCTAATGTTATGTACACTTTGTTTTAATCTCCATGGTTTCTTCTGTGGTTTCTCCGTTGTCATTTCCTGTTTTCATGTTTCGGATTACTGGCACGAGACTAGTGCCACCCGCTGTTAGGGAGACTTATTGCATCTCGCGCAAGCGCAGAACGTACAGGCTGCTGTGTAGTCGGCAGTAGTCGAGGTGATGTGTTTCACTGTTTCCTTTCTCCCGACTGTGTCTGACGAGAGGCGACGACGTAGTCGTCGGACAAAGGCCGTTGGCCATCAGCTCGCGTCGGGGCGGAGTGTGGGGGCCTTAAGTGTCGCACTCACACTTGTCCGCTCTGGCTCCAACCTTCAATTGTACTGGTAGCCAGGTACGCCTATAGGGAGGGGCTAGTAGCTAAAACTAAGCTAACGCTAACCGTATTTATCAAGCAGCAGCTCCAGTGTTGGAAACACATCTGAATCATTTCACACTAACTCACCTGCAGCATCACACCTGCACCAAAAATGTTATACCGGCTGACCGTTAGTTAGCATTTGCATTAGCACGATGCCATTTCTCCACAGAGCTATCAGGAGCTATCAATGTACTAATACTGTTGGCGCAGAGATCATTTCATGCTGACGTTGCCAACTTAACCAGATGTAAATATTTTCTGGACCCGTCAAAATTTATAAAACAATTATTTATATACTATTAAAATTCTATTCTGCACTTTTATTCTGTGCCCCTCTAGACGTTCTCTGTGGATGTATTATTTTTGAAAAAATAATTGTTTTGATGAAAAAGTTGTAGCTATAACCTTTAAAATTGAATACATACAAACCTGATTAATTGTTGCACATTCTTGAATTCATTACCAGGGCTACAGTATGTAGTTTTTTCAACTGTTGCAGAAATATAAAACACTCTTGTTGCCTCATACAGCCTTACTTATAATTAATTAGGCATCCCTTCTCTTTCCCTCAGTCAACACTGTTGTTGTTTTCTGGGGGTTTAAAAATCCTTCTGTAGTCATTACCAAGTGGGTGACTTTGCATGCCCTTGTCTTTTTTCCTGTGTGTGTGCTGTGTGTGTCTTTGACTGGGTGGGCGATAGAGGACTGGCTGCAGCCTGACAGCTGCTCTTTGTTCTCATATGCCTTTAGCGTTTATGAACTTTTATGTTTAAGTGGGCCTACATAATTACAAATGAGCTTCTTCTTTTCCATAGAAGCTGCTGAGAGAAAGCCATTATGTCCTGCAGAGCTTTTTGCAACTGTGAAAGTACAAAAAAAAAAAATAGACAGATTGTGGTGGTTAAGCATCCATTCATCACTTATCACCTTGATGAGAACAATTCTCACTCGGCTCTGTTTTATTGCGTGTGTTCTCTGGAGCTGGCAGTGGATACTGATTTTTCACAGACATAGACAGAGAGAGAATTTCCATCATGTTGTTAAATTAATGATTTTTACAGAGGTGTATTTTGTTCCATTGGTGTGTGTTTTTTTAAGCTTTGGTACTGTAAGCTTTTTGCTTTTTTCAGCACAGATTAACACAATATACTGCACCTTTGTTCTACAAATTGGGAAATTACAGCACCAAAATGTTTCCAACCTCTCTCCCATTGATGGAAAATTGTAAGTGTTTCCTTCCTTTGTCCCCTACCTCTCCACCTTCCACACCTCCATTGTTTAGTTTTTTTACCCTGCTGTTTGCTTCCTTTTTTTGCTGACACCGTGGTTTTGCGTTGGGTCTGTTGCAGACGGCGTGGTATCAGTGTAGTCTTTTGCTTCGGGCTGTGTCCTTGATTGTTTTACTGACCAAAAACACTTCTGGTAACCGTTAATGCGGTTACGAAAAAAAAGGAAAAAAATCACGTTAAGTGGCCATTACATGTGGAAAAAATGACCACTCAACCATTTAAATTTTAGAGAGGTGAAAAGTGAAAAAAGATAAGCACCTAAAAGAGGGAGTGGGGTGCTATCTATTCTTCTCCCCTGACAGGTTTTATTTCATAAGCAATTTTTAAACTTTAAAGGGCATTTTAGTGCCCCAAACCCTCATTAATTTCTCACCCTGTGCAAGCATTTGCTTGCTTGCAGGTTTTGTGTGAGTGGGTTTGTGTGTGTGTGTGTGTGTGTGTGTGTGTGTGTGTCTGTACGCGTGCAGCAGAGGAAGTGGCGTCTGGCCAGTGTACCCAGCTTTGTCTGGCTTTAATGCCTCTTCATTCACTGTACTCACATCCAGCTAGCGCCCTGACAGCAACTAATCTCCTCTTTATCTTAAAGGTTTGCTCAGCACTTTGGTGTCCCATTCATGCGGCTGCAGACCAAAGATTTCAGGCAGCAACACTGCTCCTCTAGTTGACTGCCTCACTATACCCATTAGCTGGCTTTGTACACTGGAGTAGTGACTTTGGCTCCAACTTTCATACCCAGACGTAAGACTGTGATTTTTGCTGGTTTAAGGTCTCCATCGTCCTTGGCGATACACATACTGAAGAAAATGTGTCATAGTATGTGTCTGCATGGGAACAAGATGAAATTATTCCTAAAACTAAACTCAGCCTAAACTCAGATTATATCATACATGATAGAAATGTAGGTCAACAGGGCCATTCCTTTGGTCTAAATAGAAAGTTCTCAGCAAGTATTTGGTGGATTCAGTGTAATTTTGTACAAACATTCATGGTCCCTGAAGGATGCATCAACCTTTCCTCTACTGCCAACATGAGATGGATGAGATGTTGTGTTTTTTTGGACTAGCTATTGGATGTCTTGCCATAAAATTTTCTAAAGACACTCAGAGTGCAGAGAATGAATCCATTATTGCTACATAAGTGATCACTAGATTCTGTGACATTTTTGACCCCTTTGAGCATCTATTTTCAGAAGTGTCTGTTGGCAGCCCTTTGGGCAGAACATGACTCTCTCTGTCTGGAAAGAGTCATCAGTGTTTGTGACTCTGCTCTCATGTGGCTTTGGCTCTATAGATGGACTTTGTTCAGTGAGTAAGGGAGAGCAGCAACACGCTCAATTTACCAATCATCTGCCAGCTAAAAAAAAAAAAAAAGTGAATGAGCTGTGAATGTGAGCACCTACAGTACGAGCAACCACTGATTTAATTTGACAATTTAAGTTTTATTTAATCACAAATCACATGACAAAGTTTACAAAAGTGAGTTTATTCCTGTGTTAGGGTCCTCTCTGTTTGTGACAGTATATTCCACAGTGTGTAGGCCTGCAACAGCCTCATCAAAAGGTTTTAAAGTAGATTTAGATGCATCTAAGATTATAGCAGCATAGTAATAACAAACAGTGATATAGGTTTGACTGCATCGACATTTGCAAATATGTTCAGAAAGTATTCACACCCCTTCTCAGGACACCCCTTCACTTCAAAAAATCATTATGTTGCAGTTTCTTCATCAATCCACAATTAATATAGCTCATAATGACAAAGCTAACCCTAACCCTGAATTCTACAACATTTTGCAAATGTATTAACAATAAAAAGGAAAACACCAAAATCATCACATCACATGACAAGTAGCTACTCAGACACTTAACTCAGTATAAAGTTAAAGCACGTTTGGCAACCAGAGTTACTGCAGGACAGCTCTTTAAAGAAATGATGGATTTCTGTCCATTGAAATATTAAAAGGCTTTTAAATTTAAACATTTTACAGAAAATGTTGTGTTTGTATCAACACAACCTAAACAGCTGATGCTCAGAACAAGGCCTTCACTCTAAAATACTAGAACCAGTTGCACATGTTAGATAGAGGGAGTAAATCAAAGACCTGGCACTCACTGTTGAGGTAAACTAAGGCCCTTCTCCCCTTTCTGTTGAAAACAGTTGTGGATGTGCTGGGATGCCCCGCTGATGTCCCTGACTTGTCAAATCAAGTCCAGCATCAGCTGACCAGTGGTGTAACTGTATCACTCAGCTCTGTGACTCAGCTCTCTGACTTTACAGTGAAGGGGTCTGAATACAACTGAACTAGTACAGTAAATATCATCATGTTTACAGTCCATGATGATAATATTGTGACCATGCCAAACATTATTAAACATCAGCAAAATATTGTATCTCTCACATCTGTGATTCTTCAACCTCAACAGCAGTTTTCACTTTTTCTCACCAGAGTATAGCCAGGATTAGACCTTCACTTGCAAACATTAAGACCCTTTGTGCTTGAAGAAGTTATGAATCATTACCTTTGTTGATCTATTATAATTAATGGCCTTGAAAATGCCTGCTAAACACCCTTTTTATATCCAGGATAAGTAAAAAAAAAAGGTTTTTTTTTTTCTTTTTCTGGAAATTAGTTATATTATACGTGAGACCATTAACAAAAGTAATTAGCTGTAAAGGTCTTGTTATGAGATGTTTAGACACCAAATAAGCAGTGTAAATAATGAGCATGTCGTTTCCAATCACTCCCTGTGAAATTACCCTTGGCTCACAGGGCCACGCCCATGCTGTTTGAGCACAGCTCTGTATTTGGGATTAATTGAAATAAGTTCTATTATTGATCAGCCTGGCCTGGGTTACCCACCATAACCCAGCTCTGAGGGAATGAGTCTAGTAGTCTTTTATCATTTACTATTACTGTGCATCACTTGATTGTATTTAACCCATGCACATTTGGTAAATCATTAGAATGAAGATTGAACTTGTTGAAATTGTGTTTTTTTATGGGCTCATCTGGGACATGGAGAAGATTGAAGTATTTTAATCAGCTTTGATGTCTAAAAGAAAACAGGACATTTCACTTGGGAAATAGAGCAAGATATAGAAGAAATGAAATCACAGATGTTTGTACTTGATACAACTGGTAGGAATCAGCCATTGGACGCTGACAGTCAGCCATGTGGGACTTTTTTTTGCTTTATCTCCAGACCCAGTTAGGCAAAAAATGGCTCCAGTGTTTGGCAGCCGCTGATTGAAAATGTCACACTGCCTCCTCGAAGGCCGGCCTAGACCACAGAATGAGCCTCTGCACATAGCTCAAAGAAAATATTTTCTCTCAGACCTCTTAAGTTTGACTAATAGGGATTTGTCAGGTTGAGCCGAGCATCTTGCTGATGACTAAGCATTGTGTCTGACTGAGAGATGAAGAGACTTTGCAGTTTATTGGCTATGGGTCAAATCCCTCAGAGTTTTTCACTCTGCTGGCTAACATGCTGCTCTCCATGTGCTCCAGTATGCAAGTTAGTCTGGGAATTCCTTATTTGCTCTACTTTCAGCTGCTGTAGTAAAATAACATTATGTCCTTATGTTAGGCTTCAGGCTAAATTAAAGAATCTCATTGATCTGCAGTAGTGTAATAGTGGTGTCCTCAGTTAACTTGATTTCCAGCGTAATTAATGGAAGACGTTGATAAGACAGTGATAAGCTTGATAAATCTGCAGGGTAGGACTTTTATGTTATTAGGCTGGATATGGATGTTGCTTGAACTCCCTTTCCTACATAATGCACCAAGTATTCACCACATTTGATTGCCAATCAACTCATTCTTTATTTCATTGTTCATGTAGGGGGTTGTGGTGCATTTCCAGGAGTTTGATTACTTGACTGACTGGCTTCACGTGATTCTGATTATGGATTTGCAGTGACAACAAAAGCAAGAAATTCAAAAACATATTCAAAATTATTTGAATTATCAAGTCAGAAGGCATTTATGATCATATTATACATTAATTATTACCCTATATTCTAAATTACCATATTGATATAATGTCACAAGTGATTCACCATCTGTCAATATCCTATAATGATTATAGTAGGCTATTATATGGAAATACACTATCTATAGTGGCGACTTATTATTAAAGCAATCAATTCAAATATGTAGAACGCTATGTAGCCTATACAACATAAGTAAACTCAATTAAGGATTATTACAAGGCCAGGCCATCATTTTTTTTAAC
The DNA here is from genome assembly GCF_045865225.1 of Trachurus japonicus. Taxonomy (NCBI): domain Eukaryota; kingdom Metazoa; phylum Chordata; class Actinopteri; order Carangiformes; family Carangidae; genus Trachurus; species Trachurus japonicus. Next base: position 37,681,780 of record NC_140923.1, on the reverse strand, counting down.
CATAGCTTAAAATGCTAGCTATAGCTAAAAATGTGATTTCCATGCTAAGGACCAGCATTTCCAATTCACTGAGCCTCACTTCCACGTTGACAAATATACATTTTAGAGAGGTGAAAAGTGAAAAAAGATAAGCACCTAAAAGAGGGAGTGGGGTGCTATCTATTCTTCTCCCCTCATTGTTTATGCCTAAAGGAGGCATTATCATTATGCCTAAAGGAGGCATCAGTCGCCTGATGCTAAAATGACAGGTTACCAGTTATCCAGCTGGGCTACCAAGCAACAAGCACAAGGTGGGTAAACAGGGCTTTAGTGCACGTGCCCTCCACCATGGTACCTGGTTATAGCGCTTAGCTTTGGGTTTTCATGTCAGTTCTGCACTACATTTAATTCATATTCGTCATTATTTTTTTGTTTTTTAATATACATATTCAAAAAACAGGAAACAGGACATAAGAAGGTCACATTACCATTGTTTTCCCTGTGAGATTTACTGAATGTTTGAACATGCATTACTCTTTCTCTTACATTTAAATTGCCTTACACATGAGGGCCTAGTACCGTGTCACATGAGGCCGGAAGGGGAGAGAGGGAGAGAGAATATTAGACAAGAGAAAAGCGGAGAGATGAAGTGGAAACAAATGCAGAAGGAGGCAAGAAGAGGCTTTATATACGCTGTGAACATTCACCACTGACTGTGGGAGCCAGTGACACATGAAATATGAGAGACAGCAGCACTCTCCACTATTTATAGCACTGCAAGAGAGAAAGAGAAAGATTGAGAAAGCGGCCACACCACATACACTCCAGGGCAGAGCTGGCATCATTTTTTCATTGGCTAAAGAGGAATTGCACCCAATTTTCAGGATACACGTATATTTAATGCCAATAGCATCGGACAGTTCCAGTCAGATATGCGCACATGCACAAGTCCCCTTCCATCGCGTCTGCATCCACTGGCCTTCACTTTTCTTAATTTTCACTGAGCTAAACAGATGCTCGGGGAAAGCGCTGGTCGTGGCTTTGTCTTGTCGCTTTGTGACTATTCAAACCCATCTGTAGCTCAGCACTGTTTTGCACAAACTGCTAAAAATGTATCAGTGCTGCAGGGAACACAACAGCATGTCCTGTTCCGCTGGAGATAAAATGAAAAGAAGCCACAGCAAAGAGGGCGCGCAGCTTCATTTCATTTCTGCAGCATTATGTTTAGACGAAGCTGTGACCTGTGAGTAAGATTCAAAAGAGATTGAAAATAATAAATTGGTTCTCGTGTGACGGCCCATCACTAGATATAGCGGGCCACTGCTGAGCTAAATTAATAAGGGTCATGAGGTCAACTGTGACTATTGATGGATGGATGAATATTTGGGGAACACTCATCGTTTGACAGCATCCACTGTGTTGTTTTTGATGTTTTAGAGTGATGTGACCCAGAATTTCTCTAACATGCCAGCCCTGTCAGGCCAATTCAGGCCAATATTGGAGGAAAACTTTGATGCTAAATGCTGGATAAAGCAATAGCCTGACCTACACACTTTTTACAGCATGCGACCCATGAAGAGATCTGCTGGAAAATTGTAAGAAATTGTCCTGACCTGTCAGAAAAATAAGAGAAAAATGAAAAAAAAAAAGTCCATCTTTATTTGGTTTTGCTGAGACATACTGCACTTCAGCGGTTTAAATAATGCTGAAGAAGCAAAGCTTATATTTGTGCGTGCTTTTCAATGGTCTATCTATGCTTCTTGACATTTCACTGATTCTGACCGTGTCCTGCAGTCCCAACCACAGTCATCTCTGCTGTTTGATACTGCTGTTCTCATGCTTGGAGTCGAGCTTTAGCCATGGTCCGAGGCAGAGGCCGAGGGCGGCTGTGCCCCTTTGATGCTGCCCTCCATAAGCAATTTCTTCAGTGATGTCATTTCTTCTGAGAAAAGCCCTTCAAAGTCAGGCTGATGTATTATGCATGGCGCTACTGTAGCTAGCCAGTGTGCTAGTAGTGCTCAGGGGTGGTAATGGTGATGCTCACAGTCCTGAGAATAGTAATGGGAAGCCTTTGTACTGGAGGCTGCATTCCTCTATAGTCAGCTTTTTTCAAATTTATTCAGTGTATATGTTATGATATATGAGTGCGAGGCTATACTATGCATACTGAATACTACAGTAAAGTGCACTGTAAAAATCAAAATTGGAATCTAATCCAACACGGTGTAATCCAACTTTTAAAAAAATTGGAATCCCAAGTTTTTTGTGTGCAAAGTTATTGTTTACATCAAAAAATATGTTGTGCTTTGTCAAGATTATGACATAGCAGCTTTTATTTTGGTTTTCTATACGTTTTATTTTGGTTTTCTATATGTTGACCACATTGAACCTAAAAATTGAAAATAAGATCACCACTATCACCACCCACATCCTGTCTGGCCTTTACCTTTGACAAAAATACAGCTGACAGTTTGTTTTAAAAATATGTAAGAATGTAAATGACATTTTTATGTCCGAGTTATTAAAGAAGTGATGTTCTGCCCCTTTTTACTGTGGCTCCACACCTCTACAGTATTACTGTACCATGCATGTAAAATAGAACAGATGTTTAGATATTGCAGATGTTCTGTCTTTTTTTTTTTGAAGGTTTACAGGGGTGAAACATCACTGTCTTTGTTGGCTCAGGGTTCACTGAATAAGCTAATGAGCTCACTGAATCTGCAATGAGCAGGATGCTTGAAACTGAACAGTACACTACACTTCTGCTAAAGTAGACAGCTAGTTAGTTTTGCACCCAAATCCTGAATTGTATATTATTTTCACAGATTGTGTTAGCCTCAAAGCTAATAGGCTTTATGCGCAGCTCCACTACTTCCTGAACTTAAACAAGCTCCTTTATTTCCTGTTTTACATTATTGGACAAACTGATTAATCCATTGCTGTGATTACTGAGGTCAGAGTCAGACACACCTGGATTAATCAGTTTGTCCAATAATGTAAGACAGGAAATAAAGGAGCTTGTTTAAGTTCAGGAAGTAGTGGAGCTGTGCATAAAGCCTGTTGCTTTTATTTTCTCTTGGTGCTGTGCCATTTGCATTACCCACTGACATAGCCTATACATCAAAGCACTGAATACACACCTGTTGATGAAAGTGTTAACTAATCTTGTTGCTGGCAAGGACTGGGAATGACAGTTGGTCTATTGGTCAATTGCTTGGTTAGTTTGGTCCAGATCTACTATTGGATGGTTTGAAAACTAAGCTGAATGAAATTTTGACATGAATTTTGGGATACTATACTTTAAAAATATAAAATATGAACTATGTAAGAATAATACTATTAATAATATTATTACTATATAGTGCATACTTTATCAGTGTAAAATATATAATCTAATGTACTGTAGGCGACTCTGTATTATATAATCAATATTCAGATCAGGCTACTGCTCTATCTGTCCTCATGAGAATCGTTACGATTTTGTGCCACTATTCAAGATTCCCGTTGGATAAATCTCTTCACTTTTAATTCATCCACCATCAGTAGTTTGGCATTTGGGGTCTGAATATCTCATCAACAATCAGATGTATTACCGATAATAGTTGTTTTTACAGGATAACAACACAAAGTCATTAGCAGCAGCAGTGTTCAGCTTCCCATTGTGTTGTAAGACAGGACATGCCAGTGTTCACGAGGGGGAGCACTTGAGGGGCATTAGGTCACTCCTGTTGCCATGCGACATAGAGCGGCGATAACTATCTCATTAGCTAGCCTGTTATCTCAGTAGGGCTCAGCTGTGGAAAAAGGAAAATGGAGAACAAAACCAGAGATTTCTGTGCTTATGGCTAAATGTGACAGTAGAAATTCCTCTCAATGGTTGCGTTGTGCAGTCTGAATGAATGTAGAAAGCATTACTTGATATATAGACTGGGCCAAGTATAGATGTATGCTAATGATAGCAGGTTTCTAGTTACCTGAATTAAGTTAATGGTAGCTGATAGCTCATAATTTATTCTCCATCATTGGCTTGTCATTTCATTATACCAGTGCTCAGGAATGAGAAGTGAGACAGCGAGGGATTAGTTGTTTTATATATGTGTTTTCACATGAACATAATTTCATTTAATAGGGTTAATAGTTTTATTTTGGCTACCCTAACCACTTTGAACAGTTTTGTGCTTCTTTATACTTTAACTCCTTTCTACATTTCAGATTATAATATAGAGTAAATATTATACTTAATATTTGGGCAGCTTAGGTTTTTTTTCTTTATAAATAAAGAATTATTATTAACAAGCAAGACATTTCAAAGCCTGCAACACCTCAGTTCCTTTTTGCCCTGGGGGAAGTCATTCATTCATAATTTGCACTCAGAGTCACAGTCCACACATGCAAGGTAGGTTAACTGGCCACTCTTAATTGGCAAGAATGTGTCCATGGCTGGACCTTTGCATGTGTTAGTGCTATGATAGACTGGTGACCTATCCAGAGTGTCCCCACCTCTCTCCCAGTGTCAGGTCTGATTCAGCCTGGCTGTGACCCTCAGTGATAATTGTTAACACTGAATTATAATGGAGTCTCATCATACATCTTATACATTAATAGATCAGTTCCATTTCACACTGTTCTCATGGCAGTATGGTTGAAGCATATGCTCACCAGCCTCAGGCAGTATTGGTTGGGTTTAGACCCAGTCTCAGTGTTAGTGTCTTGGGTATACGTTCCTTGAAACACAGGAATTGAACCTGTGGCTTTACAATAATTAGACACCCTCTGCTAATACAACTCTAGCCTTTTGTATTTTCCTCGCTGGTGAACACGTAAACCCTCAGGAACTCCGTTCTAACAAATGCTGCGGCAGCTTTTTCCTCTCAACACAGGCAGCGCTGCAGTTTGACCAACACGGTCGACTGTGAAACGCCTCAGCCTGAAACTTTCATTCACCCCGTCAACAAACAGCTTTGTCATGATGCTTCTGTCATGGCATGTTTTGAATTCCCATGTGGGCGGAGGAGGGTAGTGCAAGTTTTAATTTGTCTCTGCGCTGTGTTTATCACCGCCCGTTGTAACCTCTGTAATTATACACATGTGGTGGAGCCGCTCGCGAACGCAGCTCACCCAGAGGATCTCTGGAAAATGTATAATTCATGATGTTGATTGTATTTTTAGCTGCTCTGGCTTGTTGTTTGAAGATGGAGATGTAGCGTGAAACAAGGGCTACTTTGTAATGAAGATGAGGATCTACTCTTTGAGTGAACAGTTTGTTTTCCTCCTCTTTTAACTTTCGTCCACTGTCCACTGGGAGGTTGTGTGGAAAGAGGTGGAGTCTTGTTTTTTTTTCATCAGGTTCCCCCACTCTATTTTCAAAGGTAACAAGAAACAACACTGATGCCTGAGTTAATGCCATTATTTATTCTTATTTGATTGATATTTTCCAGCTAAAACAGAGCTCTAAGTAGCAGAGTCCATTCTAGTGAATGCCATTACACTACATGAAAGATTCAATGTCTTAAGCTTTGAATTGCCTACATTCCCCTGTTCGTTAGAGTGGCATAATTTATATGGGAAACTGAGCAGCTCCTTCTTTCATTTTAAATTGGAAATGACTGACTACATGATGTTGGAGTCATGAGAAGTGTATCCGTATGTGCGCTAATAAGATGTCTGCCCCGTGCATGCAAAATGATACACTTTGCTATTGGTACTTAAGCAAGGTGGATGATAACGTCTTTTTGAATGCAGTGGGGAATGTGGTGGATACCCCCCCCCCCCCCCTCCTCCCTTCCTGTAGTGTGTGTGTGTGTGTGTATATTCATCAATAAGAGCACATTAGCAGTGACCTGCAGTATGTGGAGTTCAGCTGTCTTGCTTGCATAGTTTGTAAATCTCTCTCTTTGCCTTTCTTTCTTTCTCTCTCTCTCTCTCTTTCTCTCACTCACTCACTCACTAGCTGTGTTCAGATGTAGTGCACTATATAGCACTATATAGTGTGTTCGCCATTTTGTAGTGTTGTTCGAATTCTCCGTGATTAAAAAGAGCAAGATAATTAGCATGTTAGCTACGATTTCTTTAGGTTTTTTACCAATAAACTCCTCAGACGTATTTGCCTTTGCTCCGTTTACCTCGCCTAAGGAGCAGGAGTTGGGCGAGCAGCATCCTAACAATAACAGGCAGCATTAAATCAATCTAATAAAGAAACTGTAGTAGAATATGTAGTAAATAGAAGTTTACGAGCTAAGCTAATAGCCACAGTTCACACGGGAGCTGTTACAGCTCACGGTTGGGACACACAACAGTAGTTGACCAAACGAAACTTCCGATATTTCAACAGTTTGTTGTCCGAGAAACACAACCCCGCAGAATCACATCCTCAAATGTTCCTGCAAGTGCGGTTTTTCTTATTTTATTTTTATGTGTGCGGTTTGTTTACATTATTCTCTGCGTGTCTGCTTACACCACAGCAATACCTGGCGCATCAGCTGACGCATCCACGTTCAGAAAATTACCATGTAGTATCCGAATTCTCCTCCTGTCGTTCCCTACATCGTGTACATGATGTAGTGCACTATATCAGGGGATAGGGAGTGAGTGAATGAGTGGATGATTTCGAACACAGCTACTCACTCACTCTAGTGTTCCATTAGTTAGCCATCAGGGGTATCCCATGGAATCTCAGCTCTCTCAGCCAATCACTGTGAAGCTGTATGACTTGTTTCTTCAGCAGACAGGCACCACGCAGCAGGACCTGTGTTTTCCGCAACTACACAAACTAAACAACAACAAATATTGATCTTTCCTTTAAGTTTTTGCAAACTCCTATTTTGAATCTGCTGCCACAGCCACCAGTGCTGCTCTGGTTCCAGGCTTTCCACAAAGTTCATAACCAAGCTTGGCTGCAGTGATTTGCAACATTAGTCCTCCTCATGTCCCCTAAATGCAGCTTCATCATTTCAACTATCCTGAGATATGCACTAAAATATGGTTCAGAAGCCGAGACGCAGTAACAGTTTTCTTTCACAAGCATATTATGAATGTATACAGTAGCCTACATCTCCTGCAATCTGTACAAGAGCAGAAGAAAGCCACAGATATTCCTCTTCCGCTTCTCAGAGAGCTGATGAGGCAAAGAACATTTTTGCTACATGTATATGAAAACAAAGTTAATAATGAAGGCATAATTAAATATGAATAACATGTATTTTTCCAGTAAACATTTGCATATATTCAAGAGATGAAAGCTGCTGCAGCGGTAAATTGACCTGCTGTGCACAGAAGCCTGTGATGGAGCTGGAGCGGCTGCAGCCACATTCAGTTGACACTGTTAGCTGGTGATGTCAGGCTTGTAGTCAGCATTACAATTCAGCCCAGAGGCGCTTGCAGGGACTTGAGGTCAGGGCTCTCGACATTCAAGCTACGGCTCCAATGGAGAAAGCATTTCTTAATGGAATAGGTTTCGTGCATCAGGGCATTGTCATGTTTACAAGTTGCTAAATCACAATGTAACCACTATTAATCCACTATTAATTAGAGCTATGTATTATTAACTACAAAATCCAGATTGTTCTCATGTTCATGTTTAAGTTGTGTCAGCCATCAGCCAGATGATGTGTATCATCCCTAAGTGTTGTGTAATGAGATTTGTCATTCAGCTAAATGAACAGTCAGTGAGTGATAATGAGATAAATTGCAAGAGTTCTCACTGTGTACAATACAACCTTGTGGTGTTATGAGTCTGCGGTAATGAGTGACATACTGTACGAGTGTTCTTCTTTTACATACAGGCCAAACACACACACGTGCCTTTATCTATTTGAGATTGGAAGGAAATGAAGTGATTCCTTCAAAGTTTTCCAAACTAAGAGGATGACTTGGAAACATAAGATAGATTCATCAATATGCCTCAGTTCTCTCTCTGTCCCTGGATCAACACATACATTCATATGGCATCAGTTTGAAAATGATTTCCTCAGGATTTCTCTACCTGAGGAGACCATGAGTGAAAAACAAGACCTGCCTGATCCTTGTTTTTGACCGAGCTTCATGTCTTAACTACTAGTGTACCGATGTCTGCGCTGAATTTGAACTCTAATCAGATCTTTAAAGGCTCCCTGAATTTGATTTCTCACAGTCCTCACAAGTATAACTACAAGGAGAGGCTTGTTTTGTGTGAATGTGCATTTGTGTGTGAAAGAGACATTTGAAGAGACATTTGGAGGAAAGGCAAGAGAGGGATGTATCTCTGCTTTATTTCCCCTTGTAGGAAATGAAGAAACAGATAAAATGGTTCAGGTGGGAAAGAAAAAAAGAAAAAAAAAATCTCAAGAGGCTTACAAAAACATCTTTCTTGACAAGAAACACTCAGGGAGAAAAGACGAAAAAAAAATATGACAGAACTAGAAACCAGACAACACAACCCGTAATGGCATAATCAGCTTCATAGATGGGATGTCCGTGTTTGATGTCTTAGAGAAGTTTCACACAACATTGTCTGAATTTATCAGCCTTCAAAAACAGGGCTGCATCTCACCAAAAAAAGTAACTAGGACTACAGCTCGTTGTACCTATCATACACTATCTACATACTATACATACAGTAAATTCTTATATATACCCCTCCACACTGTGGAATATTCAGCCTTTGTAAAAGCAACATTGTATTCTTCTCCAAATTTGTACAAAACTGTAGATATTTTCCTAAATATTTTTGATCAATATATTTTTTTATATATATTTTTAACTTTAGGCCCTACTGTTCTACTTCTGCTGCTGTGACAAGTAAATTCCCCATAACTGGGTTCAATAAAATATCTTGTCTTATCTCATCTTAGCTTACTTTAGCTCATCTTAGCTCACTTTAGCTTAGCTTAGTTTAGCTTAACTTGTTTTAGCTTATCTTATCTTAGTTTAGCTTAACTCAAAGAAAAGTGTGTAAAAAAGAGTAGAAGTTCCTTCACAAGATTCCTGCAGTAGCTGCTTGTTTCCATATAAAGAAAATATCTCATGTAATGACCTTGTGTCGACTTTACTCCCCCATGCATGTCATAATTACTTGTAAATGGAGAACCTGCATATGGACATTGAATGTGAGCCATACGTGTGCGTGTGTCTATGTGTGTGTAAGCAGGTAGAGATGGAGAGAGCAGCCTCCTGAGAGATTGCACCCCAGCGCCTTCACTGGCATCACTAATTAAAACAGCAGACTTGGAGACAGAGAAACACTGCTAATTGAATTCCACTGTTGGATGTTTATTTTAACCCGTGTGAAGTTTAAATTTAGCGCAGAGAAAAAGAAAAAGAAAAAAAAACTGGAGCCTTCAACAGTCGAACTGTGAAGTCATAAAACTGTGTAACAATGTACAGTTTCCCCGCAGATCGTACAGTCCAACCGGATCCTTTGTGAGTGGGTGTAGTAAATACACAGCTTTTATGACTTCGATCAGAGACGACAGTAAATCTGGATTTGAATTTAATTCTTATTTTATTCTACTATATGTCTAAGGGTTTAAAAAGAAACAAAGAGGCTTTGATATAAAAAAGATATACTATATATACACTGATTGAACTTTTCAGTGAGTCAGCTGAAAGCCAGTAAAATCACAGCTGTTGTTATTCTACATTCAGAGCTTTGGTGCAACCTGACTACTTAGCATTTCCGGGAGCAGTGAAAGCTATGATGTTGTCTTAGCTCTGCTCGGAGAATGAATGTTCTTTTTCCTTTAGATTCTCACTGTTAGATGTTGCGGTTCAGTGCCTCACTGTCTTTTTCATTTAAAGACATGAGCAATTTTTGTTTTCTTAATCAGCTTACTTCCTCTGAATCCCTCTGATTCACTGTTAGTCCTATGACTTATTGTAAGTGTTTCCATAGTTGCAGTGTAAAGACCTCTGGAGTCTAGAGGTGACTTCATTTAACGCGTGATGTTTTATCCATACAGCTGAAAAAAAATCTAGTATTGGATACCTTGAAGTCATAAAAATAAGTCTTATCCTGAGAGTGTCACCAGGGAATGTCCTTGGCAATATAACATGAACATGTTCAGCAAATTCCAGGGCAATCCGTCTGTTAGATCATGAGATGCAGTCTTGTGTCTGGAACTGGTAAATCGGCCTGAGGGTGGCACAAGTGGAACATTCGATGAGTCATAGCAGAAAAGTTTTGTCTCCTGGGGAGCTTAAACACACTCTGCGAATTCATAGCAATTGTGTGTTGAGCTCAAGTGGAAATTTTTACCTGACTCAAGACTACTAAGTTCAGGAGTTTCACTGTTATTAAGGGCCATCCTAAAGGGATTACATGAATACTCATATTTCATATAGTTTGCACTTGGTATTCAAGTTTTATTATCAGTTCAAAGACATATTTGTTGTTTTTAGGAGCCAATATCATCTCAGTGTAGGTTTCCATCTCCTTTCTCAGGCTTCTCCCTGCTGCTCAGCAACATGTCGATCATAAGAGAGAGTCCGAGCCGTTCTTCTGATCGACTTGCTACTTGACTTTTTGTGTGTGTGTGTACGATATGAGAATACAAATAAAGCAGTAGGTTTCAGGTTATAACTAGAAATGAAATCCTGCCAGGAAAAAGCAAAAGCGAAATGCTTTTTTGGACTGTCTTAACTTCATGAGCACCTGAACAAATTGTCTGGAGTCTACCCCTCACCTGTGAGCACTCGGTAACTTTTTCTTTGTTTGTCGGAAGAAATCCTGCTAGGTTGACCCCAAGAGAGCTGTGCTGAGGGGCGGTGACTGTTGTGTTGTGACATCACAAGGTTACAGAAGTCCTGACAGTTCATTTTAATGCTCAGTTTGTCTACATAAGAGTTTGTACATGTGTATTTAGCATCATTGCACACTCGGATACGGTAACAAAATGGGTCATAGACCTGCTGTATAAAAAATTGAACTTTTATGTTCTTCAATATGGAAAGATTTTTTTGCAGTTTTCAAATTTTTTTTACACAGATTGCTACTAAAACTCAACTGTTCAGTTATCTCTGGTATTTCTGTCTCTGGTAGTGAAGAAGATACAGCATACTGTATCTTCTGCTTGAGTTTTATTTGCAATAAGGACTTTCAAAGATGATACAAAAGGCATATCTAAATGTTTAAACTCTGCTTGGATTTCAGGGAAGATGATCATAGCAGGTAAAATCACCTTCTAGTGGTATCACAGCAACACTGACAAAAGAGGTGTCCAATGTTGCACTGACCATATAATAACTACATAGGTACTTTTTGATATCTGTTCAGCCTGATAGATGCACTTTGATAGTGGTTGCGAGGAGACCTTAACAAACTACAACAATACAAAATATTTCAGTAAGTCACGTTAAAGTAATCTTATTCCCCAGGCTCATCAGCATTTGTGTGGCCGTTTGTTGTTGCCACTGACAGCAGGAGACACCCACATCCACCAGGCGAGTCTATGTTACAGTAGGGGCGTTGCTTTCTGAGGTGGTAATAAGGCCATCGGTTTGGAGGGAGCTGACCTGATCACCTGCCATGGCCACGGGTGATGTTGAAATACAGAGACTGCTTGCTGAAAAACTGTCCCCGACGTCAGTGGTTTTGCACGAATTCACCTCGAAAACAACTCTTTCTCGTAACGTTCCGTTATTATCTCATAGCGTGGTTAATGTGCAAGTCACACCTTGTCCACGAGAGCGTTTTGGAGTTGTTGGATTGTGTATTTGATGAGTTTGATGAGGGAAACAAACCAAGAAATCCCAATACAGTAGCTTCCGTAGCTCTGTGCACCTTGCGGCTCTGCTCCACCGTTCTAAAAATAGCGTGCACCGACAATTAAAGGTAACGAACCTACTGGTATGACTATAGGGATTATGGCAATGGGGCAATTTGCCAAAATGTTTGCAATGACCAGATATTTCTTTTTGTTCATCTCTGAGCATTTATGCTCTGCACTGGAGTTTAAATTAAATATCTCACAGTTCTTTTGTTATGTGCTGATGTGCTTGTCACCAAGTCGAGTCTGCCATATTTAGCTGTTTTTTTGGTTTTTTTGAGCCTGAAGGTTTTCAAAACTTTAAAAACCGTCATCAAGCGTCTGTCAACCCTCAGCAGGCGAATCCTTCCATAACACCTGCTGTCACTCCACTTCCTTCCATATTTACACTGCATTGTTTGATGATTGCTCTTCCTTCTGGGTAATTAGCATGCATGCATGTGAAGCATGACTCTGCTGTGAAAAGAAGAGAAAAGAAAAATCAAAGTGAAACGCCCAACGTGCTGTAGTTTAAGTTTTTAGTTGTCCTTGGAACATCATACAGGTATTTTTTATTATATAATCAGCACCACTTTTTTATCACACACCAGCAAACATCAATGAGCATCATTAGCATGTGTGCCCAAAATAGATATGGCTGTTTGAAATGAAAATGTAATCATTCAGACTCAATTGAATTGTGTTCCATATTCACTGAACCAGGAATCCAGACAGTAAAATAACAACACAACAGCAGCTGAAGGTGTTTGGCGAGTGTTTCCTGTAATGTAGCCATCATTGTGCCGTGATGCTTTTAATGATACGTTTTTTTATTAAATAATAGATTTTTATTATGGCCAATTGCCTCCTAATTTGTCATCAGAGCTGCTCCTAAACTGACGTTCAGAGGGATTTACACTATATCACAGCGCTGCTGTAGAGGTTTGTGTTGGTGTGTGCACTTCAATGTCCATTAGCATCTGGACTTTTAACCTGCATAGATTTAGTTGATGGGTGATTAACCCTCAATGATGCTTGTACAGTATGGCCATCTGTCATTATCACCCAGTGACACTCCTGTAGTGAAAAGTTGTTTTATTTCCATGTGTTTTTGGTATTTGGTTTTACAGTGAGCCCTGGTTTCACAGCAGACATTTTGACATGCCACGGTCAGACGAGTGCACTTCTCAGTCTCTAAGTCATGACAGTGCAACAGTGAGTCAGCGTGCACACTGCGCCGTATTGATTTTATTACACTGTACCTGTCATGACACACTAATGTCTTCAGTGAAAAGCCCCAATAGAGCCAGGGAAAGAATATCGATAGTCAGTATCTAAAACCTAAAGTCTCCGAGGGATGACAATGAAGTAAAACCTGCACAGACTGCATCTGCTGGAAAAAAGAACTGTAGAGAGAGGTGTGTGGAGTCAGTTAGACCTGAGTAAACACTGGTTTGGATTGAAGAATGCAGCTTTGAAAAGTAAAGGATCTATAAGAGTCTGAAGCCTGATAACTAACTCTGCACTCTAGAGGCTACATGAACACCTGAATCTCTGACTTCACTGTCAGGAGCAGGTAATGGATAATCCAAACTCTAGGTTTTGATAAGAAAAAGACTTTGTGGAAAGGACTTGACAGTATCATTTCCCACCATTTTTAAAATAGTCCATTATGATTCTGACAGAACCTGACACCATTCAAACAAGTGGCAAATTTTCAAATCCCCAGTGTCTTAGGGTGTTTTCACATTAGGTCCGATTGTTTCGATTGCTCTCCTCTCCCCTGCTGATCAGCTTTCACACAGTTAACCCTGTTTGACGCACAAGTATACCGTATGAACATGTGTGGCGGTAGGCACCTAGTGGGTTTTAAGTCCGCCATTACCACAACAAAGAAGAAGCAAGTTCTGATCAGTGTGTGATGCACCAGTGCCACTGCAGGTAGACAATGGAGTCCACTACTGCCTGTTTTTATTACATTTTGAGACATCAACAACAACCAACGTGCCAACTTCCCTGCTTCAACATCTACCGCGCCACTAAAATGGTCAACCCACTTCTATGTTTGGGCACGGTTGCTTTCACATCTCCTCTGTACCGTGCCTGAGTACACATGATCTGTGCCAGAGACCATGCACCTTTCCAAGCGACTCTGGCATGGTTTGTGAAACGTGCCGGTGCATGGTACTCTTGTGTTCACGCTTATAAAAAGAACTGAACTTTGGGGTCAAGTGTTCTCAGATCCGGGCCCCTAGTGCGAAACCACCTTTAGACTTTTTAAGACCTGTAATTAATCCAGCTTGACCTATTCACTGTCACCCCAGAGCATATCACATCAGTGGTCCATGACACTCATCAAGTCACCACCATCCATTACTTTCTACGGCCTTGTCAGTGGCATTTTGATCCCATCATCTCAGATTGATGCATCCACGACAACTGGTTGGCATGATGTGGCGTTCATCGTTACGAGCAGCCTCCCACACCTCAACGTTTGACGATTTTTATGAATATGATTGATTGAATATTTTAAATCCTGCATTGTTTACGTCCATTTTCACTAGATAGCAGTCTTCTCTTTCCCTGCCTAGTTGGCTTATTGCTGCATTTCATGGCACATTGCCACTATCTGTCAATCAGAGGAATGGCTGAAAAAATCGTTGGCAGTGTGGAACTGTGTCTCCTGTCAGCCATACACTCATGCATATGCATGTGTGTCCTTGTGCGTGTGCATGAGTAAAACAAAATAGAGACCCTCTAGTAATAAAAAAAGAATGTTCTGCTCTGCAGCACTACGCAGGTCACAGACTCCACAGTGGAACCTGTTATTTAGGCAATTGTGTTTTGTTTTTTTCCCCAAAATTGGCAAAGCAAATTAGTGGTGAAAATATTTTGTAGGCAACACTGTTGCTGTTCGTTTTTATTAGTTTAATGGAGTACACCGTACCTGGCCTCAGTAGTGAGCCAACAGTAAAATCTGCTCAACTTAATTTAACTGTCGTCTTAAAAGGTGCCATTATACGCTTGGTGGAGTTCTTTGCACCCAAAGCTGTTCTGTTGTGTCAATGCAGAACACAGATCAGAGGATTTACATACAAACTTCCCCCCCTATACCTCGTGTTTAATTTGGTTTGTTTACTTCACTGGCCTGTTTTAGATGCAAGGTTAAAAGAAAAGCATGCGTGCCATCACAGAGCTCTTACAGGTAACCCATGAACATGATGCTGGCTCTTATTAAATACACAATGAGACACAGACAGTGCTAATTACATTGTTAATGTGAGTGTTAAAGTCTTGTTATGTTGAAAGCGCGGGCACAGGGTCTAGACAAAAGGACAGATGACTGGTGAAGCCAAAACAAAACACTGCAGTAAGTTTTAATGAGGCAACAAGGGACTGCCCGTCAAACACATAACAAACACTCAAGTCCCAGAAGGGGACACAGACACACACAGACACACACACACACATGCTCGGGTGCTCTATACGCACACGTATACAAAAATGCAAGTACACAACACACACAGGAAAATAACATTTCTTCATGGACATTTAGCTGATTTGCTGCCGATCTGTGACGGATTCTGTCTTCACCAAAACATGCCTGTCTCAGACCTGACAGATGAGCTTAAAGGGTCAAAAGATTAAGCTCAGTATTCCCCATGTCAGTCATGTCAATCATAGCATGGTGATCTGCGTTTACAATGTTACAGTAATATCGGAGATTACTGCTTTGAAAATGCAGGGCTAAATACCCCTGCATTACGGCGCTGAAATATAGACCTAAAAATCCAAGATTATACTTCAGTAAAATAAAGCCTTTAGGCCTAATCCATATTCAAAGTCTTGTCTCTAGCTGTGCTGTGGGCCTCTATAACCTAGTTCTGACGGCTGTTATTGGGGAAAGCTGCTTTGTACTGGTCAGTTGTGTGATGAGGGCTTGGACACAGTCTGTTGAGTTGACCTATATTTGGCTGCCTGCCCTGTCTGCACAGTCAAAAACCAGTGCTTCTCCCTTGTTTTGTTCCACAGTCAAAGTGGGCCGCCGGGCAGTTTTCTCCAGCCTCTGATCTGGTTCTCTGATCAGGTTCAGGCTCGAATGTACCAACATGTGAAATATTTCATGCATATGGATGCCCCTCAGACAAAACTGAAGGATTCATGCACGATGCAGAAACAGAACTTAGCTCAGCGGCAACCTATAGAGGAATTTGTAATGGTGGTGCGGCGGTGTATCGACAGCTAACATAATCATGTAGCCAGGGAGGGAACAACAGAAACTGCAGAGGGCTGAGCTAGATGCTAATGCTAACCTCTGCATGCTAACATGCTTGCTATAGCTTCGTCCCAATTCAGGAGCGGATCCAATGGGTGGATCCCTCATGAGCCAACATATTCCAACAATCACTAATGAAAGCACCAACAACAGCATTATACTTTGGAAATAGAAGTAGTAGCTAAACAAAAACAAGAATTTTGAAACCTCAGTTTTTTGTGGAAAATAAGTGATGTGTTGACAAGGATGCAAGGCAACAGGAACTGTACATAGCAGCTAGTGAAACAAAGGGAAAATCTGTAGACCAGACTTTGTCATTTTGCTGCAGCCTTCACTGCATCATTTGGAGGATGTCACGTGGCCCATGGTGGCCTCCGTAGACTAGCCTGGGTATACCCATGCTGCCTTGCGCACGCAAGTCAGCCTGGACCGCGTGGACCCAATTTTTCCCTCAACGAGGGAGCCAATCACAGAACGGGGGAGGGGGAAGCAAGACTGTATGACAGATTTCTGTCGCTCTACATACATCATCGGGTATGATTGACACGATTGGCTATAAGCTACGGACGCATTTGATGGACATTCGTAGCGTCCAATAAACAGCTTTGGGCTTTCATGTACCACGCCTCAAATACGAAAAAATGAACGGTGTTTCCCAGAGCGAATCTCTATCTGCATTGAGATGAGGTCTGGTGTTGGCCAGGCTAACCGTAGACTGCATCCCTTAAAGATGTGGCTCCTGAATTGGGACACGTGTACAGCTCATGACAGTGCTTAAACTCAAGTATGTTTACTTTGGCATCATCTAAAGTTAGTCTTAAGAAAGTTAAAGGTTTAGGCCTATCAAAGTAGCCTAAGTCATCCTTACAAGGCATCAGTGTCTGTAATCATAGTCCATTCAGCATCTGTTGAGCTCTTTCATCTGGACCACGGTGTTGCACCAACAGACAAAGCAGATCAACTGTTACAGTTGTAAAGTATGGTTTAAAAAGATTTAGGTTGTAGTTACCAGGAAACAGTGCTTTTTAAAACAGGTGGTGGATACATTTGAAACTACCTTTGTTGTGGAAGCAATGTTGTGATTATTCTTTTGGTTTTAAGGTAACGCTGCTGATCCAGAGTTTCTGTCACCCACTCCTGAAGTTTAATCTCAGTCTGCAGGTTGTGTTCCTGCTCCAGAACTCTGCCTTCAAAAAGAGAAAAAGAAACAATTTACAACGAGGACAAAGATGAAAATTGGTGCTGTTTGTGCAATCCTGATGAGAAGAGCCTAGACTTCAAGGCCGACTAAATGCATAAAGGAAGAAAAAAAAATAAAGGAAGGAAATAATGAATAAATGGACTTCTCAGCACTGCCGTGTGTTTGCTTTAGCAGATTATTCAAGATGAGCAGAAAATCACTTTCACTTTGGTATTGTTCTAAATGTTGTCTATTTTTAGCTTTACTTGGTTCAGTATGCTTACCTTGCTTGTCATGGCGGCTTGCCACTGCTTTACAGCTGCAATAATGGAATATGTGGCGGTCACATACATTGTATAAATGGCGTTATGTGATCAGATCCTGAAGGATGACAACAGGGAGAATCCATTAGTAAAGTGTCAGTCTGTCTAGGCTTGAGGTAGATGTTGCAAAAATACTTTTAAAATTTTCAGAACAGTCGTGTGATCTGAATTATTAAGGATTTTTATTTTTACATTTGGGCTATATACTGTAACTATAACCAAAGTCTCTGCTCTGATAGTATTCTCAGAGGTTATACTAATATAATGAAGATATAAATTGAAGAACCTAGATATTTAAAAAATGGACCAGCTCTCTCTCAGGTACCAGTCTATATAGAGAAATGTTGCTGTGTCGTTACTGAGCCAGTGCGCTCACCTTACAAACTCTTTTCCACTTGTGTGACACTGCATATAACTACAATACTTGTAGTTCCATTCCAGTTCTAGTCAACCACGATGATGTCGCCTATTTAAAGCAGCTTATTGAAGGGAATCTTGGGAAATTAAAGGGATTTCAGTGTCTCTAACCTGCAATTAAGACCGAAAACCACAGACACTGAATATACATATTCAAGCTCATTACACATTCCAGACAGAAAGTATAGTATATGTGTAGGTGAGCATATGTCAGTCAAGGAAACCATGCAAATGTGAATTACTGTGATTCAAGACCTGCTGTCTGGTAGCAGAGAAAGGCAGAATGAGAGTGTCTGAGAGGGATTTGATATTGTATGCTTCAGAAAAGATAGAGGGATGGAGACAAATTAGGATGAGTGGAGGTGATAATGTGAGTGATGACACTGTGATGTGATTACAGGAAGAGCAGGGGGGCACAGGGAGGAGACGCTGTTTGAGTGGTAGGAGGCATGGAGACGGGAGAGGAGAAGTGGAGAGGAAGGATGAGTGATGATGACAACCCAGAAAAAGAAGAAGGTGATGGTGTAAAGACGAGGCATGTAGCGGTGTCACAAGGACAGATAAGCTGCTGAGTGTTTACGAGGTGCTCAGAGTGGATGTTGTCGGGTGGGTGGGGGTGACGAGACGCCCTCGGGTGCCGCTCTGTGTTGTTGTAGGTTAAAATCCAACCAGCAACCTTTGGGTCATCCTCCTCCTGTCTTCCCTCTGCTGTGTGCTGCTTAATAAAGCAGAAATGCGCTCAAAAGACGAGGAAACACCGAAATAGGTCAAGTGAAGAGAGGCGGACAGGGTGAGAGAGAGGGAACGAGAGAGGAGGAAGTTAGGAGGAAAAGAAGACACAAGAGGGAGGAGGGAGGATGCACGAGGAGGAGGAGGAGGAGGAGAAAAGGAGAAAGAGATGTGAATGAAGAGATGGGTGGTGATGAAAATAGGTAAAGATGAAGAGTGCACGCTCCAAAATGGAAGACAAGCAGAGCCAGGTCAGCCATATTAGCAGCATTCAGTGACCACAGATTGTTACCTAGCAGCATGCAAGAATATTTATTTTTTCTCTTCAGGTCTTTTCTCCTTACCTCCTCCTCCTCCTCCTCCTCCTCCTCCTCCTCCTCCTCCTCCTCCTCCTCCTCCTCCTCCTCCTCTACCCTCTGTGTTGTCAGTCTCACTCCTCTTTTCCTCTCACCTTTTCCATCCTCCCTTCTTTACGCTCTCGTCCCTCCTCTCTGCTCACGGGCTTCACTTTGTTTTTTTTTCTTC
The DNA here is from genome assembly GCF_045865225.1 of Trachurus japonicus. Lineage (NCBI taxonomy): Eukaryota > Metazoa > Chordata > Actinopteri > Carangiformes > Carangidae > Trachurus > Trachurus japonicus. The sequence continues at coordinate 37,662,631 of NC_140923.1, read as the reverse complement.
TGCCATGCTAATGCTGCCTCATGCCGACAGCCGGCCTCTCTCATGTGCATGCATGTAAGTTGGTGTGTGTGTGTGTGTGTGTGTGTGTGTGTGTGTGTGTGGTGACAAGCCTTTCATCGGTGTGTAAAAGCTGGCTGATGCAGCCGTTACACCAGCTCTGTGCTGCATCAGGATTACATGGCACATGTGAAGCCCGTGTCCTCCTACGCTTGGTCAAATACGGGATGACACATGGCACCAAACATGTGAATTGTGTGTGTGAGAGAGTGTGTGTGTGTTTGTGTTTATTTATTCCACTTCTCCTTATGCCACGACTTTGATACTTGCTTTCAAATAGGTTTTGCAAATTATGTAGCACGTGTTTCATGCTGATAATTTAATCCTATATAGTGTTATGGTTGCTGCTTACTCCTATTCCTATTACTGCTATAGCTTCATTACAACTTGACTACTACTTGACATACTATCAGTACAACCAGTGCTTCAAGTGCTGTCAAAGCGACTATTTGTAGTAGTTGTTCCTATGCCAGGTTTCAAATCATGGATACAATGTGTGTCTCTGTGCCTCTGATGTTAAAATCATACTGTCTTGTTTAGGTTATGAATGTGCATATCTTAAATCTTAATTGACTACAGATTCTTTGTCTTCATTTCACAAACAATGCAGAATCGTCACTGGACATCTGTCGGTGCAGCCCCTTAAGGGATGAGGCTGGAAATGCTCCATGTTTTCTTACTGTCGACAAATAACACGAAAAGACAAAACCAACAATGAACTGATCCCGCTAACAAATATTGTGTGTGTATCCAAAGCCTGGCTTATCTTAGTCCTCTGTGCTGCAGACCGCCATTGTTGTGTTAAAAAATGCTCAAGACGTATCAGTGAAGCACACACTTATACTCACACTGTTACCCTGGATGACACGTCCTTTCAGTGCTATGCTATTACTAACATTCACACGGCAGTTTATTTTGAGTTAATCCCACATACTCTGTCCTGCTGCTGGGGATATTCACCGGAACTCAAACGTACTGTATATTAATCCACATGTGGAAGTAATTCCCAGAAAATGCACTTTTTGCATTACATACAGATACATAAAAAATAGAGACTGTTTAGGGAAGTTTGACAATACTGTGCGATGGGTTATCAATGTTATAACTAATTTTAGTTCAGGGGCCACATATAGCACAATTTGATCTCAAGTGGGCAGGACCGGTTAAATAATAGCATAATAACCTATAAATAACTCACATTTTTTTCCTTTGTTTAGTGCAGCAAAGTACGAGTAGTTTACAGTTAATGAACTATCCTTTAACATTATGAACAATTTGAAATTTCTTGAGAAATATAAGTGCAATTACAACAATATTATGCCTCTTCACACTTCACATTTCACACAAATTCATCCCGCAGGCTGGATTAGACCCTTACAGAAAAACCACATGAACTTCACTTGTGAGTCACATGTGAAAAGTTTCCCATGTGCAAAATTTTTCACATGTGAATCACATGTGAAGTTCATGTGGTTTTTCTGTAAGGCGACCCTCTGGTGGGCTGGTTTTGGTCCGCAGGCCATATGTTTGATACTCCTGGTCTAGAAGATTTCATTATTGGACTGCTTCTTCATGGCTATTAGCCGACTACTTTGCCAGGAAACACACACACAGCTCTATATAAGATGTAAAGACTCGGCGTCTTGCCAAGTCTTTTATGCGAAGCACAGTTATCAGCTTAAAAAAAGAGAATGGGGGGAATACCTGAAGATGTTTCACTGGCATAATACCACTACACCTTCTATGCGAGGTTGAGTTTGAATGTGTCACAGACATTAAAAAGTATAAATTCTTATTTTTAACAACTTTGGAGGGCTGCACAGTGCACACTGAACACACAACACAAGCAGTGCTTCCCTGCTGTTATACAGGTACAACTAGGCTATATTTGTTCTGAAATACTACAGATTGAAAACGAACTGTACAACACACTACCTCACATACAAACTGTACCGGTGTTTCTTAAACGTATGCCAGATGGTTACTGTACCTTTTTTTTAGAGCGATTCAAATCACAAAGGTGAATAGGCCTTTAAATACTTTGCTGAAACATGTACAAATTGTCTTTTCTGCACATACATGTGTTTCTACATTTCTACTACAAAATTAGTACTTCTTTAATCTGTGATCACTTTCATTCACAGGCCAGACTACCACCAGTTCTGTCTCTGTCAGCACTGTGAAGTCTGCACTTTTCCTTCTCTCTGGCCTAGATTTCATGTTACATAATGTACTGGTGCACCTGTCCGGGATGTGTCACTGCCCTTTGCCAAATGCATGCTGGGAGAAGCTGCAGCGTCCCATGACCCTGAACATGAATAAGTCAGAGAAAATGTAAATACTGTATAAATAATTAGAGAATACATCAGTTAGTATTGGTCAAAATGTTAGAATCTGTGATTTAATACTTAGCATACCAAAATGAAATTGCAATGGATTTCTAACGTCTGACAGCAGCTTGGGTTGTCAGTGATGTTATGTCATGCTACAGCATTGTGTGTGTCTCCACCTCTTCTTTCTCTGTACTGACCATATCTGTGTTTCCTGTGAGTACAAGTGTAGGAGAGCGTAGGTGTGACAGCCACTCAGCCTAAATGGTGGCATGTCGGAGTACCTAATAGTAAAAGAGTTGCATGTTCCTGTGTTTTCCAGGAGGAATGCCAGTGCCTGAGGTGGCGTCTGACACTGCCAGAGCTGCCACCATGTTGAGCCCCGTCCTCAATGCCTCCAATGGAGATGGCTCCGAGTCTGAAACCACCTCCGCCATCCTCGCCTCCGTCAAAGAACAGGTTAGAACTTAAACTGTGTTTGTGTGCGTGGGTGTATACGTATATGTGTGTGTGAATGTGACATAGACATAGGGTTGTCACATTAATGAAATATGAATACCAGGGGAAAAAAAAGATATTTCCTCCTGTCCTGACAGGGTGAGACAAGGCGACAGTACACAGTAAACAGGAATGATGGAATCCGCATCTGAGCTAATGTGTCACAAATGTCACCACATTTTGATCTGTTGAGATCTGAAAGCCTCGGGCTACAGCCGCTCAGAGTCATTTTTGAAAATGTGGTGGGATGCATCATTTCCCACATTTTGTCAAAGTCCGAGCAGTTTTGTGGGTATACACTCCATGTGACGTGCCAGTGAAGAGACAAGACAAAGTTTCCACCTTGATTTTTTTTTTTTTTCAGTAAAGCTAACATTAGGTTTCAGAGCGAGACTGTGTTTGGTGTTCATTATATATTAATGAAGGTTAGAATATTCATCACTTGCAGGATGTGTCTGTATGTGCCTATTTTAACTCCTCTTTCATTTAAAAAAAAAATCCTAAATACATAGCTGTTCAGACCTAAGATCTCTTTTGCTTGAAGGTGTATCCATATATCCACCCTGCACATGTGTTGACATGTGGAAGAAGAGTGGATCAGATGTAGCCTATGTTACATTTCCTCGTCTTTACAGGTCCCATATTGTATACAGGAAGATCTCTGTGTCTTTTTTTAATGATAAATCAGGTCTTACTTCTATTAATACTTCTGAAAATATCAAAGCACTCAGTCCACAGAGAAATGGACAACAAAGCAGTCACTACTCTCAGTCAGGCTATAAGCCCCGCCCACCTGGACTTACCATCCACTCTCACAGCCTGTCTCCTGATTAGCCAATTCATCTGCCAGTCTTCAGCCTTAAGGAAATTAAATATATACATTAAATTAAATAGTGTAATGGCCATTGTATGTGCAATGACAATAAAATTTATTCTATTCTATACAGGAAGTATAAATATTTAATGCCAAATCAGGAGGTAGCCATGGTAACATATATCACCATTTGGGTGTGGGGACACATCAGAAAGTGAGAAGGAGCAGAGGTGTGATGTGTCTAATTGTGTATATTTTGGCTGTTGCTCATTAAGAGAATATGAAGGAGTTACTGTATCTGTTCACTGTCTATGTGACCTATTGTAAGTCTGGACCAAATGAAGTGAACTACTGACTTGAGAGCAACTGAAGAGTGAATCATCACTGCTGCACTTTTGTTGAGCAACAGTTGCATAAGTTTGACTGAGTCATTTTTCAGATGATTAAATCTTGTATCAGAATGTAGTTATATTCACAGGCACTGCAGACTGTGCACAAAGAGTCATAAAAAATAACATTGTAATTAATAGCGGATGGGTCAAAATGAGAAAAATATTGGTCACATTTTTCTAAGATATATGAACACATTTTTCATTTTCTTGAGTTTTTACAGCTGAACTTATTCTGGGCAGAATGATATTATAAGCTTTTGAATTATTTGTGTTCTTGAAGTAGCAGAGACAGAATCTTAATTTTTAGGATATTGTCGCTTAACCAAAAGGAGAACTTTTACTCTAAAAAGACTTCTATGTAATATGTAATATCCCACAGAGAAGTAATGATAATGTGTGATCTGGTGCGGGTCTGTAAACCGGCGTAGACAATAATTTGTTCTGGTGGGTAGCAGCTGGATTTGTATATGCATGCAGAGACAGATGACATGAGCCATCTCTGCATCACTAGTGTTTAAATCCAAGTAGTAATGGTAATCAAGCTAGCGATAATGATATCCAAGCTAGTGCTGCAACACACTGGCTTGGGGGGAAGAGGTGAACTGAAGTGCTGGACAAGAGTAAAATTCAACCTGCTGGTGTTGTTGGTGGTGTGGATCACCAAAGTCATCAGGGTTTACCCACTGAAAACCTTCACGCCTCTGCCAAATTTAACGTTAATCCATCCAGAAGTTGTTTAGATATTTTAATCTGGACCAAAGTGTTGAACAGATGGACGGTTGCGCTGACAGTGCCAACCCCCAGAGCCACACTACTACTGTATTTAAAAAACTACTTTCATTCAGTTTACGCCCCCGTAGGATAAATACCGATCAACACAAATAAATACAACATTTTATGTTAGGATGAGAAGCTCAAACGGGAGTGCAGACAACAGAGGGAGCTGTTTGAAATCTGATGAATGTCCCCAGTTTATGTCCCTGTGTGTGTGTCTTTGTGTGGAGTTAAAAGTGAGCTTTCCAAATATCAGTGGCCTGTTCTTCACCTCTGTTTGAGGCTTGACACTATATTAGTCGTTACCAGCATAAATCACCTGAATCTAAGACTGACCAAGTGATGTCTGGTTTCAAACATTTTATCGTAAGACATAAAAAAAATAAATTAAAAAAAAACCCCGTCAAAATAATCCTGAGGGCATGTTGTCAAATTTGTGTCAGTTTAAGGGTTCTTGATCTAAGAAAGCTTGAGGGCAGCTGTTGGGCTATATGCTATTCACATGATATTCACATTCATTATCCCCTTTTGCATGAACACCAGAGAGTCTGCATCACATGAGGCAAGATATGTACATCAAATTCTATGAAATCTTGTTTGACTGACATGCAGTTTTCACTCTTCCATCAGCGATTATACATTTTAATCTACAAAGCAATCTTTACTCTGTGTAAGTCATTTCCCCCAGTATGTATAGTTTATTATAATATTTGAAACCCTGCTGCTCAGACAGAGGAGGAGACAGCTTCACAGTACGGTCAAGAAGACATCTGAGGAGTGTTATGCTCACCATGCAAAATCACCAGGCTGTAAATCACGTCAGCTAGTGGCTAATGTTAGCAGCTAGCTTGTTAGAGAGCCGACTTTCTTCTGCAGCGTTTTCACAAGACACGCCACAATGCATGATGGTCCAGCCTGATCAGTGTGGTGTAACACCTCCTGAGTGTGGCAGTTCTGCAGTGCACTGCAGGGCTCCAGACTAACAGTTTTTACTAGTAGGAGCACAGAGGCCCCCTAACTGAAATTTTAGGAGTACAAGCAGAACATTTAAGAGCGTAAATCAACTTGCAAAGCAAATATTTACATTTCATTTTCATTAATGATCCTCACACACATTGCCACCTGTAATGACAGATACCAGATTCTCTGAGTTGCCCCTTCCATGTTCCACCAGTGTTGGGGAATAAAAAGGCAGATTAACTTGCACATGAGTAAGTAGATGAAAAATTTACTTGCACTGTCTGTCTCAAATTTTAGGGGCAAAATGCCCCCATTTAGGGGCAGTATGGAGCCCTGCACTATAAACAGTTGAACAAGGCAGATGTACTACTGGACTATAGACTGTGCAGTAGGGTTGCATTGTGGGTAACATAAACTCCAATGTTTTTGGAGTATCAAAGATTCTATGTCAGATGCTCCTTCACTCATAATGGTCTGTTTTATTTTTTGATACTGTCCATCATCAACCCCACAGCTTGGGCTTTACATCCGCGACATAGCACTCATGTAACAGTAGATAGCACTGCTGTGAATATAGGCTATGTGTGTATGTGTACATGGGTGGGTGTGGATACCTGATATTGTGGACACCGTGTGTGTCCTTGAGTACTATAGGATGTGGAGAAAACTACTCAGAAGCTAAAGATAGCCTGTGAAAATGCTGAGGGTAGAAGAAATGATGGATTCTGCATGTTTGAGACCGAAGCCTCACTCTGAGTTACTACAATGTTCTGGAAGACCATTCCTAGTCTAAGTAGGTCATACACACACACACACACACACATGCACATACACAGGTCATGCACACACACTCTCTCACACACACTTACAGATGATCTAGGGCATGGTAATGGCCCCTTCTGATGAGAATGTGTAAAAAGAACCAGGCTGAAGAGGAGCAGACAGGGATGGAGGGAGGGTCAGCCATCTGAACCAAGTGTGGGCGAACTGCTACAACTCCAACCTGCTTCCACTAAAGCAGGATTCATTACATTTCATGCGCCCGAAATACATTGAAGTTATTATTATTTTTTAAGTCAGTCATTTGTCACTTCCTGTCAAACTTGTTTTTTCACTCTGTAATTTTTCAATCTGTCTGGGCTGATGCCAGTGTTTGTTACCAGGCTGCTTTTCTGGCAGTGTGGGTCTCTCATACACACGCACACAATGCTTTTCTATTCATTGTGGTTCTTAAAGAGAAAGTCTGCCATAAGAGACCAAGAAAAGAACTTCAAACACACATACCGTCTACAGACACACACACACACACACACACACACACACACACACACACACACACACACGTGTAAATGCTGCCTCTGCTGACTCACATCAGGAGATCCCTGCTGCCGTTTCTCCTCCGTTTCCTTCTACCCACATGAGATTGATTAGCCATTCGACGCTGTATTTATCACATCTGTCAGCTTTTGTCCTCGTATCGTTGATCATCTCTGCCGTCGACACATCTGTTGTTGTGGAAGCGCCGTGTTAAGTACCGGCTCTGAAAGAGGTTCCTTCCCATGTGAGAGATGATGTGGCCTCTTTGAAAAATCTAAGATATTGTCTTCCTGAATGACGGATAAAGTGAAAGTGGCGCAGTATTGATTAGCTGTCATTTGTCCTGCAGCCCAGCAACAGTACTTAAAAATAAAGACGTGAAGGTGTGTTTAAGAAACATCTTCAAAACAGTATTATCCTGTCAGCACACAGCAACATAAACAACACACTTTATTTAGTTTGAAAGCACTCATTAAGGAACTCCATGTTTCTCTTCTGCTGTGTCTGCGTGCTAAACATTAGAGTTGTAGTTGTCCATATTTACTACAGGGCTATACTGAGGTCTGGTGCCAGCAAAAAGTGAGAATGGCAGCATGATGTTTTGTGTGTGTGTGTGTGTGTGTGTAGGAGGAGGAGGGGAAACAATACTGTATAGTTACCAGCAGTGATGGCAAGTCACGAAGTACAAATACTTTTTTATTGTACTCAAGTAGAATTTTCAGGTACTTTGTACTTTTAGAAGCATTTATTTTTCTGACAACTTTTTACTTTTACTCAGTACATTATAACACACATATTGGTACTTTCTACCAAATTACATTTCCCCAAAAGGCTTGTTACTTTTTTATATACATATCAGGGTTTCCGCTACATAATTAATGTAATTGATCGTGGTGCACCGCCACAGCAAAATAAAAGCCGGCACACCTTCAGAATCAGCTCTGAACTCTGGGTACTTTTGCCATCTCTGGTTACTAGACTAAGAGACCATCCTGCAATGGAAGTAGTCCCCAACAAATACACAGTGCTCCTGTTTTGAGTAAATTGTCCAACCTGAAATATCTCAACAACTGTGTGATGGATTGTGTTGAAATTTCCATTATGGTCCCTGAGGATCAGTATGACTTTTGGTGACTCCTGGACTTTTTCTGTCACAAAAATTGTTGGTTTGAGTGAAATGTCTCACTGCCTGTTACAGGGGCAGGCAGGGCTACTATAGAATGTGCTACATAGTATATTCATATGGTTCATGGCAAATCTGTTAATGTAGTGCCATCTTCTTTTCAACCTTAATTGATTTAGTATTTAGCTATTTTGATCATTTATTACTTGTATTGACCAAATCATGATTCTCAGCTGTTACCTGTGTATTTGGCACTAGCAGATCTACAGCTGGCAGCATTACATGAGAACACCTTAAAATATACGGCTTTGATCTGTAATTATGACCCATTCTAAGTACAATATCTGTATTGATGCTATTAGCTATTAGCAATTGACAATTGTTAGTGTTGGTCTTTTTTGAAGAAGAAGAAAAATAACCGCTCTGTCCTTTGAAAAGTACATAACCATTTTACAGGAACTCTGTGTACAATATTGTCCTGATATATCCTGATATGTCAGTCCTCTAAATGGTTCTCAGCAGGTCCAGTCTAGACTGGTTACAGACCTCTGAGTCAAACTGTCAGAAATGAAATGCCAGATTAGTGTGATCATCATTCTGCTGAGATGTGATTGTAGCAGCCAGCTCGATTCTTATTAAATGGGGCCGACAGAGTTTTAAAATGAACATCTAGTCAGAGGAGTTTTAGAGAATCACACAAAACCTCCCACTTGCACATTATCATAATTCATGAAAGCATTCTTTAATTTAAACACAGATTGTTTTGTTGTGCCGACAACACTCGTCTGCGACTCACATGTAATCTTCCTCCTGCAGAACTCTCTTAAACCAATGATCCTGCTGCAGAGAGCTTTTGCAGACATGCACAATACATGTCTTTTACAGCCCGGCATCAGACACTTGCAAACAATGAACTGCAGCTGGGCTCATTTACATATGTAGTAAATACACAACTAAACTGAAAGAATGCAGTGCAGTTTGCGTAAGGTAATAACCAGTTAAATATATTTGACTTGACAAATATAAGACCGCAGTCACCAAACCTGACATACAATTAAAATTTTCTGGGATTAAAAAAAAGCTTAAAGCTTATTGTGATCCCCGTTAGAGAGCATCCATGTGTTCTTGTTGTGTTTATTCCCCAAACTTGAAAGTACATTACATCACTGCTGCAGCCTTCATTTCCATTATGCTGGCAACATGACCTCCTGCTGTGTTTTTACAAGCCACAACACTGGCTGAACATAAGTAACTTCAGAAAAGAGATGTTGCATGCGCTGCCTCATCAGAGACGAGAACATGAGGGATGCAGAGAAGAAAACCTGATGAAAATAAGAGAATTCATAAGAAGGAAGAGAGAGAGAGAGAGAGAGAGAGAGAGAGAGAGAGAGAGAGAGAGAGAGAGAAAGAAGCAGACAGGAGTGAATCCAACCAACGGGGAAAAAAAAACACAAAGAAGAAAATCCATTACACGCGGTTTCTACTGGTTATCAAATCTGAGTTTGTAGGCAGAATAGTGTGTTTCTGCAGCCTCTCAGCCACAGGATAATTAATGTGAATCATGGCGCTCTGTGGAACCGTTCACTTCTAATTGGCACTGCAGCGGAAAACAGCTTCTCTCTGGTTTGACCTACAACTCATATGAATCCAAATCAAAAGCAGTTTAGGCTGAGGTAATTGAAGTTATATCTTTTTTCTCTCTCCAAGTCTAATTAAACTCATCTCATTTTTACTTTTCCCCCGCAGTATCGCCATAAAAATGTTGATGTGTTATGGATGTTACTCTTTTACATTTCACATTTTCTTTCCTTGCTTAAACTGTGCAACTAACACACATTTATAATTGGTTTAAAGCACAAATGCTGAAGTACTCTCCAGTGGCTATGATTGGTGATGTGACAAAAACATAGGATAAATAGCTAAAAAAAGATAATCAAGGTAATGTTCATTGTTGTCAGCTCTTTTAGTGTTTTCCTACAACAGCAGCCCTGTGATAATAATGGCTGCCTCCCCCTCTCACCGCCACCCTCTTCATTTGTTTATAGAGGATTAATTAAGATTTGTTTAGCATCATCATAACTCATTAAATGATCAAATATAGTTCCCCTCAAAGAGTTATATATTCATAAGAAGTGGTTTCAAAGTGGATCCGTTATTTATTTTGTTTTATCTCTTATGCAAGGGAGCATACGGAAAAATGAAAATTTCAGGGTTCGGAATGGAGGGGGAGAGATTTTTTGGAAGAATTGTGTCTCCACATTAACAGATACAAGCCTTCAGTCCTCCCAGTCTGCACACACTCCAACCACCGCTCAGCCTGAGAACAAGCTGTGTTTCTGTCGGCAGCTGCCCCTGAGGAGCTGAAGGGACGGCGGCCAGACAAATTGTCTCCACCAGGCTGATTGACAGCAAAAATTTATTGGATATAAATAGTTCTTCGAGTGGGCTGCATGGGGATTATACAGGAAGAAAACCGCTTTGTTTCTATGTATTGATTCATTGATTTTATTTGCCCGCCCCCGTGGCAGACTGGGGAAAAATCTGCCTACACTTGAACCAGACAGCTCACAGTGACACCATCAGCTCTGATCAGTCATTATGAAAAGTTCACAACCTGTAATCAACATAAGTCTGTGGAGATTGTGCTGTTCTAAGTGCAGCAGAGGGAAAATAAAAGACTCAGGTGCCACACATTTCAGGGTCGTGTGTGGATTGGTGTGATAAACTGGAACCCCATGCTTTCTTTTAGACCATGAGTGACAGACATAAGAAATGCTTCTAAAACACTTTTTTTTAGCATTTGATAAAGTCCTCTACTATTTGTTCCAGATGAATGACAACTCGAGGCCAGAGCGCCACATAGGACAAACTGTTTCTTTTCTGCTACAGTACACAATGCTTCTGTAGCTACAGTAGCCTATGGATAGCCTATGTTTTTGACTGAATATGTTTTGGTGAAGAACACATCACAATGCTTTTTCCTCTTTAGCTACCATCCAGCTCTTCAACTGTAGCCCACAATTACCGATTTACTATCAACACCCGTAGTGATTCAGGCGGTACACAAAAGCACAGCAGGTCTCTTTTGTCTACTGAAATAAACGTTAACAGGCAGGTTAATCGCCTCTAGCATGCTACCTGATTAAGCTAATGTTAGCTTACCAATTGATTGTTGAAAGAAACATCTCTGGCTAACATGTCATTGTTTTAGCTCACTTATTGAATGATAAAGGGTGGCAATTAGAGCATCCTCACCAACTGATAAACAGTGTTAAAGAAAATAGCATTGTTTTTTTTCATTGTTGTATTGGAGGGAAAAGTGTGAGATCAGTTGTTTTGTTTGAACATAACCCTGTTTGGCTCCGTAAACACATGCTTTCAGTTTTAGCATTACAACAGAAAGGCTTGTAGGCTGAGGGCTAACCCAGGTGGTTGACAAATGTAACACTAGTGGCACAGCGCACAACCTCGACAGTGAGGAAATGCTGCACAGCAGGTGTACTCGTCATGAATAAGGCTTTTTTTTTCTTTTCTCTTTTCTTTTCTCTGGATTATGTTAATACTGAGGGTGACTTTAATAAACCTGCATTAGATTAGATAAACACTGTTAAATCCATCCCTTAAGCCACTTTAGCATACAGAAAAGTGTGTGTCAGTGCTACCATGCCTATACGGTTGCTAAGCTATTACTGGACAATAGCTCTTTGGAGCAGGGTTTAGTTAGGTATTCATTCAATGCTACATGGGCATATACTGTACTAGCTATATGTTGCGTGTGTTTTTTGCACACGTCAAATAAAGCGCAAACTGTAAAGTGCTAACAGGAGGCAGAGCAATGCATTGTGGGTTGGCCCCAGAATGACCAAGGGGCTCTTACATTTTGTCATATAATGTCACTGTCAAGTGAACCTGCTACAGCCAGAGAAAGATGAGTGACTGGAGATGGCCAGACAGTAGTGTGTGTGTATGTGTGTTTGTGGCTGTGTTCAGGAGCAGTGTCTAGCGCTCCAGACTATAAGGAGTTCAGCTCTGCCAGTTTTATTATGCAGAGAGCCGAGCAGACGGTTGACACTGCAAAGGAAAAGATACCACCCTTTATATTTGATGAGCCTAAGTCTAGTGGTAGTGGTGGGTGTTGATTATTTTATTACAGGCAAATGAAGAAAGACACAGATGCAGCAGCAAAGACTGAGCCAGGATTTCAAAGCATGCATTAATGAACGCATTGGACTTATATCTAACAAATTTCACTCTTTCCCTACCATCTCCAACTTCTCCTTCCACAGAAGCACAACATTGAAAATCAAAGGTTTTATTTGAATATATGTATGTGTGTCTAACATATGGACCACATCCCATCTTCAAAACTGTAACTATTTAATTTAACATGGTCTCAGGACACATAACTTAAGCAGCAGCTAAAGATTTCTTTCAAATCTTTAAACCTTATTTATATTTTATATTTATTTGCTTTCTTTTTAATTTGATAAATTGAATCATTACTCCATTGTTATACTTTTCTTGCATTATATTGCATTACACATTTGTCCTAGAGCAGGCCTTTAATATATAACTTATAAAGTTTTTAAAGCATTTTTAAAGAGAAGCCCAAATGCCATTAGTCAGTCCAATAAGAGAAATAAGTAATGCTAATGAACTGTGGTCGCTCTCAAAAAATTGTTTCACACACATTAATGGACAGAATGGAAAGGAAAATGCCATATAGAATAAATGTGCAAAATAAAAAACAACCAGGAAAACAATGAAAAGGCTGAATTGAACTTGCACGCCTGTGAAAACGCCCTTAAACCACAGTGTAATGTGTTTTGGAGCATGACACTGACCAGCCAGTCGCAGCAGCAGACCAGAGAGAGAGAAAGTGTGTGTGCGTGTGCTATAGGAACTGAGTGTCGACCACATGAGGTGTTAAACTTTCTGTAGAACAAGAGTACAGAATTCTTACAGAACTAAAATCGGCAGCCGGTCTCCAGCTCCTCTCTCATCTCACATCGTCTGCAGTAAAAGTGCATCCCTCATACACTTAGAAAAAGTGCATATTAATAGCTGCGCTTGATCAAAGCCTGGCCTCTGTGGCAAACTGACTTCTTTGACGTCACTGAAAGAAATGTGCGCACTTAAAGCTGCTGAATGAATAATTCGCTTTTTTTTTTTTTTTTTTTTTATCCTGACCTGTTTTATTGATCAGCCTTGTGAGGCAACATCTTGTATTGGAGCTTTAGCCATGCTATGATCTTCAAATACACAAACCCAACTCTACACACACGTTTACATGTATGTCAGAGTTTGAATGACTCTTTAATTCTATTGGGCAGTAATGTCTGAAGTGTTAAGTGTTATAGGGATGATAATGGACTTGACTGTCTGAGATGAGATCATGAATCCTGTTAAAGGGATCTGGACTGGATTGTCAGGTCACATCATCCTGGTATGTTCTCACACATCTTGCAGCAATTTGTTAAGATGATTTTTCTGATGAATCTGTAACAGTTTTAAGATTAAATTGTTATTTCTTACCAGGAAAAACAACCAGAGGCTTCATTCTGATGCAACAAATACACGTCTATTGCTGTGTGCAAAGCAAGAAAGAAACGGTTAAGAGATGTGAAAGCCTTTACCCATCACTGAAAATTTGACAAAACATATTCAGATGTCTTGTTTTGAGTTCCAGTTCACTGTCTAATAAGACACAAAGATTGACTCCAGAAAACATTTGCCTCATAAGCTTGGGAACTATTTCACATAATCAACCCTTCATTTAAATAGCTGCTTATTAAGTTTCTGTTTGCCAACTAATCAGCTGATCAACTATTATAGCGAACACAAATCAAAGCATCTTGATGAATAAAACCGAGCAGGGACCTTTCGCCTTATCGTGACTGTTGTTCCTTGAGAACAACACAGGTACAGCCAAGTGGTGGGGATTAAGAAATGCCTGTCTTCAAGAGTTTGTTCTCCATCTCTGGTGAAACCATTTCCACTGAGAATGGAGCAGCTTTCATTTGACAGAGCTGCTCATTTTCCTTCTTTTTCCAAAACAGCACCTGCAGATACAATGTGTTGTTTCGGAAAGGGGTAGTGTTGGCAATCTTCCCAGCAACAGGCAATAAACCGAGATAAAAATACCAACACCAAGGGTGCTGCGAAGGTATTAAAGCAACAATGTCAAGAAAACTCCTGAGAACTCTTGCCCTTTAGATGTTTACCTAGTTTGCCCTGACTGAGCATTTAACATCCTGTAGGTTCTCATTTGCCCCGCAGTCTAAATAAGCACTTCTCCCTTGATGCTATGGGAGAGCAGTTTCCCTCTTCTGCAGCACAATGACTTTATGTTTCTGTTGTTCATAGTTTTGATTCGTCCAACCCTGTGCTTAAAACCAATTGTAGCACTGTTTTTCCTTGAGGGGGGGTTGGAATCACAGACGGTGGTGAGGGAGGGAATTAAAATCCAGATCTACAGCCGCCGATATCGTAAAACAGACAAATCTGTCTGGTTTGGGATGAACAGTTAAGTAGTTTTGGTATCGGCAGAGCGTTAAATCTCCTTGAATCTGTCTTCCTTGTTGCCGTGGTTTTCCTTTCCTTTATTTCATTTCACCTCTCTCTCTCGTGGACTTGTTTTCCTCTGCCTCCGGGACAATACTGTTACTGACTGGATGTACTTAATAATTTCCCAGCCTAAAACAATAGCTCCAGACAGCAGTGGTCTTAGCTTATACAGCCACCTTGACATTTTCTCATTGAGCAGCCCCCTCCTCCGAAACAACTAAATGCCAAGCGGACACCACGGGGCACAATTAGACCGCTTTACACTAGAGAGAGAGGGGGAGGCAGCTACAGAGGGAACACACATATATACACACATACACACCAACTATTCCCCATGTAGCCTAACTCTGTCCTACAGTCATTTATTTTACTTTACTAATTGCTTTAATGGGGTTTTCAGGGGGCAGCCTGTTCCTGTAAGCTAGTGGCTGCATTAAGTCTCTGTCGCTCCTTTTGCCTGTCTCCATTAATAGGCTCACATCAGAGCTGAATCTTTACTAATACAATCAGCTGACAAGCACTTAATTGTAGAACCTGCTCATTAGGACATAGTTAATTGTTGTCCTTTTTACTTGTCAAGCAATGATTACTGACACACATACAACCACATGCATGCACACCGATACAGGCCTGAACTGCTTCACTGGGGCATTTCCTAACACCCAAATGTTAATGACTTATCATTTTATGTTTTTTTTTTAATTTGTTTGAGTCACATCTGATCAAGATTCCACTGTTCCTGGTGTAAATTCTGCAAGAAGTTGGTGCTTATATCAAGTTCCTATACAGAGCCAGTTCAATCTTGTTTTGCTGGCAGTATAGATGCTTTGTTGAGGTCAGTTCTACATGAAGACTCCCATGATGCTCCAGTCCACATGTCAATTTGTCACAGTCATCTTATCTGACTGAAATATGCATGAAGACTCCTCCAAAAGGTTGTGAGATAAATAAGAAATGCACTCCCACTCAGTTGTAATGAAGGAGGAAACTAGAAACCAAAATGTTAATTTGTATCAGTCTGGAAACTTCCATTTTAACAAGGGGCCTGACTTGTTTCTTGGAGCCTGCCTCAAGTGGTCCTTCGAGGAACTACAGGTTTTGGCACTTGGTGTGTCTGCCTCAGAGGTTGCCACTTGCATGATATGCACATCTCACGCTTGTCTCACGCTTCACAGCTGCAATAACATCCTCCAGAAATATAGTGCCTCGTCCATTTTTCATGCATGACGTGCATGCTTCTCAGTAAAAACAGACAGGGACCAGATCTGTTGATGGTGATATTGACTTCACACCTGCATAATCACATACATTTACATCTGTCATGATGGAATCCATTTTTTATTTTCTATTTTTATTATATTTTTAACCATTGAACAGTTTCATATGGAGACAGTGGAGGCAACATGTTCTATATAAAATGTATACAATAGGCTAACATTATATTATGTCAATAATCTGCCCATTATGAAATAATCTGTTTGAGTTTTTCCTTCTCAAAAGACAAAGAAGTTTTGCCAACCTAAAAAGATGCTTGGAAAATGTTGTCTCAGTTTTGTGAGTTTTATCTAAGTAACATTTTTTAAGCTGATATGAGCCAGTGAGTTTTCAATTGTAAGCCCATAAAACCATAAAGTTTTTTTTTATATATATATATACTTGCCCATTTATTATTCATCACCTCTGTTGGTCTCACTTACACATAAATGTCAGTTTATTTATCACAGGAGTTCCTGTCTTCAGTCTTTGAACACAGCTGTTCAGCGTCTTGTCTGGTTCAAGAAGGGTGGTGTCAGGCCTGACAAAGTACCCCATGGTGATGTTGTCAGGTTCGTCTTGGTTTGTGTTCAGAAACGTCCGACTTTTAGCAGAGAAGCTGCATCACAACCTGACTCACATAAAAGACTAGAAATCAGGATATTACAGCGACTGCTGCTTTGATTTCTGCTCTTTTCTGTTTTTCATCTGCCTTTTGTAATTCCACTAATTTGATTGAGTCACAACACTCAACTGCTGCAACACTCCTTTGAACTATAGAGCTGATGTAACATTGTGGTATCATTGTGAAGAATTACACATGTCAAGTCAATGTGTATTTTAATGACATTATAAATGAAATAGAGATCAATGCTACAGTATGTAGAACAAAAACATTAAAAATCTAATTCTAAAGCATGCTTCAGAAATGGTCATCATCAGGATCATTAAACTCACGATAAAGTTTCAACTTGCTAATGTTAGCAAAGATCAATTCTAACTCTTGTTTTTCTGCTATTTCTGTTAACTCTAACTGGCTAAATTGATTTTTCTTGAGAGTCACTGTAGCATGCTGTCTGCCCTCGACATGAGAGGACCCAGACGTAGCCCAGAGGGTATACTGTATACGCTAACCTCTTGTGGCTGAAGTGACCGTTATCACCACCACCACGCTCCTAGCAAGTAGCATATAGCACCTTTAGCCTGAGCGGTGACATTTACTTATTTCTGTCGTAGAGCATTTAAATTCAGAATGTTTCCAGCTTCGTTACGGTGGGAGAACACAAGGAAATGCAGCTTTCTTCAGCTTTATCACTGAAGCTTTTCACCCTTTATGTTACTCCAGTGACCCATTTCCACTGATTTAGCATTGTTCTTCCATAAAGCTGGGAGACCCGGGTTAAGAAAAATAACTATTATCAGAGGCTGAGTTGTCTGTCTAACTGTTAATTAGTCTATGTCCCCAGTTTATAACTCAGGCTTTCAGTTATGAATGTATAAACAGTGATAACCCCCATGACATCATCTGGGTTATCATCAGAGAACTGACAATGCTACTTCAGAGCCAAGAAGACTTCATACAGCTGCTCATGCTGAGTAGCACTCCCCATGACGATAGACAGCTTTAAATCAGCGGAGTGCCTATTTAAGGCTGATAATTAGTGCAGCCTGCTGGTATAGGAATAAAATCTAAATGCTCTTACCCCACTTTATTCACTGCACACACAAACAGCACACACTCGCATGCATGTTGGGAGATGCTGTGTATGTGACACCGTGCCATTAAACCTGTGGTCGGTGTGTCTGCAGCCAAACAGCCGTGTAAACTGAGCCAATCCAAATTTGAATAAAGAAATGACTGGAGGCTGGAGCTTTTGCATGCAGCATGTATTTGCTGGGATGCCATGATCGGTTCAGTCACTCAGAGAAAAGAGAAGTGGACAATTCAGGATGAAAGAAAGGAAAAACAAGGAAAAGTGATGACTGTGGTTGAAGAAGTTGGTGTTTGAGGGGGAGAAAAAAAAAGCGTGACACCTGCTGGGAAGCCATGGGTTTGAATTTCATATTCGATTGCATCTGGGTAAGAAATATTTGTGCCTTGTTAACTTATCTCTTATTTTTAGATATGTTTATCTAACCAATGAGAGACAACTACAGATCAAAATGAAAATTAACGTTCAATTATAATGAGTGGTAAAGGCTTGTATAGAGGTAGTTAAGTGCTGTGATTAAATATATTACTCGGAACCCTCTTTGGGGCTTGTTAGGGAACTATCAGAGCTGACGAGCTGACTGGTGACATGATAGCTACCTGGGGACACGTCAAGGGAAGTCAATTATAGTTATGTATAGAACAAAATTACAAATACCCCTCAAAGGGTTTTACAATCTTTACAGCATACACTCTATCCTAGGTTTAGATAAAGAAAAAGAATGGTAAATGGTAAAATGGACTTGCAGTTATATAGCGCTTTTCTAGTCACTTGGACCACTCAAAGCGCTTTACACTGCTTTACAAAATAAGAAGAACCTCAGTCAATATCTCTGTGACCGGCTGTAACACACCACATAACACTTTTATTGGTTGCTCAACAAACAATAATGTGGTTGAAATCTTTCAGAGCTACAACATAATTTGATAAGCAAATCCACTGATTGCGGTACTGAAGTCAGTGCGAGTGAGTGCTTCTGGTTATTGGGATTGTGATTCAGTTCTTACAGTGAAGGGTTGAAGTTTAATCAAACACAGTCAGCTTATAATTTGATTCTGAAAGTTCACTTCTTCTAAAACATGGCAGCTCTACAAACTCCACTCTGCATGTAAACCTTGGGCCATAATCACCAGATATTCTGTTAGCTGAGTTTTGAATGTTGATTACATGCATACACTTTTGTCATATTTTCACAAAGCTGCTGAGAGCAACTTTTACAGAGGATCTGAGAGAAGGGGCACGGTCCTTCCTGTTGCTATGGATGAATTTACTATGTCTACAGTGATTGGTTGGCAGGCAGGAGCTTTGCATGCAGCATGTATTTGCTGGGATGTTGGTTTAGTTAGTGTCACTCAGGGAGAATGGAGGTTTTAGATGTGGACGAGGGCTGAAGAAGATTTTCACAGGGATTCTTGGTTCTTTAGGAAGTAACTGTGACACCTGTTGGGAAGACATGGGTTTGAATTTTGAGTCAGATTGTATAAGAGATGGTTGTGTGCGGTTGATTTTTCACTGCAGTCTTTTATTTTGGTTCTCTATAGGCTTCTTGGACTTGCCCCAAAAAAGAAAATTCCATTGAAGTTAACTAACTTTGCTATTATTGCTGTTCTGATCTGACTGCACTTTACTTTTGAGTTGTTTAAGTTAGTGTTTGTTGCCTCAATAGAACAGAAATAAATTCTGTTGTGGTCATTTTGGTTGATACCGTGCTATAAAACAGACATTTATATTGTTTTGTTCTTTGTTAGTTAGTTAGCATGTAGCTGATTAGCCTGGTAACATGCTAATGGAAGATGTCGCTACTTGATGTGAGTCACTACACACTTCAGTTGTGCATGTGCCATGTTACAATTAATGCAGTAAAGCCAGGCTAAAATGACGTGCTGACAGTCAAAACCTTATGGGCTTTATATGATAGGCTACAACCGTGCATGGGTGATTTACATCACACAGGCTATTGCCTTCGCCAGACAGTCACTGCATGATACCAACCTAACTGGCTTATTATGACAGTTTCTGGCAAGGTTGCTGGGATGCTAACTTGATCTGTCTTTTGTGCAACAGTTTGTATTCAGAGACAGGCCCCTTCTAAAAAACTCATTATGGTATTGTAAGAGGTTTCTGTAGCATTGACGGCACCTCATAAAGGTGCAGGACAGCTCTAGCCTCCTGTTCTTTGAAGGCACTGGCAACAGTTGGCTCTTGTTCTCCATGACTCATTTTCCCAATTAGCTTATTGCTGATTCCAACAGCACTCATTTCACATCTAAATATTGCTGTATAAGTGCTGCCCTGGCTTTGACTTGTTGCTACATTGCACTATATAAGATCAATTTCACATTCTTTCAAATTATCACTAGAATCATCTAGAAGTGGCCATTAGTATAAAAAAAGTCTTGACATCTCACAGCTTTTTGTACGTTAAGTGTGTAGCCTATGTGTGTGTGTGTGTGTATGTGTGTGTGTGTGTTTTTGTATTTGTGTGCTTGAATTCACTGCAGCTAATTTGCTTTTCTGCCCCCATACACTCCTGACATCCTGTTTCGGCCCATAGAATTTCACTGAGGCAGAATACATAGAGTTTGTGTGTGTGTGTAGGCATGTGGATATGGCCTGTGAGTGTGTGAAGGCATGTATGTGTGTGTGTGTGTGTGTGTGTGTGTGTGTGTGTGTGTGTGTGTGTGTGTGTGTGTGTGTGTCGGCATGAGTCTATGGTTTCAGTGTGTGTGTGTGTGTGCGCCTCCCTCCATCTTGCTCCCCTTCCATCTTTTGTCTCTCCTGCCTCTCCCCTTCTTCCAAAATCCCTCCTTGCTTTTCATAGTGATGGGTGGGTGGGAGGAGGAGGGAAGAGGTAGAGGGCAGAGGGGCGGGGGGGTGCAGATGGTCTGGTCAGAGAGAGAGAGAGAGAGAGAGAGAGAGGGGTAGAGCGAGAGAGGCAGAGAGTGACTGGCGAGCAGCGGGCTTTTTTGGCAGGGTCGGCCGGTGGGAGGGCCCATTGTGATGCAACGTTGCATAAATAATGCCACGGGGCTTCTAAATGCTCCGTTGCCATGGGGACCTTTGTGCCTCAGTGAACACAGTGTGTGTGTGTGTGTGTGTGTGTGTGTGTGTGTGTGTGTGTGTGTGTGTGTGTTCCATGGCCCCTGAGGAGGGACAGAGAAAGAGACATAGAGACAGAGAGAGAGAGAGAGAGAGGGGGCTGAGTTGCAGTCAGCTCAAGTGACACTTGTAGTCTCTCTCTCACTGTCTCTCTATCGCTGGCTGTGTCCTGACCCAGGACAGATGAGTGTTTTGGAGAAGGGAGACGAGCGTTGACGCTTTTTGACCGGAGGGGGAGCGATAAAGGAAGGCGCGATATACCCTGTGATTTTTTTTTTTTTTTGGTTTCTCTCTGTAAATGATGGTCCATGTGAAGGTATGTGTGCTCTCCTCTCTGCTGTAGTTTTATTATAGTTATTCTCACCCGTTTCCACAGGAGAATCCATTCCATCAGGCTCTGTGTGCTCCTTCCTCTGCAGTAACAGGTGTCTGCCTGTCAGCCTTGAATTGGAGGGAGCAGAGATTGGAAGGGCAGAAGAGGAGGAGGGGAGGTGCTTTTGTTTGGCTGTTTTCGAGTAGCCTTACAACCAAATTCTCACGACTTTCCATCCAGCTAGTTAGTCAGCCTGCTTAACCTCTCAGACTCAGCCGCAAACAGGCGGCAAATAAGTGAAGACAAAAAAAAAACAGAAGAGGCTTTTCATCTTTTCTTTCATCTGCTGTAGTGATGTTTCATCAAAGTAGGTTGTTTTTTCTTCTTTTTTTTACTCGTTTTTACATCAGCTGATGAGGGCTTTAGATTGATTTGACTGAGGAAAAAAAAAAGTCTGACGGCAGAGGGAAAAGCATACAGCGGATGTTTGAGATGTAAATTGAGATGTGGCTTTGTAGCACGGTGGCTCATCTGCGTTTGCATCAAAGGGCTGTTACTAGTCGCGACAGCATGGCTGGTATTGTTTCCACCTGGTGAGTCTGTGTGTGTCATCATGACAAAATGTTGCCCCGGAGACATGTACTGTAACAGGAGCCAGCACACGTGTGGTTTTCAGGACTTTTTTTGCAGGTCTTTGTCTGCTGTGTGAGACACGGTCATGAGACTTTACAGGTGTGTAGTCGAGATCAAAATGAAGGCAGAGTGTGCGGATGGTTGTTGTATGACTCACAAGCACTGAGGACTCTTGGGTTCAAAGTCGACATGTTGATGTGATCTCGCTGCGAGATGTTCTGTTCACCCTCAAAATCAGACTTGAAGTGATGAGATCATAGATGCTGAACTCAGATCAGTGACTTAATGCTGTAACTTTAAAATTAAGTTTTATTACCAGGCTTTTATTTTTTATTATCAGCTCATTAAATTGATCTCAGCACAGGTGAATTTATTTATTTATTTATTAATTTATTTATTCCTTTTACTCCCTCTGATGAGCTGCCATGTTTTTTCATCCCCCCCAGCAGAGTAAACATGTTTATGTATCATCATGTTTCTCTGGCTGTTTAATAGTATTCATAGTCGTGAGAGACTGTGTGTTGTGTGTGAGCATTACAGCATGTTAACATCAACAGACTGTTCTGCATTCACACTCAGCAGCAGCTCAAGTTGGATTTTGAGTTTTGCAGCAGAACCTATACGACAGTTGGAAATTTCATGGCGTCAAAGGGAAACTTTATATAACGCTGGCAACTCTCACTGTCCATCTACTTGTGTTGAAGTTGTGTGTTCTCAATGTGTACACCATCTACAATACACATTTATTCTTGCGTGTGCGAGCTGCGAGCATGTGCATATTTATAGGTGTTTGTGTGTGTGTGTGTGTGTGTGTGTGTATGTGTGTCTAATGACTATTAATAGAAGATGTGGTTTAATTATCGTGAAATTTGCAATTTACATTGAAAATTCATTATAATCAAATTATATTATTATGGTGGAGAGCCTGGATTTGCCTCAGGTATCATCAGTGTTCAAGCTCCCACAGACCGGCACTCTGCTCTCAGGCACAAGACTGTCTAATTACTATAAACAGCATTAATATTCCTTCGTACTGGGAAACGTATTTTAAGGCTTTTTCAAATGTTAAAAGCCATTTCTTTGACCGTGTCTATGCAAACAGAGTTGACTGATGTATTACTCGTCACTGTATGTAGCTTATTTTGGCTGCAAAAGCATAGTTTTTGTTTGGTTATTTCAGCATTGCATTGGCACTGTTCTTATTTCTCACATTAGAATCACACATGTTGCCATTTACATATGTGTATACACATACAGTATGTGCATATTTATAGATACAGTACTATATGAATGTATGTGTCAGTGGCTATACCCATCAAACCAAATGAGATGCATGAAGGTCCATCCCACCTACTTAAAATTGAAACCACTGAAGTGTTTAGAGGAGCTCTGTGATAGAATAGCTTCTTCCCTGTGTTCAGACACTGCCCAGGGAGCAGCAACTCATTACATCAACCATTCTAAAGCGATTACCAGCCGTGACAGCAGGGTTGATATTATTTTTACCTTGAATGTGTGTGTGTGTGTGTGTGTGTGTGTGTGTGTGTGTGTGTGTGTGTGTGTCATGGCAATGTGGTCCTGGAGGCACATATTGTAACAGGAACACCCCACACAAGTGGTTTTGAACAGGTGTTAATATGTCTGTGGACAGATTTTGTCACACTGTGGAAGATACAGTACTGTAGAGTCAAGAAGTGTCACATAGGTGAGATCTAAATAAGTCCAGAGATGGGTGAGGTTTGATCCAAGCACTGCGGCTACTCATGTTATAATGTAGTAATGCCTACAACAAAGTACTATGGGCTGGAATGTCAACATGTTGACACATTATGGATGGTGTGATGATATTAGTGATAAGATCGTCTCAAGTTTATTGAAATTAAATCACTTTTCAGAAAATGCTGACATTAGTTATAATGATTGCTACACCAGACACAGATGCTATGTTGAGTTTTTGAGTTGTTTGAGTTCTATCCGGTAATGAGTGGTTAATTATCACACAGCCAAACAACATTGATTTGGCATAAAAACAATGGAACTTGTGCAAGAAAGAAAAAACAGTCATACCTCCAGTAGAGTCCAGAGACTTGGAGAATCAATGATAAAGAACAGTGTGTGTGTGTGTGTCTTTTGTGCACACTGAATATGGTAATAAACAATTACAGGCCTCCCCATGAGCACACAACTTGTTATGAATACTTGGGTATATACAGTAAAAGTTTGTGCATATATTATTCATGGAAACACCAGAGATTCAAAGTTTTAATATCACTGGAAATGTTGAATCTTGGAAAGGTTTATGGATGAATGTGACCAAAAGCATCAGTCTGTGTGTGATGGAGGAGGCTGTAACAGCCTTTAAATGAATACATTAAATAAAAACAAACAGTATATTCATGGTTTCCACATTGTATGTGCTCATTGGAGTTTTGATTGGATAATGATATCCTCTAATGCCCTCTGCTGCAGCTGGTTATCTCAATGAAGAAACGCTTAATAATGCATAACAGTGGTTGATGGAAATGAACACTTATTTGCATTCTCATTTGCAGATTTTCTAGAGATTCATGTAAAATGTGTGAAATTATATTGAATGGAAACTCAGCTCTCGTGGCCCATTGTTCACAAGAATGGTTTGTTTTAGGAAATGCACTCCTCTACTACTTTCAGTTTTATAGGTTTTTTATTTAAATTTAGGCCATGCATTGTGAAGAGGAGATTGTGTATAAAAATCCAACAGCGTTTCTGCAGGGAGCGCTAAACTGCAGCTACAGATTGGTTCTTTAATTTAAACGATGGGACTGACAACCTTCTCTTCATGGGTGAATTCCAGTTCCTATCCTAACCATCAATCTCAAAACCAAGTGTTAAAGGGTATTTTGTGATTTAGAAATGGGACACCCCTTAAATGCAGATACGTCTTCAGACTGTGGAAGGTTTGGCATTAGTTTATTTATTTTTTTAACCCTGCAGTTTAATCATAAGCCACAAACGCAGCTATCATCGACGGGTCCATCAGGTCCATGTTTTTGAAATTGTTGTGGACTATCTGTCAGTTATTACTTAAGTTATTAGTTTTTTTGTAGCCTATAAGTTAGTTGAGTTAGTTATAAGTTGATATTGAAACAAATAATCTGTATAAATACCACAACCACAGACATATTCAGCTGAAAGTCACAGCATACCACAGTTTATTGAAAGGTAAACACCAGCTGTAACTATCGTTAGATAACTCTGCGGCTACGGGAGTTGACAGTAGCCTGGTCATCTTATACTGTAACATTGGTGCAAACATTTTACGTAGACTGTATCTTGATAAAACAACTTAACAACTACATTACCACCAAGAACAATTGCCATTTTGTAACTAAACGATAGCAACATGGCTTGTCCACACAAAAAATAAATGTTATGCAACAATGAGGTAAATAATAGAACAAAGAAGAAAGAAAGAAGAAAAACAAAGAAAATACTGCATTCTGGGTAGCCTTTGCTCTCAAGGTGGTGTTGGAGAATCTCAATATTGAGGGATAATACAGCCCTTAAACTGGTCCCTCAATTTAACATTCTGAGAATCGGGACAGCACTAGCACTTCACAGGAGTGCGCATTTTTGAGATTGAGGCTTAAGATAGGAACTGGAATTCACCCCATATCTACCCCAACATGGTAACAACAGGATACAAATCCCTGGACTTTAGGTGATAGGTAATTTGTCAGGGAAGCATTAGACTAATGCTTTACTGTGATTCTGACACCTCCAGAAAACAACAAATTTCTTCTCCCAGAACCCTCCAAACTTCATCTGTTGTTTGACTTGTTTCCTTGTGGCAGTGTAACAAGTGTCACATTTGTGATGTCTTTAGTTTTGGTGTCACATTTATCAAACTCTTCTCAGTGAATATCTGGCAGGGTGCAACCGGCAGACCTGCTGATATCTGCTGTGTTCTCCCACCACAGACTGCAGAGTCCATTTCACAACAATTACAAATGTGTCAGAGACAACCCAGCCAAAATAATGATCAGGACGACGGTAATTGTGACAGTAAATAAATACACAGATTGTTTTGACACATTCCATCTCCCCCCTCCCCTCACTCTCTCTCTCTCTCTCTCTCTCTCTCTCTCTCTCTTTGTCTGCAGGAGTTGCAGTTTGAACGTCTGACCAGGGAGCTGGAAGCCGAACGACAGATTGTTGCCAGTCAGCTGGAGAGATGCAAGCTTGGCTCTGAGACTGGAAGCATGACTAGCATCAGGTGCGTGTGTGTGTGTGTGTGTGTGTGTGTGTGTGTCTCATACCCGTCAGCTCCTATTCCGTACACTGCTCGTGTGTGTCAACTGTGCTCATGCAGGTGACTGGTTTTAGAGCGTTTAAACTCACAGCTAGAATGTACTCTCAGCAGTTCAGTCTAAGTAAAAGTTTAAATCATTGCAGCGTTTCTCAACATTTAACTTGTAAGGGTTGTGTCTTTGATGCACAGCATACTTTGCAGGTGACTGGCTTCAGAGCTGGTCACGATACACCTCTTTATTCTTATTTATTTTAATTTCAACTTCAAACTTCATTTCAAAAACACAATTTTCCTGCTTTTGAAGTCAGAGTGGAGCAGGTATATCTTGCTTTCCTTTTGCCTGCTATGGCAGAGTTTATCTCTGAAGTCAACCTGGGGAATGTTATCATCAATTAGAAATGAATGCAGTCATTTTGAATCTTAATTGATGAAAAATGAGAAAAAAAATCTTACATAGTTAGCGTCAGATTATATCTTCTTCTGTATTATAATTTTACTCTGTTGTAAACACAAAAATGTCAGAAAAATACCCTGTTTCAAAGTGACATTGTACTGTAATTTGATGTATTGCCTATATAATATATATGTAGTACTTATAATAATTTCACTTAAATTCCTACTGCACTGAAGCTTCCACACTTGTAAGTCACTAGATAAAAGCATCTGCCAAATGACTAAGTGAAAATGTAATGAATTCCTACAATAAAACACTGAATGGGATGAAGACATCATTAACTGCACATGAACTCCAGTGGTAATAGTCACAGTCTATAGGAGTGGATCCCTTTGTGTTAAAAGGCTTGAGCTTTGAAGCTTTGAGCTTGACAGAAATCACACTGACACCTTAGAGATAATCTAGAAGTGATATGATCACGTGACCCAACTAATGCTCAGAGACTTCGTCCTACAAATAATGGATGCTTCAATATGAGTGGTGGAGCCAAAGATAGGTTATACACATATGTTCTTGCCTCTGTCTTCACCTTCTGTCACGTTAACATGCAAATTTCTAGATTTTTATCTCGTTCATTTCCTCTTTTCTGACAGTCACATGTTGAAATAAATGTATATTCTATCCCCCCCCCTTTGGAGTGCTAGAGAACAAAATGCCTTTCTTTTTCTGCATAATCAAGCCAAGTCTGTCAGCATTACTCTGTAGGTTGATAGATCAAAGCAGCTGCTTTAAATGAATTTCGACTCAGGTCTGATGACACAGAAAACAAACCCCAATTTCTGCCAGCATAATGTGCTATTTATTGTCCATTAAAAACAACAAACAACTGCCTCTCAAAAGAATTGTGCAATGTGCAGCTGTCACAGGAGTCCATTATTCTTTTCAGGGCATCACTTCTCTTTTTCTTTTTTTTTTTTTACCAAAGGGAAGAAATAAACTACGCATGTGAAGAGACCGCCATATTATCTATTGCACACACGAGCCTGGTCTCTGCCCTGAGACCCAAAGAACACACTCTACACATTCCATACCAGTCTCAATGTGACAACAGGTCTCCCGACACAATAGTGGTAATGCACTTAGCCTGCCTCTCACGACAATGTAACACGATTAAAGCCTCGGTCTCCATCGCTCTGTCTCACCCTCCCTCCACGCATACACACACACAAATAGCCACAAACAATCCATCATCTTTTCTCCTCTTTGATTCTGTAGAGCGAGCGGGGATTCCATCCGTCTCAAACTAATTACTCATCTGCTGGCATTGTAATTCTCATTTCAGTTTTAGGGGTGAACCAACAAAGAGTGGGAAGACGGGTCTAAAATCGACTCATTCACAAGTCTAATTAACTGCTGTGTGCATTTAGCTCTTCAGTGCTGTCGACGGGCTGTATTTAAAGCAGCAGTGGCACGGGAGATGTAAGAGGTGTAGAGTCCAAAAAAACCCATCTTCCACTTCATCACCCAGCTGCACACAGTTGGAATAAAAGGCTGCCATCTTGCTAACTCGATTAGATGGGTTTATTATTTAGCGAGGGGCACAGCGTCTTGTGGATTACACTGTCTTCCATTGCTTTTTATAGGCCATCCATTTTGTTTGACTTAGAGGTAATTACCAGATGGACAAATGGTTTTGGCAAAATACAAACACGTCCACCAAGGCAATATACAGGAGCTTTGTGGTGCCTAAAGTGTGATAGAATTTATTGTGTAATTACCTCTGGAACATCTGTATTGTGGATATCCCGTATAGTTTTATTAATTACCGCTTTCCCTGGTGAACAAAAGGGCCAACATTTAATAATCGGCTGCTACAATACATACACAAGAATTTATCTTCGTAGCATTGGTGGCGAAGCTTATTGAAAAGTGTGCATAGCATTGAAGCTAGCAGCTAGAATCCATTTTTCTATTTTGTAGCCTATAGGGAAGTGTTTTTTTGCTCAGTTTTTCTTGATCAAAGATAACATTAGCGGTACATTAGCATGGCCCGCATGCATTTTGCATCGCCATGTTTCAAATCTGTGCTGCAGTGGGAAAGGTGATTAGCACTAGCAAGAATGATTTTAATGGGTCTGTATCATATTAGCCAGCTACAGTACTGTCAATTGTCTATTATGAAAAAGTACTGTAGATTAATAATCTTCTATTTATATCTTTTATTTCTAAACTTTAATTCATTGTTTCCTAGCAAGCTTTTTTATTTGAAAATGCTGGCAATATCCACAGCAGCTAGCCTATAATGTAAGCCACTGTGACATTGTGTCCCTGCCCTGTGGCACTGGATGTTTGTGAAAAGACCAGGATATATAAGATAGGATTATATAATATGTTCCAGTCCCCCTTTACTTTTACAGAGCAGCATAACTGTGTGTGGAGAAAAAATGTGAACACAAATAAAGTATTAGTTTTTTAAATGATATAGGTTGTTTCCTCAAAAGTTCATTAGAGAGCACAATACATGTACAATTTTGGAGGACATTTCTTTCTCGAGACAGAAAGAAAGAATGATTTAAAACCTGTATCTGCTTCACTTGCTGGGAAGCTACATTAGTTTCTCAGAGAGCCCTTCACACACAGATAATGTCTGTCCCCAAGGAGCTGCTAAAGTTTCTCCAACCAGACAAACCACAGGCCCAGTCTGGCACAGTAGATGTAATTTGACCAACAGTGTTATGACCAGGGACGGTATAATAGCCATGTGGGGTTTCCAGACACCTCGGTAAATGTTTGTGCATGATAGATGCAATAGAGAACAGGGCAGTGTCACTGTGCTCAGGGTGACTTCATGATGAGTTTGTCCTCCATTAACTCCAAGGTTGGAAAGTGGAAAATATTGTGAGAAGAAAACTGCAATGGAGGAAAAACTACAGATTTCTGTGTTACAAGTAGAGACTCCCCAAAGATAACTGATATGTGAATAATGTGAATCACATATTCTTGATGATTCATTTTACAATTATAATAACAAGTAATCAATGAGGTTCCTGATTCAATGGTAATCTGTCCTCAATAGTCAGTTTAAACCACCACAGAAAAGTTGAATTATAAATGAGTGTTAATTGCAGCTGTGTAGCTGTGGGGGTGCCGGGAGTTCAGGAACCTGCCCCTGTTGTGTTGTGAGGATAAAGACTTTCAGAGGTGCTAATGAGTTCTTCAGCTCTGCCTTTGTTTCCAGTCTTAATCAGTCTCCACAGGTCACAGTATCTTCAGTAGCATATGCTGCTGCTTTATCACTTCAAAAAGCACAAATCCAGTGTGTGTCTCTGTGTGTGTGTCGCTCTATCAGTCAAGGCACAGACAATTATTTGTCTGTGGAAAGAAGAGCGCAACATATGTTGGCTCATCAGTGAAAAGACCAAATGCCAAAGTTGGGAGTGATACTTTTTGTGGTTCCTCTGGTCTTACACTGAAATGAGTGGAAGAATTACAGTGATTATGGTTTTATTGTTCACTGTTGAACCACTCTTCTATTGTCACAGCCACATCCTCAACCTCAAGTCCCCGCGGTCACAACAGTGTGGTGCCTTTAGCAGTTAAAAATTAATGGTCTGTGTAGTTTTTATAGTATTTATACCAAAATTGCACTCGATTTGTCACATACAGAGCAACAGGTGCTAGGTTTTTCATGAGTATTTCATAACTTTTGTTCATTATGGAAATTAAATAGCCTAAATGCCTAAATCCTGAGCTGCTATTATAAAGCTTTTCCTCACTTCCCAGCTTTCACTAAATAAATTGATTGTTTTTTTTTTCTTTTTTTATTAGGGGGGCCTTTGCCTCTTCTCCTTCTCTGTTATTTTTTATTCTTTTGTATTTTCTCGCCCACTCCCACATTTTTACAGCGCCCTGTCTACACACATCGCTTCACTATCTGACCTCTCTTCAAGTTGCCAACTATTTCTCTGATCCAGATACAAGGTCAGGCTGTTAGAGCAGCTTAGTACAGACTTATTGTTCTTGGGCCTGTTGGTGTTTCACTTGGTTTGTTTGCACATATGAAGACACAGACACAGGTCTTGCTTAAGGCAGTGGTTTTGGTGCATTTTAAAAAACCAGCACTGAAGCAGATGGTTGACTCTGATCTGAACCAGCTGCACCATGGGCAGTTGCAATCTATGAATTTAAAGCTATGAATAATAAACTACTCTGCCTTTGATTTTAGACTGAGGAGGAAACACCCCAGAAAATCCTTCTGGTGTCTCTGTGTAGTCTCCGTCGGTGCTCCCTGGATACAGTCCCTTTATCTAATCATCCAAGTGGACCTCTGACAGCGAGCACACGCCCTGCAGATACAGATATCTTAGCTCTGGTGGCACTGCGGTTGCCACTCCACTCTGCTGGCCCGAGGAGCTGCCACCTCCCGGGGCAGGCTATTTGTCTGCCTCTTTTGGCTTGTGCATATCTGTGACATTTGTCCAGTAATCGGATGCGTGCATGCCTGGCTGCGGAGCGGTGAATGCATGTGTGCATAAGTATTGGCTGGCCCGGCGACACCCACCATCGCTCGTCTGGCGGGAAAATGCGACCCGTCTTGCGAGCCCAGCGAGCGCCTATTACCCAGAAGCTGTCAGGACGGTCGGCTGCCAGCTTAGACTCATGGCGCTGTGGATTTCCCTCTGTGTCCCATAAGCACACACACATGCACACACATAGATATTTGCAGAGTGGGGCAGCTCCACTTAGAGCTATCACCTGTTGAACCTGAAGACAGCATTATAGTTCTATGTAGAACATCCCATAAAAAAACCACATCAGTCATTTCTTTTACAAGCTAGGTCTTATTGGTTTTTAATGAGTAAATCACCACAGTAAGTAGGATTTATCCTCAGAATGGATGTCTGTATCTAAAATAAGTTGTTGTGGTTTGTCAGTCTGGCCTTACCAGCAGAGTCATGTTGTTAAATTAGCTAAAAACCTCATTAAGTTCAGCACGTGTCATAGAGGAATTAGGAATTAGGGCAGTATGATGACCTGAATCCAGCCTGTAAAGGGAAAAGTTACATTATTACATGCATATTGAAAGATGTAAGGTGGGGAAATCTGTTAAGATGCATCTAGTCCACACATATATTTTTTCAGGCCTAATGCTAGCTCATTCATTTCAGAATAAGTATAATAGATGATAGATACCAAGTCTCTGGTTTTATTTGAGTATGGCAATATCCCAAGAGAGTGTGTGATATATATGCTTCTCAAATCTGCTCAAAATGGCAAATTACCTGGTAGACTGAGCAACACAGGTCTTGTGGGTGACTGGAAAATTATGGTGTATGGTGAAGAAAATCCCCTTTCATGACTATAACCTCACAGGAATCACTGCTAGATGCAAACCTCTGGAAAAGAGGGTTGAGAACAAAAACCTAAAAAACAGTCCGAGTACTCACAGTCTTGACTGTGATAAGTGAAGCATTGATTGTCCCTTAGTTTTTCTGTTGATTTATTCCTTTACTTTTTCGTTGGATGAACATTTGAGACTACTTTCTCTCCATCACTGCCACAAACTGCAATAGCTGGAATCACATTACACGCTCCTCTCTAAATGCCAATGCTCTGAGTGGGTATGTCATCATTGTTCCTGGATGAAATACAGACAGACTTTTTAGTTAAAGGCCAATACCTGTCAGCCGGTGCCCCTTAACGTTCACTACATTTCTGGTGACCTGTCTGGTATTTTGAAAAGTTCTAAAAGTTTTGATTAAATAAAAGAAAAGTAAAATATATATTCATATTCAGAGGAAAGGACTTTTTGAGTATATTTTTTCTGTCTGACATTAAAAGGGCATTGATATTGAAAGATCAATACTTTTATTGATCCCCCTCCTTTTTCACCATTTGGATTCAAATTCATATCCATGTTTTTATTAGCAAAGAAATGTGGAAATAAAGCGAGTGTGATGATGATGATAGTGTTGTTGATGATACAGATGATGAGGATTTTTAAACTTTTATTGATCCAGAAAGAGACTGACTTCTTGATGATGACAGCGGCGCATTCATCCCTGTGTTCTTGGTATTGATCTGCCAGAGCGAGAGGAAATAGGAAAGAAGGTGCAAGTTACATTTTAAACACCAGCGTTTGGTGTGATCCATTCTGAACTCTTGATCTGATGGCGTGAGTGTGGGGAGGAGAGGAGGGAGAAAGGAGAAGGTCAGTCATACTGGAGACTGGAGAGCTATACCAGACTCTTCCAGATGATCAGGAGCAGAGAGCAGAGAGATGGGACAGGGACGCCGGAAATTAGTCTAGTTCCGCATTTATGTGTTTTCAAAAGCACTAGAACCATCAGCCCGGAGTATAGCTGTTTGTTCCAGACTCCTGTACAGGAATACAACACCGGCTTTTATCTAGCAAGGAAACTCGGTGCAATTTCACACACTGTGATTCTGGTTGTGAGACTCAAGTAAATTATTTTGACTGTTTTTTCAATAATGGTGGAGAGGTTTTGTTGCACTGTTGCCAGGCAGAGCAGTCAAGTACCCCTGGGCACCCCAGACCGACCCGAGGAGACATTGTGATTGTTGCGGTAATTTGATTTATTACATTTCTATCTGAGAATTAAGCCCCACTAAAACACCCTGTATTATTACTTATTGTTGTTTCTGAAAAAGCCATTTTAAAGAGTGGGCTGCTCTGCCATGGCCATCTTGGCAGTGAGGTTGGGGGTTCCTCAAGGAGCCATGACTGTATGACAGCAAGGTAAAGATTCACAGGAGACCAAAGGCTAGTTTTCAGACTGTCTGAATGCGTAGTGAGAAGGTGATCAGTGGAGAAGCATATAAACTGATCCCCAACTTGTAATTAAACAACCTCTTTATTTGTTTTTCAGTTTCTATGATCACAGTTTCCCATCACACACTTTAATGTGTCACTCAGTATAATACTTCCTAAGTGTGTTTGTCTGTCTGGAGAAATATCAGTTAAAGAAGAGGAAACAGCTCGGTGTCATCGTGCTGAATACAACAAATGCTTTTTTGAAACGAAATGTTGAAAACTCACAAAACGACCCTGTCAAAATGTCATTCAGTATCTAATATCGAGAATGGGATAATGCTGCAATAATAGCCTGCACAGTAGTGGTTTCTGACAATCATGATGGCAGATAACCTCACCAGTCACAGGTCTGATTCACATTTCAAGCGAAAATAACAGTATTTGAATTGCATTTACCACTCATAGTTAGCTGAAGTGTGGCGGCTTCTTGTTGGTGTCATGATTACAAAAAACACTTTGAACACAAGAAAGAAATGGGGAGTCTAGACAGGCGCAAAGTAGTGGTGGAGGGGTGAGGGTGGAGGGAAGAATAACAAGGAATGAACCAGAAGGTAAGGAAGGGGGAGAGGGAGTAGGGGGGTTGGTTGGTGGTTGGTTGGGCCATTCTCATGATAAACCCTTTTAACCTGCCGCCCTACAAACACATGCAAACACACACTGAGCTAGCATGAGTCACTCTGAGACCCAGAAACTCTTAATAAACCTAATATCCTCCACCGACACAGACAGACTGGCTCTGTCTGTCACACTTTGTGTGTGTGTGTGCGTGTGTGTGCGTGCGCTAACTGGCTGTGTTAGAACAGTCATCTGCGACTGTATTATTGATCTGCCAGCAACACAGAGACGGGACTGTCACAGTTAAGCTCCGATTAGAACCGTCTTAGTCCATGAACATACACAGTGAGACGCACACTGGAAGATTTCTGCACAAAGATGCACACACATGCAATTAACACACACCAGTATATATTCAAGCAGCCTACTCTGAAGCTCACACTCCTATTGGTTAGACTGACAAAATGCAATGCATGTTAATGCACTGTTTTTGGGCAAATTTTCAAAAAAAAAAATCTTCTACTGTTTTGCTAGCTTAACATTATGATTTAGGCTATTTGTCCATTTTAATTATGCTGTAAAGTTACTGTATGTACAGTATTGTATTTATTCAATCTATAAATGTAAGTTGCACTAAACACTGTCAAAGAGAGTGCTGATTTAACTCCAATCGTCATTTTAACGGCTATTTACGGTTATAGTGTTGGGTGTAGGTGTTGTACCGTATGCAACAACAACAATCATCGTTTCCATCTACACTAACACACTTGACAACACAGACACACACGATGCACACTGGCCACGCACACGGTGCGGTGTAAACAGTAGCAGATTGTTTACTCTGCAGTTGATCGGTTGCAGAAAATGCAATGAACGAAGAGCAGCATAGGCAGCTGTAGTGGTGAAATGCTGAATTTAACTGCTTTTAATTGGTGGTTCAAGTTGCTGTCACCACCGGTAGTTGAGGCTGACGAGAGCCAATCAGGGAGCAAGCGTGGGTGTCACAGGTCCAGCGTGGTTTCACAGCATCAAACAGGTTCTGTGCCTCCTGCCAATTCAAGCTGCCTCATCCACATGTGGGTAATGGGAGCGAAAGAGAAAATCATACACCACTCCATGAGACGAAACTGTTGACAGCCAAATTTAATTAACTTAATTCCTTAAACGCAGTCATGACGGTTTGAAAGCCAAGCGCACCTGGGAGTGAGCTGCAGCGGCACAATGGGCACCGAGGAGTGATCGCCAGCCATTTTGGCTACAAAGTGATGTTTTCCTTAATTTAGCTCTGGACTCGTGCCACCCCCGCTAAAGTGGCTTAGCTGGACCCGATCGATGCTGATAAGGAGACCTGGCACCCGGCTGCTGATAGTCTGTCATACAGTAGGTGTGTGTGTATACAACAGGCCAGGTCCAGAGCCAGCATATTGATTTGACATGTAACCAGCAGGACAGTAGATGGCTTGTCATTCAGGAGAGAGGGACAGAGAAAAACACACACACCACACTGCGAGTACACTGTGTTTTTCAGGGTTGTGTCACATATTAGTTTTTAAAGGGATAGTTCAATATTTTGGCTATAGTTTTAGGAGTAGGTTTGTTACATTTAATTGTCGGTGCAAGCTATTTTCAGAACGGCGGAGCAGAGTCGCGAGCTGCTCAGAGCTACGCTATGGAGGCTAATGGGATTTCTTGGTTTTCCCCATCAAAGTCATCACTCATGGTTCACTCATGGTGAATGTGCATGTCATAACTTGTCCACGAGAGTGTTTTGGAGTTGTTGGATTGTGCATTTGATGAGTTTGATGAGGGAAACCAAGAAATCCCATTAGCCTCCGTAGCGTAGCTCTGAGCAGCTCGCAGCTCTGCTCCGCCGTTCTAAAAATAGCTTGCACCGACAAGTAAAGGTAACCAACCTACTCCTAAAACTATAGGGATTATGGCAATGGGCCAAAATGTTGAACTAACCCTTTAAGGAGGACCTGTCCAGGAGGCAACACCGGGGACACAGACTCCCTGCAGAAATGTTGCAGGAGCTTGTGAAACATTTTCCTCCCTTGACAAAGCCTTTTTGACCCCTAAAACCAGGAGACGAGGGGGTCTGTCAGCGTGTGTTGTAGGGCCGACTCCCTCCATTGTAAGACAAAACCTCAGTCCCTGCGGGGAGAAGTGCCGTCTCTTTAATAAATGGTCTCTGAGCAGTTGTCCCAAAGGGAGCGTTTGTCTATCGACAATCACACTTATTTATAGCTCTTGACAGGCCCAATATTTCGTTTTTGATAACTGGAAACGAAGGGGAGGAGACGCAGAGAGAGCGCTGGCTCACTGAAGTCGGCACACATCAGCTTTTGTTTGAACGGTGCTCGGCTGAAAAAGACGCCCGATCGCGCCACTGTGAAGTCCTGAAGCACTGTTCCCTTTGTGACTCTTTGTACTCATGCAGAAGCCTCATTTCTAATTCCGTTCGAAAGGAAGCCACGAATGCCCGTACAGCACCATGAGAGAGATGTATCACAGCCAATCATTTTTGACATCGTGTTTGTCAAGAAATATTTCTGTCCACTCCCACCCCCCCCCTCCCAGAGTGACTGGCAGCGTTTGTGAGTTTTTTGGCACATGGATTATTTATCTGCCAGGCGATGTACGCTGTACAGCTACCTCCGGGGAAGTTATCTGTCTCTGGACCATTCGCAGGATGGTTCTGGAAAGACCGGCTGGTGTCACACAGGGAAACAACATGCCTCCCTCCTCACTTCTCATTTAACTTCTGGCCCCCAGTCAAAATGGCCGCCTCCCTCACTGGCAGACTAGGAAGTCAATCTGACCAATTTACTGGGTCACAGGAGACTTCTGCTTCCCTCCCTCCCTTCCTCTCTTTCTCCCAAACCATTTGTTTGGAGCATGTGGACGCGGGTAACAGAAATAGCGAGCTGCACCTCATCCTGCTGCGCTTTAATCACTCGCTTCAAAGGGTCTCGTGTCTCTCTCTCTCTCTCTGGAAGGCAGAGGGGAGTAAAATCAGGCTCTACTCCACCTCGCCCGAAATTCCTGTACATCAGACCCAGACCAGACTGATATCTCACTTCACCTTCGCTGTCCTAGCTCCAATTTTCAGCTCATGCAGAGATTTTCACAAAACAGAATTTCACATTATCAGTTGCAGCCAGGCACAGAATGCTCTGCATTCAGTCAAAAGAAATATTTCCTTTGGTGATAATAATCTGCTGCAGGACTGCTGGCGACTGGAATTATTTTATTTGCATTTGCAATTCGACAAAGTTGAATTCTTTTTGGTTGCTTTTTCTTCTGCTTCTCTCACAGTGAGGGAGTATGTGTTGCAACAAGACTGACAAGCCCATGGGCACGATGTCAGATGTCGACATTGGTCGCTTTGGTGCTAACACACATACACATAAATCTCACCCCATATGTGTTCCCCTCAAGTTACAAGTGTTAAGTTTCACCAAGATCTTCTTGCATCATCATCGTCTCAAAACTTGGGAAGTTGTAGTTCAAAGTTTTCTCTCTTTTGTTAATTGGCCTAAATGATGGATTGTCATATTAGGAAGTGGACATCGTTTGTCAGTGTTTCTTCAGCAATTAAAAGTACTTGTTGAGGAGGTATTTGTAAGTTTTGCTGGACATAGCCAATGTCAGCATTGGTAGCTGTTTACTTACTAGTCCAATCTCCAAGGTCCAAGGAATCTAGTGACAACTCATCGGTCGTGGCCGTCCAACCACCGGCATCAGTAGAAGTTAGTATCTTGCTGAAGACCCCCCCCTCAATAGGACCGACCCTTGCTTGCACAGAGGCTCAAACCATGCATCTTAGGCCCTTCCTACCGTCTCATTACGCCATCCTGTCAATGCATTATGCACTACATGGCCCTTCTCCGATTTGTACTATTCACCAGTCTCCCGAGGCAGTTGACATTTTCAACCCATTGAATTCTCTCCTCTCTTGAGAGATGAGATACAGCTGAGGTAGATACTGCGCGGACAAAGCGGCAACAGTTCGCCATTGTTCCAGTATAATGTGTAATTAGGTAAGAAGTCAGGTGACTGGGTGGCTGAGATAAAGCACGTAGTTTCAGAGCACACTGGGATCGTCCGTCTTCCGACCCAGACCGTAATTAAAGGTCCACAATGGCCGCCCTGGGATGTGTCTGCACTGTTTTCTGGAGGAATGCCTGCCACCTATGGTACAACAGCAGGAAAGTCCCATTTCAATAACAGCAGCATCTCTGGACTCAGCGTGTATCTTGTTGTTATTCTCACAGCATCTACAATGTGAAAGGTGTCAGGTTATTGTGTTTGCAATATCAAGCCTCCAAATGCTTCGGGGTTCAACTTTGATGTTACCTGCTCATCGTGGACTCATATGAAGAGCCTGTCAATAAGTCTCATGTCTAACTACTCGCCTTCTGTGCTACAACAGACACCTGCTGTGTTGTTTTAATCATTATAGGGGAGCAAGCTACCAACTGCAGCGATGTTGGTGTTCTGTATCTAATAATAATGTATGAATTGACACAGTCGAAGGTTTGGTGACCAAGGTCTCACAGTGATGGAGAGCGAATTATCACCCGTAGTCTGCAGCTCTAGCAAATATGAAACTTCTGGCTCAGTATACACCCATCTGGCTGGTGTACTTCACATCTGGCAAGATTCCTGCTGACACTGATTGACGAGTTTGTGCATCTTTGCCGGAATTTTTTCTCAGGATGTGGAAGCAGCATCTGAGAATCATCCTGTAAATGGGCTGGACTTGGGCTGTGGAAGACACACAGGCATTTGGCCAATGTAAAGGCCAGATGTATCGTATCATATCGGATGGTACTGTACCGTACCGTACCTTACCATACTATACTGTATCATATCGTATCGTACCATATGGTACCTTATCGTACTGTATCGTACCATATCATACCATATCATACCTTACCATACCTTACTGTACCATATCACATTGTATTGTACCGTATCATAACATATTGTATATAGGCCTCACACTTTGTACCAAGTTCTGGTTGATTGTTTAGCTGTCCGGCCTGCAGCTTTACCAATGTGGTTTCTCTTGTTGAAAGGAAGCTTAAAAGCCAACCGCACACCACCTGCTCACAGCTGGCAAACACAGTTATTGACTACATGGTGAACAGAGTGGAGCTTTTATCAGCTAAAGAACCAGCTATTCCCCTCTGGGCTTAGGAGAAACAAAAAGCAGAGCTAAAAGAGAGGGCGTATTGGACTTACATTTACAAGCTGGCCAAGAACACAGTTCTAAATCAAGGATAATGCTTCTCCTTCACGAATGGATGTGTAAATAAGCAAGTGTTTGGCAACATGTTCACCTTATCACCATGGGTGAGGATACATCAATGCTGTGTGTGCACCTTGATTCCAATGCCCTCAAGTTGCTAAAAATGCAGTTCTTTTAGGTTTAAACAGTAATGTTTGCACCAAGTTTTATCTTTATCATTATGCTTTATATAGGTATTCTAAAGCTCCTTTGTGACATATGGTTATTTGAAATGCAGAGATCTGTGTCTCCCATGAGTGACCAGTCTTCATTCATCACTGGAATGAAGCTCCAGCTCCTGCATGGTTTTCCTTCTCGGTATACGTGGTGGCAGCAGGAAGTAACTGCCCCCTGTCTGAGAGCACTTCAAGAGTGAAAGTGGAAACTGTAGTGCTGAATGCCTAATTAGTTCAACTTGACTGGAAAAAAATGGGCCACGGCATCCGCCACACACCTAATGCAGGATCATAGATCAAAGGTTTAAAGTTGGATGGAGAATCGGACAAAAGGCTACTATCATTTTAGATCACTCTAAGCTAGCTTATAGCCGCTGTATGACTTATTGTTTATGTGATTTACAGCCAAGCCCCGCGGTGTAGTTCCTGCTCCCACTGGGATCAGCCGGTGAATTATGGGTCTCTTTGAAGTCATTTAAGCTTTGCGATACTGCCTGTCTTGTGTTGCGTTTTATGGCAGTTTTTGCGGAGCTCCTGACAGGCACACTGCTATCATTCCCACCGTTGGAAGAAGAAAAAAAACAGTGACATTTACACGCTGGTTCTCTGTAGCAAACTGGCTTCTTACCATTTCACAGTACAGTATATGCTTTCAAAGAGAGCTCCTAACACCTGCTCCTGCTCTGGTTAAGGTTATATTTGGGATCACTGGGAAACCCACGCAGGCACAAGGAGAATATACAAGTTCCACACAGACAGGCCCCAGCTGCTGCGACCCAGAGTGGAGTGTGCTCGCTGTGAGCAGACAGTGCTAACCAGTGCACCGCCACGCTGCCCCACAGGTCAATACTTGGATACTAAATAATAGGTTGCATGATGTTCATCAATACTGACTGTAATGGATAGTAGGTAACAGGCTGTGAAGGTGAATGGGAGTTGTGTACAACATGGCAATAGCAAGGATCCCCACTGAGATCCTTTGTGCTAGAATGTATGTATGTACTGTATGTATGTATGTACACGAGACCCTGTAAAGTATTCACCTCTTAAATAATGAGCTGGAAGTCAATTTGAAGTTCCGAGTGATTGAAGTTTTTAATTT
Source organism: Trachurus japonicus (assembly GCF_045865225.1). NCBI lineage: Eukaryota > Metazoa > Chordata > Actinopteri > Carangiformes > Carangidae > Trachurus > Trachurus japonicus. Next base: position 37,622,139 of record NC_140923.1, on the reverse strand, counting down.
TAACACCTTTCATATTGTATGTAAAATAGAGATCTTCTATTAATAACCCCTGAACTGACTGGACAGCTCTGTGTTCAGGTATGAAAGGTAGCCACAGGTTGAATGCAAATGGACACATTGAAGGGTTACATTTGATTTTACTCTTCACTTCACTTCACTTTTATTTATTAGGGACTGCGGATGTAAATTAACTACACTGTTATAATCTGGCATATTTACTATTGTACATTAATATGCACTGTCCCTATTCAAATAAAGGTATTATTATTATTATTATTATTATTATTATTACTGACTTCCTGTCCTAAGTCCAGTCACGGTTTAATAACAAACCTGAAATATTTTATCATTTCAAGTGGATAAAACCATATTTCAATGTGTGTACAATCTGCTCTCTCACACACACTCATAAACACACTGACAATGGAGCCGTCGCTTGTTGGCTAAAAACAACAATGCATACCTGTTTATTTGCATATAGAGCAGGGAAATGAGATCCGTGGTCACTGGAGACGGATGTGGAGTTGCATTTTAAATGCAAGTGGCGATCGGACCATCAGGTCTGAAAAGGGCCAAAGAGTTACAACGACTTTAGGATTCAACATTTTGATAGGATTAAAAGTTAGACTATTCAGCATTCAAACTGTGTGCAACATTCATTCATTTGATATTATGATGATGATGTGTAAACAGAGCAATGCTAGCACTCATTAATAGATTTAGCCCTGAGCCATGATCCTGCAGCCAAACAGCTACAACCAGGTACTATGGGGCTACACTGGTTGGGCTGCCATTATGGATTCTTGAATTGGCCATTTTCTAACTTTAAATAAAAAATTCTATGGATTACAAAAACACTTCTGTGAGATGAAAGAAGTCCCACTGGTTGCTAGGTAACAGACATAAACATTGATAACTGATGTTGGATTTAGGATCTAGGATTTCCTGACCTGAGATAAGATGGGATGAAGTGAGATAAGATAGGATTCCTGCATTGATCCAGGATTTGCTTCTGCGCTACCGACCTGGGAAAAAATCCAACCATATATTGGTCTTTTCTGTAATATGGCCCCTGGTGACCAAGAGAGCCATAGAATATGATCCACGTCATACCCATCATATTTCCCTGCTTGTTTATTCAAGCTTTTTTTTTCTTTCTTCAATTTGTCAGCTTAGCTGTCTGTCTCATTTTGTGTTAGAAATGAATGTTAGTATTGGTGTGGTTTTTGGCTGAAGCATGAGTCACCACTGCCAACATGCATGATTATGCATAAAACCAAAATCAAGCCGTGGTGATTGATGGTGAAAGGAATGAAGAGAATGAATATCGATGAGGCTTTTGGGAATAACAGAGCATGGTCGCATTTTTAAATGATAAATAAATAAATAAAAACTTTGAGTAAATGACACATTTTCATGCTAATGTGGACCTTATTTACATGACTATTGGCTTTTGAAAAGTGCAGTGTCAGTGGCTGTGAAGAGAGAGAGAGAGAGCGTGAATCAAATTGCCTGAGATGTGTATCAAGCAGCTGAAGGTGACTGTGAATATTGTGCAGCTGACGACTGATTGATTAATGTCAGAATTAAATTTATGCATGAAAAATAATCTACATTTTCAAAAGTCATCCGCTGGGTCTATTTTATTATAAAAGCCTTTGAGGACTCTGTTGTTTTTATGTAAAATCTGTGAAATGGTGGTGGCTTTAGCCTTTGAATCTAAATTAGTGTTGACACAAGAGCTAAAAAGACTTCTTTTTTTTTCTGTCTTTATGGGTGGCTCTATTATCTGACGGCTCTGTCTACAAGAGGGCCGGCCATTGTGGTCAGCACAGATAACAGATAATATGCAGGGCATGGAAATAGATGGATTATATGGACTGGCTTCACAATGTGTTTATTGGGTGGATAAAATGACAGGATTTTCATTGCTATCTGTTAGCTTTTAAGTCCCCCTCACTGGATTTAGCAGAGCTCCCTCTCTCTCTCTCCCTCTCTATATTCTGACTCCTCTTCTCCCCCTCCCTCTCTCTTTGTATTATATTCCCACTTTCATTTTCTACCACTCCCTGTGTATCTCTTTTATCCCCACCCCACCCCACAGCCTGCCTGTGCAACCTATTCTTTCCCTCCATCTCCATCTCACTGCCTCCCTGCCACTCTCCATCCTTTTCTACTTTTTCCATTTTCCTATATCCTATAATGCAGCAGACCGATGGATTAGAGAGATGAGGTGGTCAGAGAGCAGCGGTTTGATTTGTAACATTACCTGCTTTTCTCTAGGAATAGAACCAAATAGCCCAAATGCACACATTATAAAGCGACTGAAAATAACAGGTCAGAACAGGACAAGAGTTGATCATTATTTAAAATTACAGAACATTATGTCTCCCATCTGCTCTTTTATCCAACTGAAAATGACGTTATGAAGTGGTGCTTTTAACCAAAATTGTCATAACTGGACCTTAAGTAGTGCAATAGAGAGTTCTTATGATATACTCAATTTGAGTTGCAGCTCATATGGCCTCTTATCTTGACATATATATACCTACTTGTTGTGAAGATTCGGGTTATAGTCCATAAATGGTTGGAGGCCACAAATAAGTGAGGAGTCATACAGTCTAATGGACTGGAGTTTTTGTAGCTTTCAGGGTTTATTTTATACACCTTACCTGGTGGAGACCCAGTTGTCTTTATATTAATATTTTGATCAACTGTTTTTAAAGTTTCAATAGTCAGTAGGTAGCTGAATAGAGTGAGAGAGAGTTATATGTTCCATTTTAGTATTGTCACTATATTAGTTGATTTCTTTACAATGTGAAGGCCAACATGTATGTCTGCTTCTTTTATGTTACATACTATATATGTACTAATATATCTCTGTCTATCAAAGTAAGTACACATGCATATATCACCTTACAGATAACATGTACTTTATGGACGTATGTCAAGAGGTGACAGCCTGTCTACATTGGGACTAAGGAGAGAATAAGACCTTGTTTTTACAGCCATCAATTATCGCACTGAATTTCAAAGAGGTTGTGGAACAAGAAACACTTTAATTACTATTTGCTAATCAATTTTTAGCCAGTGATGTTGTAAATGAGTACAAGGCGTCTCTTAGTTTGACTTTCACACTTGAGGGGAGGTTCCTCTAATGTTATCATCCTAATTTAGCAAGGTCAGTGTTTGCAGCTTGTAGAAATAGCTGGAGGCGTTTTGAGATAATCCAGTAGAACAGTCTTGCAGTAAACAACAGCGCGCTTCACTTGTGGTTATGTTATTCAGGATTATGCAATAGGTTTGTGTTGTGTGCAAAGCAGAAGATGAGCACAATAAAATGTGAAAGTCTTTTTTTCATTAATGACCTTTAAAGCTCTTTAGTGGTTTCCAGCTCTTACTCTAATATTTGAGCTTTGCACACCCAAACACAAAACCCGATGTTGATCCCTGATGTGCACACATGTGCTGTCTTCTATGGACACAGACTAACCACACTCACACCTGCCTGCACATGCACACAAGCGTTATATCATTAGCGGTGATGAAGTGCTATGCCATGCCGTGACCTGCAGTTGGTGAGTTGATCACGCTAGTGTCAATTAGTTCTCTCTAGGCCCACTAATTATTCTGTCACATCTCATTGATGCGCCATAGAGACTCAATGGGAAAAAAAAAACTGACTCTCTGTGTTTCCTGAGCCAAGAGGTCAATGAGCTGTGTCAGATAGTGAGGTCTGATTAGATGTACCTGGTCACCAAGAGGAGGAAGACAGCATGTGTGGGCAGAGAGGAGCAGGAGGAGGTTGGTGGGTCAATTCACTACAGTTTCAGAATCTTAGAGGAGTTTCAGATCAAAGTCTGAAATCTCACAATATCACAAGTCACAAGTGTTTTTTAAATAACAGGTAGCCACACTAGCAATGTAGCTTTTGGCAGTGTCGGTATAGGTCCACCGCTTGTTCTTTCAGACTGAGGTATCCTGGATTGATGTGACATTTTGTGCAAACATTCATGGTCCCCAGAGGAAAAAGACTGCACTGACTTTTCCCAGTTACCATAAGGTTGTTGTTTTTTTTAAATAAATATTTATGACTATTTATTAAATTATTGGCTAGATTACCATGACATTTTGTAATTTGTGGTCTCTAGAGAATGCATCGTACAGTAGTATCACAGTGAGGTTTACATTTGTGGTTATAAGTGAAATATCTCAACAGCTGTTCAATGGATCGTAGTAAAATTTTGAAATTAGAAGTTTATAAGTCTGAGAGGATGGATTAAAACTTTGCTGATCCCCTGTTTTTTCATGATTCATTTTTTTTCAATATGTTTTGCTTTATGACCAATTCAATGCAAAACCAACTCCAGTTAACCTCAGCTGCATTTTGTGCTTGGAGCTAGTTACTAAATATTAACATTATACATGCTACAATAAGATAGGCATTGTAACTACAGTATGGTAACATTGTATTAGCTCTGCAGCCTCTAAGAGCTGCTTGCATGGTTGCAAACTTTTCATGATGTCACTTAACATACTTCATCATATCTAAATTGTTGCAGACTAATTTTCTGTCAATCAGCATAATTGGTTATGTGACTTATTGCTATAGCCTATACAGCACAAGACTGAGAGACAAATGGCAAACTGACAATAGAATCACACCCTGACTTCATTATACAGTACTGTTCAATTATATTAGATTAAGGACTAATTTTACTGTCATGTGGTCTACCATCTTCTTCTCTTCTCCCTCCTGCCTCTCCCTGGTATTGCCACGTCTGCTCTGTTTTGATCTCCCTGATAATATGAACAAACTCCTGTGCTTCCCTGTAGCTCAGACAGAAATCTGAAACCCTCTGGACTGGTTTATATTCCAGCTCTTGCTCCTGTTGATGCAGCGGTGCTCAGCTTGTAGACTACTTTTACCCATAGTACATTGCATCCTGACTGTTTGTATGTAACACACATTCGCCTCTAATGAGGTGTTTTTCAGCCATACAGATTTTGAGATGCAGGGAAAGAATGTGAGGACTAGTATGTCCTGCCCTTTAAGGAAACATTGACTCAGTCTGTGTCATCAGCACTGTCTGTCTGAACCCAGACCAGTGATAATAACCCTCATCATCCTGCTCTGTCCAAGACATTCCTCTGATATCAACACACTTCATCCTCTCTGACATGGGTGAACGCCTTTCGCTGCTCCCCTGCTTTGTGTGAGTCATTTGTGTTGTTTGTGTAGTAAAATATGTGTTATATATATAGCTCGTGTTTATGTGTGTTTGTGTGTGGGTGTATTGTTTGGTATACACCTGATGAATGAGGAGTCTGCTTTGCTGACAGAGGGTCCCATTAACATGTACCGCTTGGCTCCCTCTCACAATCCGTCACACACCCCACACACACATACACACGGAAAATGGAGGTAATCAATGGGATGATTTAATAGCATCTGTTCTGTGTCTGCAGGGAGTGAATAGCATTCATTGCCAGGTTTAACTGTGAAGGCTTTGGGTTAGAGATATGGAGGATTTCATTCATTTCAAATCATGCAGCAGAACTGACAACAGACAATATTGCTACCTGGCAGTTGTTTGTTTAGCCTAAAGAAATAGTTTAATATTCCAGGAAACAGACACACTAGCTTTTCCACCAAGATCTCTGGGCAACAAATTGAATCAAAGGCAACTGGGCTTGTACAGTATACAAGTCCAGTTGCCTTCGATTCAATTTGTTGCCCAGAGATAACTATGACCTGGATGATCGAGAATATCTATAGACCACTGAACATGAATGCTACTGTAAATATGAAGCTAAAACCAGTTAGCTTAGCTTAGAGATAGTAAATGTGAGAAAAGTCCAACCTGGAAAAACTACAACTTGTATTTACTAGGCTAAAAACAAGACAGTGTGTTATGTTTTACTGTTAGTTTGTTCTTTATTCTCTCAAATGACTTCTCTCAGTCTAAGTTAAGCTAACAATCTGCTAGCTCTAGCTTCATATGTAGTCATGAGAGTTGTGTCTATTTTACCATTAGCTTCACAGCATTTATTTTGTAAGGCTCAAGGCCTGTACATGCTCCGCAAGAACAGAGAAATTTGTTTGTTTTCTCAAGGTGGCAAGAACAAAAGCAAAGTTAGTTCTGACAAAGAAGACATTTCAAACTTCATGAGAAACTCAAGAGCAAAACTTCAAATTTCTGAGTATAATCACACAATAGTTGTTGGAGACCATACAAGAAAAAAGTTCTGCCCAGCAGATGATGTGTTAAGAACAAGCTGCAAGAACTCCCAAACCAGGTCTTGCAGCCCTGGGAACAACAAACACAAATGTTTCAGTTTTTGTAGAGTATGTGCAGGCCTTCACAGCTGCAACGTTGACCAACCTTTGATTGTTTAAATCATATCAACATGTTGTCAGTCTTTCACCGGTTGAGATGTGGCTGTGAGATGCATTTAAATGCAACACTCATTCTACTTGAGTGGACGTGCTGCAGAAGTGGACATGTCGCTTTCCCCAGGAAATCTCAAAAATGAAGGACCTGATGTTCATCAGAGGAGCACTGAAGAGCACTACACCAAAACGCAACTTAGCCGTGATGATTGAGTGCCTCAAGAACTATGATATAATCAGTGTGTTGGACTAATGTGCGTCATCATGTAAAGCTGAAACTGATCTGCTGTAGGCTACTTGCTAGTTAGCTGTACTGTAGGCTACTGTGCCTGTGGTCAATTTACATCAGTGTGGCTAATGCTAGCTTTTATTGATTTACCCATAGACTTTCCTGCTGGTATAGGTTCATGTAGGTTCAACTTGCTGAGCTAAATATACAGTGGTGGTGTAATAGGTGGGCATCTTTTTCCGACCTACTGAGTCCATCTATTGCATTGAACCTGAAACATCAAATATAATAGTATACAACTGAAACATATAATTACGTATCTTATTACACAACTTACGAAAATTGAAATGACACAATGCTATTGCAAACTTCAATACACTCTGTGTAGCTATTTTTAGGACCATTTTTTACTGTGCCTCGCTATAGCTGATAACACAAGAAAAGAGCAATTAAAAGTTCAACTTTCTACAACTTTTTTTTTTTAAGTAGAATTGAGCTATTGTGGTTCTGTGCATGTGTCTCATTATCATCCTGGATTCCTGTGATACTGCAGCTTTCCACTTGTGTGTTAATAAACTGTTTAGTGAGATAGGAAGGTGGGTGGAGAACAGAGAACATACCAGAAATACAGAGCAAAAAACAACCAACATATGATAACCAGCAGGATGCTAACATGAGTACGGTAAAGCTATCAGGAAAAAAAATATGAGGATTGATAAATGTAACATCATATGAATAAAACTGTTCACTGGCAATATATTTAATTGTAAGGAAAGCTATAAAACTACAAACCAGTAGCCTACACACGATGTTGATTGTTGAGGATGTTCTCTCCAGTTTGAGCTCATCTGAGAGGATTGATGAAACAGTTTGATGTCTGCTACAGTATAGATCCACTCTTATAATGATTCTTTTGCAGCCGGTCTCACAGCTATAATCCTCCTTGATCTGCATTTTCTGTCCCTCTTTATCACACAATATATCACATTAAATCCACTGAATAACTTCCACAACAAAAAACTGATATGAAATTGAAAAGAATTGATTGATCTCTTCCTTATAACTGGCACTGGCTTGAATCAAAGGAGATGTCTCGTGTTTATTTTCTGGTCACTTACTTATTGAGCACTTTAGTAGCTGGTCCGTGTGTGTCTTTCGCTGTGTGTGTACAGTATGTGTGTGTGTGTGTGTGAGTAATTTTTTTTTCTTGTGTGCTCACTGCATTCTTGTGGTATTTCGTCATGTTCTTGTTGCTATTTCTAAAATAAAGACTCATCTCCTGGCTGCTTGTCTCTTTCTCAGCAGCTCTCACTGCCCTTTTAGACACAGTTTTATCTCAAATCATTTTATGCTCCCTGATTTTTTTATTTTGTTTTATTTTTACTGTGATAGCACTGTTGTTTGATGAGGAAAACAACCCTGTTTTCAGCTCACTAGCAAAGTATCTAATTGGATCTGAATTTCCAACAAATTTCCCAACAAACCACAGCACTTTATGGTTTGTCATCTGCAAGTGGGCTTTAAAAGTTGTCATACAACGATACACAGTGGCGTCTAAATGACTACTTTCCTATTCACTTGGACAAATGATATGGCAGTTTTAGACTCTGTAAACACCTCAATGTGTTTTTCAGGCTCCGAGCCTGTCTTCTGATTGGCTATTTGTTTTCCAATTGAAAAAATATACCAGACTGCAATTAAGCACTGAAGCTGCTGAATGCAGTTGCTACTATGTGACATCACAAAGTCACACAAGTTGCAACGGCTCATTATAAGGCTCAGTATCTGAACAGTCTGTCGATGGACTGAGGCTTTGATGCTTTCACAGTGTTAATATAGAACCTAAACCTGATTTATGATCAAAAAAGAAATACACATCAACCTTTACACAAAGCAGGACATTTTCAACTCATTTAAAAGCAGTGTTTCCCCATCCTGATTTTGTTTTATTGCAATTCTATAAAATGGACTTTGATGATAAAAAAGAGGCAGTGTCATATGAGGCATGAAGGAAATATTGTTACAATTTAAAGTTTTGTTTCCTGAACAACAAACAACCTTTCTAACTCTGTTTGTTTCCTGCTGTTTGTCTCTTGCAGTTCAGCAGATGAAAAGTTTCGCTGGAACAACCAAGGTAATATTTCCTCCTAAATGCTCTCACACATTTTGTCTGGTCCTCTATTGTTTGCATTGCCGGCTGTGTTTATTGCATTGGTAGCCACTGTAAAATCCCAACATCAGGCATTTAGAGTTTATTGATGCAGTCCTTTACAAGAACTATGGTGGCTGCTGTCCCCTCTCTGCACAGACCTAAACAGAAAAGATTTGTTCTTCGAAAAAAAGTGGGGGAAAAAAAATCTGTCTCTCAAATTCCCCAAACAAACTTTATCCCATCTGACAGCCGAGTAAAGGTCAACCAGCATTTGCAAATAATTCTCAGTGTTTAGTTTAACCTATTTGTGGTGCCAGATGGGAAGTGTTCTCCATGAGGAATCAATGAGTGTGAGGCCTTTAGACAATTACAAAGTCAAATTAAGACACTTCTCTGGGCTTGACATCTTCTTTGACAGCAGTTTAGCTGAAAAACCACCACACATGGATGACACTTCTAGGTCTCGCTCTCCCCTCTTTGTCAGTCCCGTTGAGACATGCATGCTGCTGAGAGTAGATTGATTATCTGGGTGCAGGGTTGGTGACCTCTGCCAACAAAGAGGTGACTAAACACAAGACAGCTCCGAGGCTCGTGGTCAAAACGTTTCACACTCAACTTAGGCTTTCAGTATCTGCTGTGGTCGTCCTCCATCAGCCCTTTTTAAGCACGACCTCGCTGCCTCAGAGAGACTAAATTTACTTCTGTCACGAAGGAGAGGAACTTTTCCTCACTCCAATCAGACCATCTGATCTCGTCGTCAGTCAGGGATCATTAAAAACCCATCACTTCAGGATCAAACGGGTTTGAAAATGAGTTTTGGCTTTTGTGCGTGAGGGTGAGAGTAAATCCGCCGTAATGCTGCAGACAGCACTGGAAATATTTCACCAGCAGTATCAATATCAGTCTGCAATTGCATCAGTCCAAGTCAGTAAAATCAGCCACTGAAATCCACTCACCAAGCCTTCCACTAGCACCATCTCGCGCCATCCCTTGATAAGAGATTCATGCTGCTCATTTTTAAAGTTTTATCTTCCAAGGCAGACTCTCCTGTAACCTGAAAGAACCGGACAAGTTATCAATCCTTCTCTTCCCCCTTTGACAGACAAAGAGCCTTCAGAAGCTTTTCGAACAACTGTAGTTCTTTTTCTTTTACATTATGTTATGTTGCAGCCATGTGCTAAAATCAAACAATATATCATAATGACAAAATGAGAACAGGGGTTTTGCTAATTTATTGAAATGAATGTTTGCAAGGAAAACTGTAATTAGCCCAGGCAGCTTACAGTATTTTGTGTATCTTTCCTTACATCTGAGGTCCAATCAGCTGAACTTACCACAGGTGTAGTAGAAACATGTAAGAGATGATCAAGAGAAATGGAAGAAACCCCGTGTCAGAAAAATCTGAACACTCATGTGCCTCTTTTGATTAAATAGAGATTAAGTCAAATTATTCAAAATTATGTTTTTGTCATAATGAGATACTGAGAATGAATCAGTGAGGTGATTTTTTTCAGTAAAAGGCTACAACAGAAGTGAAGGGGTCTGAATACTTTCTGAATGCCTGGTAAAGTCAAGGGGGTGCCACATACGTCACCACAACAGAAGGAGCTACTGTACATGAACATAGAAGTTTAATGCTTGAACCGTGGCCTATATCCTTAGGTTTTATGAATGTAAGTCCTATACTGTAGGTGCCCAGATGTACAATCATCATCATGTAATTGTTTATAAGCAATGCTGTACGCTTGAAGCCATTTGAAAAGATTTGAATGTCCATAGATTTTCAATCTGATAGTAAAGCTTGTTAGTGCTTCAAGGTTGTATAACAACCATTAATGAAACACCCTGAGCCTTAGTTCTTTCAAACAACGCATTGAAAGGGAAAAGCTGAAAGGTTAATTTGATTGACTTCATCACGCTGTTATTTTGTATTCTATGTTTGGATGGTCTTGAGGTGGATAGTGAGCACAGTTAATTTGTCGACCTTCTTTAGCCTTTATTTGCTTTAGTTGAATGTGCACCAGGAAAGTCTGGCAGGTCATATTTGCACTGCAATGATTTGATGCAAATTTCAGTTGATAGAGCATATTAGACACATATTATTAAATAAATTGGTGTTATCATTCCTCATACTGTAACCCTGTGGCAGTATAGTCCGTCTTCCCTGCAGCGTCTAGGGTATGTGCTATATGTGATGGGTATTTGAAGGTTAATGGGTACATCCACAATGGATATGGAGCTGGAGAAATTGGGGGTCAGTGGGGGCCCATAAGTCATTTATGTCTCTGGCTGCCCTTGTGGGTTAATCCAACCACGACTGTAGCTAGAGTCCCACATTATGGACACATACTGTAGAGGAGCAGTGTGGAGGAAGCAGGAGAAGCTATGTCTTTCTGTCCACTCAGGTTTGTTTCCTGTTTTTGTCTGTGCACATGCAGATGGACAGAAGGACATCGAGGAGGAGCTGACAACAGGTCTAGAGCTGGTGGACTCCTGCATCCGATCGCTCCAGGAGTCTGGAATCTTGGATTCGCAGGACACCTCAACAGGAGACAGTAAGAGCAATGATAAAGAAAAGAGGAAACTATTTCACCTTTTACTTTTCTTGACTGAGATAAAACAGAGAGCTTAGAGGACAGTAGGTAAAGTTAAGTGCTTGGAGGGGAAGTGGAGTCCCAAGGTTTGGCTAATTAACTTGTGGAATGTATTTGAATTCAACAAGATAATGTGATGCACAAAGTGGTCCTCCAATAAAATAATGAGTGATATGACTTGGAAGGAGTGTGTTCAGCCCTTCAGTCAGTAATCATACCTATTAGATTGGTCTACTCAAATGTGAAACCTGTGATGTTGTCATCTGTTCTATTTCCAAACGTACAACCAAGCAAAACAACTAATACCCCTTTCCCACTGGTCAAAAAACCCGTTTAAACCCGCTAACAATCGGCTTTTGGTGGCAGTGGGAAAGGCGCACCGAGCCGAGTCGACCCGCGTCGACGCGGGTCAAACGACTTGGCAAGCGACGTGGGTTAAAATCGCCTTTAATCGGCTCGGCTCCGAACGGCTTGCAGTGGGAACGCCAGACCCGCGTCAACCCGCTAATTTACGTGATGACACTGAACGTTACGTGACGCTACGTCATCGCGCCGGTCGCGTCTCTTATCACGTACCAAAACAAAGCTCTGCTCCGCTCTGCTCTCATCCGAGACTGGGATCAAAAGATCAGAGAACACTGACCAAAAACGATAGAAAAAAAGAAAAGAAAAGAAGCGACAGTCTGTTTAACTGACGTGTTGTGCCGCGGACGTCCGTCATCCGGCCGCAGCAGACTCGCTGTCCTCCGCGGTCCTGGTGCTCCAGGTCAGCCAGCCAGAGAGTCTGCCTCGGCGGACGGACACTCCGCGGCGGGCGGCTGTGGCATGACTGTGTGTGTCTCTTGCACCGCGGATGAGAGCGGGGCGACTGGTTTATGCTCTGTCTGGTCCCCCAGCGGGGGGTCAGACTCGGCTCATTTTGGTCAATGGGAAAGGGGCCAAATGCCGATTGTTAGCGGGTCGACCCGCGTTTAAAAAACCTGCGTCGACCCGCTAATTTTAGTGGGAAAACGGCTTCAGACACATGAAGGAGTGGTAATCCATAAGATCTGTATCACATCTCTGTTAGTTTCTCCAGAATGATTCTTCTTTAAAGGGGACATATTATGGAAATATCACTTTTTGAAGGCTCTTTAAATATTTGGGTGTTTGTCTTGCCTTTCGGCCCCCAAAATGTGAGAATTGACAAAAAAACTTTAATGTGCAGGCTCCCTAGGTTGAAATCCATGTGGTTTTACGAGCTGTTCCCTCAGTTGTCTTCCAGTAATGTAACTTGGATTTGAATTTGCATTATACCACCCCTACCTGGTACCGGTAGAAGGGGTTTATGCATTTATGGAAAGGGGGCATTATATGTCACCTTTAAATTGATTTTCTACTGGTTTTTCATTACATCTGGGTTACTCAGAATTTGTGAAACCCCTTTGTTTTTTCACCTTTAGTGAATGTTTATCCATCAAAACGTTATACCTTGAATGTAAATCAACGTTTCTCTGCTCCACTTTTACTACAGTAGATATGAAAGGTTCAGAAGGCTACATGCAAACACTGTCGGGAAGTGGATATAGTCTGAATATGTAATTGGCAAAGCAAGAAAGGAAAAAATGACTTTATTAATGTTAAAATAAAATGATTTAAAAATATATTGTATCTTATTACTTTAAATTGGTCTCAACCTAATTTTTTAGCCAGCCAGAGGCAAGCAGTCAACAAAATGAGAATGTGAGCAAAAACTTTTTATCCACCTTTATACCTTATACATTTATGCAGACATGGAGCAGAATCTTCTGTCCACTGGAGGAATATATATGTTGAAAATCCATATATATGCTCCCTGCGCCTCTGAAAGAAATATTTGACGCTTTAGCAGCCAAACGCTCTGTTTTTGTCGACAATTTGTCAGCGTATATAGTTGAACCATGTTTTTTTTTTCTTGGAGGCAGTTGCCGGCTGCATCTTGAAGCATGACCCATGTCTTTTCTATAGTCGACCCCATGGGAGAGAAGAAGGTGTCAGGAGGCATGCAGAGACATGCCAGTAGTTTGATATGCTAATCCATCCTTGCTGAGGTGTCAGCTGGCCTGCTGTTCACAGTGCAGAGAGGGGAGGCACTGATGAACACACACACACACACACACACACACACACACACACAGTCGTACTTCTGTCTTTGTGAGGACACTCACTCATCTTAAGGGTCTCTAACCACAATCATCAACTAGATGTTAAAAAGAAGAAACACCACCAACTCATGGAAGGCGTTAATATTCAGCAACAGTTGAAGTTTCTATTTATTTATTTTCTCTGAGGGTGGGGGTTATTATTAACAAATATGATTGCAGGCATGCAAAGACAAATCCTAAGCTTCACACATACAGTGCATATTAAGGTTATGCACACACCTCTACGCATACACACACAACACACTATGTATACGGTACATATACACACAGCATCATCCTTTCCTCAAGCTGCTGAGCAGATTAGTGCAGCACAGCAGCAGAGTCCACTGAGTGTCTTTACACTTCATGCTGGCGTTGCTTACCAGTTTGCATGTTAATCTGTGTGTTAGTGACTCTGTTGGCTGCAGCTATTTGAGGCCTGTGCATGCAGTTGTGTGTGTGTGTGTGTGTGTGTGTAAGACACAGTGCACTTAGCTCAAACTGGAATTTAGGAATAGACAACTAGTATACAACTGAAGTGTAGCAATGGTGAGCAAAATGGCCAGGCTTAAGAAGAAATAAGTCACTGCATGCAGGTATGTACAGATGTGGTGTGTGTTCATGCATGCAATCACTGAGCCGGAGTGAGAGAGCCGTGTGTGTGTGTGCATTGAACTCTGAAACCATAAGGGCACAGGCAGAGGCCTTCTTATAGCCCCACATTACGTTCCTTCTTATACACCAACACACACCCTACCTCTCTCCTCACAAGCACACACACACTCTTTCCCTCACTCACCTCAGATGGACTCAATGGAGCCTTCAATGTTTGCCATCTGAGTGATAATGTATTTATGAGGCCCTTCACTTCCCTAAAGGCTCTACTACCCATATGAAACAAACCTAAAGTGGCAAACTGAAACTGTGGAAAACATCCCTTGGCTTTGCACACACACGCACACACGCACACACATGCGCACACACATAAATCTGGATTTGTGCATGTGTGCAGTGTGTGAATCCATCTAGAGTTACAGATTCTTTCATTGCATTATCTCTCTCTCTCTCTCTCTCTCTCTCTCTGTATTTACTCCCCCCAAGATGAGTCTCTCTTAGACATGGAGGCTTTGACCTAGTGAACTCACAGTAACTTCAGCTTAATATCGTTTTTTCAATACTGCGTGATCACTATATAGCTCCACGGCCTACAGGAGCCATTTGCTGCTCTTGAAGTGAATTTTCACTTTGGTTTGAGCTTTATTTCTTCTAACACTCTTATCAAAACTGGCTGCGCTTGCCATTAGGTGCTGACTTTTATCTATTCCATGCAGTGGATATTGACCGCTGGCACACTTTGGTCTTCCTTTCTCTTGTCTTTAACAATAACAAACAGGCAGAGCTCCGTCTTGTCTCTGCTGCTCTTGGTTTGATTCCTCAACTGCTAGCATCAGTAGAGATTAAAGGTTTTGATGGGGGACAGCTCAGGAAGTCCTTTAAGAGCATCAATGCTAAGCACTAGGAACTTAGAGGCCTATTTAGAGCCGGTATAGTGAAGTTAAAGTTATTTTCCAGTGCAGGGAGGAAAAAAGGCAAACCGTTGTAAAAGTGGCTGCATATGCACTGCTGCTAAATTTATGCATTATTGGAGCAAAGTGTTACTGGGGGACGTCATGTTTAAAGTGACATTTTTTTTGGGGGGGAAATGTTTTATTTCTGTAATTAAAGCTGTTGATGAGGCACATCGTTGCTATCATCACCAAAAGTGAATAAATCAAGGGTGCATCAAAAATTTAACAGGACTTTAATAAGAGGGATGGGAGCGTTTTGGCTCCCGCGCAGTGAACAGCTCCCGCCCTCCTGTCCGCCTCAAATGATTCAATTAACTTAAATTAAATTCACTTCAAACTTTATGTGCCATCCAAGCAAATACACAGTTTCCCAGGTCTGCAAAACATGCCGTAAATCCTTTTTCAATATGTTTGTGCCCTTTCAATTACATGTGGCCTGTTTGTGCCAAAGTTTGCTTGTTTGCACTATGAAATTATGTATGTGCAAATTAAAAGGCTGCGAATGAGGCTGTATGTGTGTATGTGTGTGTGTGTGTGTGTGTGTGTGTCATTGTCGATCGGCTCCTCGTTGAACCTGCTGTAAATTAGTTACAGTGTTGGACATGAATTATTACAACATCGTGAGATGTGAACATTTGTAGAGTTTCATAACAAATTGACATCAGGTAATTAGACAAAATAAATTACATCCACATTCAGAAGTTGACTGCTAATGTAAAATTCAACAGGTGAGTACAGAGGCACTTGCTTTTAGAGTAATGAGAAACAATGCCCAATTGATGCCTGATTTACAAACTGAAAAGTTACCGTCAGCTGACCGGCTGATTTGATGGCCGACCGGCTGCTAGCTCAGTGGTAGCTGACTGTCCAGCTGGAGTCTGGCCGACCGACCCTTGTTAGATTTTGGATGAGGGCCTGAATGGAAGTGGAAGTGGAAGAGTTGTAGTCGTAAAAACAGCTTCACTGGAGGGCGTTACACAGCAGTTTGTCAGTGGTTCTCACACTTCAAATTTTTTACTACATTTGACAAATAATATACCAAAGTGTAGTTAATGAGCTGTGGACCAGGCTTAGCCATACTGTGTTTCACAAAATGTGAAATAATAATAGCCTAATAAATGTGTCTGCCATGATAGTTATAGTTGAAATGTGGTGGCTTATTTTCTTTAGTTCTTAGTAGTCCTTTAGTTCTCTCTTGTGACACAGGCTCACCTGAAACTGTAAGTGAGTATATTGTGTCTTTGTCACAATGTCAACAGAAATGAGTTGTCGACATCCAGTATACTAAGCTGGCTGCCTGTCACCACTTGTATGTAAAAAGAGATGTCAGAGCACTAATAGCAGCAACAGCAACATCAGTCATTACATGCTACAGTTATGTAGTTAGTGGTCTTATTGGTCAAACTGGAGTTGTCAAAGGGGAAAAAATTAAACTCTTCAACACTTTTTTGAGGGAGATCCCACATCAACCCAGTTTTGATCCACAGGAAGCATAATGGCAGAATCTACCAAGTTTAGCTCTGCATGAAAAGCTCTGTACAAACTGACTTTGTTTCCATGAGATTATCCATTAAAAGAATTGCTTTTTCAAATAACAAATGTCAGTGACAAACGATGCTTGTGTGACTGGATCCTGAATGAACAGTAGCAACTCTGCCTAAAGAGAGAGAATGGCTGGTTAGTTTTTCAGTTTTGCCATGTAAGCTAGCATTGGACTGGTTGTCAAAGTGATGACATCAGCAAAAAGTTGCCGTTTAACACATCAATTTGTGTACAGATTAAATTAATGAGACACATCATGTTAATGAGTTGTGTAACCTAAGTGTTTAGCAGCAAGCTAAGCTAGCTGTTCCTTCTGTTTCCAGGCAACAGTTTTGATTTGTATGGCTAATTCCCTCCCTCATGACAAGTGTACGGGGGAGAAATGTATTAAAACTCACACATTTACGTTTTATGACATCTAAAAGTTCTGCATGACATGCTGCTTTTGACACTGTTGAGTGAAGGTATGCTTGTCACAAGCCAGCATGCACTGACATCTCAGCACCACACACCCCTCCTCTAGCGCATTTGTGAATTAACTGTGAGTTCAGCAGTATCAGCCGTCTTGCAAGAAGCAAGATGGCAACGGTGGGATGGTCCACTCTGAGCTTTAAAACCTCTCTTCAGAGATCTATGGGTGATGTCACGGAGGCCACGTCCGTCTTTATTTACAGTCTGTGATTATTGGGCTCACTCTAACGCTCTCTCTGCCTCTGCTGCTGAATTATATAAAGAAATGTGGAGTGGTGCGGACGTGTAGTGGAGAGTGGTCAGGGAAGTGAAAGGGAGAGGGGAAGAAAGGGAGACAGTGAAGGAGTGTGTTTTAAATGGAGGTCAGGAACAGGGTGAGATTCAAGGGTCGTGGAGCAGAAGAGGAAAAGAGGAGAGAGAGGCTGGAATAACATAGTGGCTAAAAAGCAAATGGGTGTCTCAGAAAAAGGAGGGCAAGGTATTCTGTTGCAATCTATTTCAGTTTTCAGTCTTTTCTCGTCCTATTCTTGATCTCAAGGTCGCTTACAAACTGAGGCAGTTGTATTTGTTGTCTTCACATTCATTCTTTTCCCTTAAAGGGATAGTTCAACATTTTGGCAAATTGGCCCATTGCCACAATCGGTTCGTTACCTTTAATTGTCGGTGCAGGCTATTTTTAGAACAGCGGAGCAGAGCTGTGAGCTGCTCAGAGCTACGCTACGGAGGCTAATGGGATTTCTTGGTTTCCCTCATCAAACTCATCAAATACACAATCCAACAACTCCAAAACACTCTAATGGACATGTTGTTACCTGCACATTCACCACGCTATGATATAACAACGGAACGGAGTTGTTTTCGAGGCAAATGCACAGACTGCTTGCCGAAAAACTGCCCCTGACAGCAATGCACATCAGCTGTTTTGCATGAATTTACCTCGAAAACAAATCCGTCTCGTAACGTTCCGTAAAATAGCTTACAGCGACAATTAAAGGTAACAAACCTCCTGCTTATGGCAATAAGCCAATTTACCAAAATGTTGAACTATCCCTTTAAAGGAAAAACATGCTGTAAAAATATACATTTTATAACATGTAGAACATAAACTGGGTTACAAAAGGCTTTCAAGGCAACAAACAAACTCTACACAATGAGAGGCAAAAGTTACACAAAAGCAACTTGACAGGAGTGAAACGAAATCTTACGGTGACAATGATCAGAGATTTCAGGTCTCAAACTCTGATACAGCCTCACATTGCATCTCTCCAGCTCCAAAGTCAGCTTCCTCCTCCACATCGAACATTTATGAATCTACATTAAAGAAGTGACACTTTAATGTCTTCATTTCCTTTTAACACTCTAATTCTAAGTCATTTTTTTCTTTTTCTTTTTCGCATAAGGACAAGGACTCCTGTCCCAAAGTGCTCTGCAGCTCAACAACCAGGATGCCTATGCAGCAGCCGGTTACCATAGTAACCAAGCTCTGGCACTTGGGGAAACGGTCACAGGCCGCAGTGGGCAGGTCGGAGGGGCAGTCCACAGCTACAATCAGGTAAAAGCACGCATGAATTCATCGCAGGGTTTCTTTGTCCTTGTTTCTTTTTCCTCCACTTTCTCCACCTTGTCTACGCCTCTCTCCTTTATTTCCATCTTCCTCCACCCCTCTGCTTCCTTATCCTTCCTCTCTCCATTCACACACTCTCCTTCTCTTCATGCCTGTCTCCTGTCACATTCTGTGCTCCCCTAATCTTCTCACTCTTTCTCAGCCAGACCATTTCTTGTAGCAGTCTTTGTGCCCTTGCTCTTCCCTCCCTCCTCCCTCCACCATCTTCCTTCATTTGCATTTCTTTCTTCTACTAACTTGTTGCCTGGTCTCCTCTTTCCTCACTTCTCTCATGTCTCTCCACACTCTGTTCCCTTTCAAGGTGACATCCAGCCGTGCCGCTGCCCAGTTAGTGGGGACAGACTCTCCCTCCCAGTCCCAGAGAGACTCATTTGCCCAGCAGGCACAAGGCAGCGCCTTCCATATGCCCACAGACGGAGGATCTGCACCCACTGGACCGCCCATGTATTACTCCTGTGCCACTCTACCTGCGCAGGTACAAATCCTCAAAGAGATTACTGTGATGCCTCAGTTGTGGTCTGCTGCTTTCTGCATCCACTCTAGTCTGTAGCACACTTCTCTCACCAGATGAGACCAAAATGTTCTAAAGTTGCTGTTGCTGCATTGTGGAGGGCAACAGCTGTAGTATCCACGGTGCTCTGATTCTGTCTTTGAATTACTCTACTGATCCCCTGGGTTTTGCTGCAGCATCACCATTAGGTTCCACTGTTTGGTTTAGATGCCCATCATCCCCAGAGGATGAATCCCTTACTTTCCTTCTATTGCCACCATCAGGTCACACTGTTAATTTGTCTTTACATCTTTTTGTCCGGTACTTTTAGCGCGTTAAACTTACATTCTGACATCTGCATTATCCTGAAATGACATCTGTACCCACAGCATTGTTGTACATACTGTAGATCTAAAGGTGGATACAACAAACCTGTTGTGTTAAACACTTTCTCAGTGATTACCTTCCAAACAGAGACTCTTGTCTTGAAGGACTTAACTGTCCCTGAACTGTCTCTCAAGCTTATAATATCCGCAGATTGCAAAGATAGAATAAATGTAAAGCCTTTATTTATCTTTTCGGTTTGTCTGCTGGATTTGAAAAGGATGTTCATGTAACACCATTACCGACCCACATTCACGTCCCAGATTACAGATTTCCCTACTGGACAATAAATGCAGCATAGCTTTTATGGCTAAACCCAAGAAAATCATCCTAACCAGAAGATATTTGGGCCAGAGGCTAAAACAGACTGCTGTCAAATATACAAATAAATAGAATAGATAAATAAATAATAATAAATAGAAAAAAGACTCATTTGTGCTTTGCTGATGGATTTAAGAATCAATCCGGTTGTTGAGTATATACTGACCTAACAGAGCAGAAGATTACAACTCCCGACTGTCGAGAGCTGCTTTGTACAATATAAACACATGGTACCTCAATTCTGTGGAAACAACTCTAAATCCAATCATTCTCTCATCTAACTCCCTGCTTTCATGGCAGCAACTGAAGGAAAAGGCTTGTCCTACATCTTTATGGCAATTAGTACAATGGGAATACTGTATGTGATTTGCAAGCAGTTCTTATATGGGGTCAGTCATCAGTGCAGCTACAATGCAGTAAACTTGTTTGAAATCTTGGCCTTTTGAGCGATGATCTACTCTTTTATTGCTTCTTTTGCTGCTCCATGATGAATTCATTTTTCAGGCTCAGAGCTTAGAATTTTAAGAGTCCCGTGTTAATCATGTCTTTGAATTCATTTAAAAAAAGATTTAACAGCACTGTTACGCTGTATCAGAAATTGGCAGCATCCTCACTTCCGCACATCTTGACCAAGCTCATACAAATTAATGGAGTGTTTAAAATTGTACCTTCGGCTCTGTAACCGCAGGACCTTGCAAATATTTCTTCAACTTATTTCCTCATTTGGCAACCAAATGAAAATGCATGTTTAGGATCCTGAGGAAACTTCATTTGGCGGCCCATTGCTCGCAGCAAGTTCATTTGGTTCTAAAAGTTTGGAGTCATCCCTTTACATTTGGTCTAACAACTCCGAGCTCCTCATCGCGATGTTATCACAGATTAGAGTCTCTGCTTTCTGGTTTCCCAGCTCCGGGGGGGAGTTGTTCATCTCTCTGAAAATAATGGTATGAATAAGTAGAGTGGATGAATATTTCAAGTGAGTGACATTCCCTTTTAATGAAGTACAACTCTTCCATTACAGCGTGTCAGCTCCCCTCTGCAGGCAGTGGGATCCCCTACCAAGCTGCAGCGCCTAGGATCAGCCTCCTCTGACATGCCCAGCTACGCCACGCTACAGAGGGTGTCCTCGCCCAAACAGTCACCCAGCCGACTCGCCAAGTCCTACAGGTTGGTTCGATTTCAGTCTCATCAATTGATTCACTGAGGGCTCATTGTTAGGAGCACATTACATAAGAGTTTTACTGCTT
The DNA here is from genome assembly GCF_045865225.1 of Trachurus japonicus. Taxonomy (NCBI): domain Eukaryota; kingdom Metazoa; phylum Chordata; class Actinopteri; order Carangiformes; family Carangidae; genus Trachurus; species Trachurus japonicus. The sequence continues at coordinate 37,600,961 of NC_140923.1, read as the reverse complement.
CCTGAGCTCAAAAGAAGATATTTGCAGGAGCTTGTTGATCAATACCAGTGACTCAACAGTGACTTCACCTGGTGCTGAGAGTTCTGCCTTTGAAAAACACTCTCTAGCCTGTTGCAGAACAGAAGCTGTGTGTTTGTATTAGCGATGTAAGACCCCTGTGCTCATACTTGAAAACATTTTACTTTACACTTTATAATGCCTCAGCCTGCTATGTTATAAAAAAAAAAGCTAGAGCTAGTCTCAATAGTGCTCTAACAAGCACTAGAGCGGATACAGTGTATGCTGTTTGCTTGGCCAGTGGTGCGATCCCCAGCTTGAAGTCTCAATGGCTAAGATGCTGAACACTAAATTCCCTCTGATGGTTGTTCCATCTTTGTGTGTGTGGGTCTGACATATGAATGTATGAATGACTGGGTGGATGTGGCATGTATTATAATGCACTGAATAGTTGATGAGATTAGAAAAGTGCTATGTAAGTGCAGTCCATTCATCATTTACTATGGCTCAACCACCACACATCTGAATAGTTTCCCATCTTTTCACCATTTGCTCCAAAGCCTTAGTTTTTGACTTTGAATGTGGTGATCTCACAAGTTACTGAATTTAAGCAAGGAAATCTTTTTGGTCTGTCCAGAGTTTTTCTTTGTTGCAGATATTTAGGAACTATGTTGTTCTGTGTACTGAATGGAGTAGGGCTGCAACTAACGATTATTTTCATTATCGATTACGATTAATCGATTAGTTGTTTGGTCAATAAAGTGTTAAAAAATGTTGACAAACGTCAATCAGTGTTTCCCAAATCACAACATGACGTCCTCAAATTTCTTGTTTTGTCCACAAACCAAAGAGAGACTTAGTTTATTACCATAAAGGAACAAAGAAACCAGAAATATTCACATTTAAGAAGCTGAAATCTGAGAATTTTGACTTTTTTTCTTTAAAAAAACGGCTCAAACCGATTATTCGATTATCAAAATAGTTGACGATTCATTTAATAATCGATTATTGTGTGATGAATCGATTAATTGTTGCAGCTCTAGAATGGAGGCTTTAGTGCACTAGTATTTGATCAAACTTTGTATTGGTTCCCAAAGTTTCGAAGGTCAGACAGTTTCCTCATCTGTATGACTATAAATTTGGTCATCTGCCCCTGACCGTGTCCACACAGACTGTGATAGTTTATGACTGTGCACACTGACCATATGCCTCAATAAGCACGCATAGGGATATTTGAGTTTGCTTCATGTGTGCATCCACTGCCCGACCATCCATGGGACTGTGACTCTGTTCATGCTGGACAATGAGCAATAATCAAACAAAATCTTAATTTCTGTATTTCCTCCTCCCACAGCACCTCATCGCCCATCAACATGGTAGCATCGGGTGCGGCCGGCTCCTCCTCGCCCCTCCCCATGGCAGCCTCCCCAGGTGGGAATCACACCTCGTCGCCCCTCCACCAGCTCAGCTCGGCAGTGGGAAGCTACGCCACGCTGTCACCCACCAAGCGCATGCTGCATCACATCGGAGCCGACAGCTACAAGATTTCCCACGAGCTGTACGCCAACGCAACCCTGCAAAGGCCTGGTAGCCTGGCAGGTAGAGGTCAAGACCATTTTATTATTACTTTTTAATGTGTGACTGTGTGAAGTGTTGTGTTATTATTGTATTTAATTGATTTAAGTTAATAATGTAGGCGGTGCTCTCTAGTCACAGGATGAACAAGAACAAAAGAACTATTCAGCTGCCACTGAATACGTTTGAGTGAGTACACATGACCAATCTTATAGATAGTGTCTTCTAGTGTATTAGTGCACTCACTTTCTGTTTTATTGAAATTCCCAATTATTAACACATATTTTTCATTGAGAGTGTATATTAGAAGTTTTCTAAAGGGTCATACATTTTATTATATTAGTTTGTGAAAGTTAAAGGTCGAGTGAATTTTAATTGGCTCAAGTTTTTATCTAAAATGTATCTTTGTGCAGATGTCCTTGTGAATTTCTGAACAGTTCATGAGTTAACTCAGGACAGAGTTTGGCTTTGTTCAGGCCTCCTCCAAAGGTGGATTTGTCTTTTAAGAAAAGTGTAACTTATGTAGTTGATCTTATCAAATAAAAAGTGATTTAAAACTACTCTACAGCAGACGCTATTCATCCATGTTCAACAGGCCCATTGAAAGAGTTATGCATTGACACATTGTGATATCTGGAAGAAAATCTATGATCTTTATTTTAAAGGTCCCATATTTTACATAATCAATTGAAGTTTTGTTGAAGTTAATGCAATGATCCATAGGAATATATATTTATTGAACAATAATTATGGATGTATTAAAATATGTACATGGATGTATCAAAATACATGCCTGGCTAGCTTGACATGAAAACGAATTCTCATTGTATATTCACCTGTCTGTATTTTTTGAAACATCATAGATTTTTTTTTTCAGGGCAGACACTGAGCTGAGCTGCCATGTTTACAAGAAAATGTCTGATTCTGAGTTGAGCTTTTCCTGTAAAATTACTGGTTAACTGCTTATTTTATTTTTATGGTGTTTGTAACTCCAACAAAAAGCAGCCTGATGCTCTTTGATGATGAATGGATACTTGTGCCATTTTGAAGTTTAAAGAGCGTAAAACATGAAAGCATTTCTATAAATGTTTTATGAAGTCATTTAAAAGACAATACTGACTTCAGTGGCCTAAATTTCATTTGCTCTCTAATTTGTATTCTCTGTGTTTCCTGCACTTACTGGTTACATTGATATCTCCGGAGAATATTGTGATACATCCACTGATTTTTCCATCCATCCATCAATTCACCTACCACTGTATCTCACCTCTGCGTTCTCGGTGTGTTCCAGGCTCCAGAGGTTCCTACAGCAGCCAGCACAGTCACCTGGGCTCCGAGCTTCGACCCCTGCAGTCTCCTGAACACCACATCGACCCCATCTACGAAGACAGAGTCTACACCAAACCCAACCTTAGAGGACAAGGTAAGAAGACATTGAGATGTGTGGCTGATGGGAAATAAAGACATAAAACGGAAGGTTATTTGTTTAAGGAGTTAAAGTGAGATCTACAAGCCTAGAGTCTAAATCACTGAATCTCATAAGACACAGGGAATATAAAGGAGGATTCACAGAGAGGAAGAGCAGAAAGCAAATGTCTAACAGCAAATACCGAGGACGATTGCAGATTTGTAACTAAGGTGTTTCGCTGGGATGGAACAAAATGAGGGAGAAGTATGAGAGGTAACCGAGGACTTCTTTAAACTTCGTTAAATGATAGTGAGAAGAAGGTTTTTAGAGCAAAATGAGAAAGAGAGATCAGTCAGAAGAAGAGTACCCTAGTATTGGTAACATTAGTGTTTGTAAGTAATATGGGTTGCCTGCAGTCATTAAATTATGAAGTCATAATAATCAGTCCTAAATAAATGAAGCGTTACAGATTTTCCACATGCAGTAGTCAGTAATGTAATGTACCATGTGTGATTAAGGTTTCAAATGCTGCTGTTTTTCACACTGTTCTCGCCACAAAGAGAGCCACTCAACTCTTCTTTCATTTCCTCTGATGTTTTGATTGGATCTGTTAGGACAACCCTAGTGATGTCATCAGAGTTTTCTTGGCATGGGTATGGAAATAGAAATACTTATAGCTAACTTCATTTCAGAGGCAGAGTTCTAATGCTATGTGGTTGCATTATGGGAATTGTAGGATCCCGTTTTTTGCAGCAAGGGACATCAGCAACTTTGATACTTACCATTTCATTTTTATTTATTTATTTCTTTACTTCACAACTTTGTGGAATTGCATTCCTAAGCTGCTGGAGTGCTCTTTGTATGTTTCATGCTGAAGTGGGATAAACAACAATAACAAGGATTTTAAACTTCAAACTCCTATAAATCACGATTAAATAAGGATTAAATAAGCTTATTAAAGATAAATAGTTGTATGTCAGATTTTTACAAAGGTGCCTCATTAGAAGGAGTTAGAGGAATGAGGATGGTGCAGAAAGTGAAACGATGAAACCACTAGTAGCCTAACATGTGGAGAATCAGAGTGAGACTGTTAAAAAGTCTTCAAATGGTTCAATACCAGAAATAGCTGCAGCTGCTGTAACTCACCCACTGAACCATCTAAATTTAAAAATCAGAGTACACACAGACATCACATGGTACCCAGAGTAAAGTGATGGATCAAAGAAAAGCTTCACAGTACAGACAGGCAGAAGAGAAATAGACACAGCTCGGTCGCCACTTAAAAAACTAGGTGTTTTGTAATAGTGCTACGTTATATTAAAGGCTGCTATACATAAGAGACTTCCTTTTACCATCTGATCATGCAGCGCTATTTACCAGATCAGGTAGGCAAATCCAATTGGGGTCTCAATGGCAATTTGTCTCTCAGTCACAGTCTGTTAACTAATTAGTTTCAAGGCTGAAAATTAATCTCAATTAATCCCACGGGCGTTAGCTTGGGTGCTTTGAAATCAAAGCAAATCAACCGTGTCCTAAAATGTTTTTGACGCTGTGCCGCTGGTTTGGTCGAGAGAAAAACACAAAGAGGAGGAATATGAAAGAAAATCTCACACTTTTTCCTGAAGGTTTTGTTTCAGTGAGGGGAGATTCACCCCAATAATTCCGTATGAAGTTTCAGTTTCCTGCTGGCTTCTTGCTCACACTGGCCGAAATAACATTTATGTCTTTGAATGTCAGTCACGACTCTGAAAAAGACAAAAACACACACAAAAACTCGCTCGTCAAAAATAACACAATAGCTTCAATAGATCTGCCTCTCACTTTTTTTTCTATGGTACACAAAGTAGCTGTTGAAGCCTGGCTGTGTTTCAAGGTCAGTTCAAATAGTTTCAAGATGACAAACAGAGTTGGAAACAGGCACACAACACTTCACAGCCGACTTCACCGCACAGGTGAATCTCCTCCGGCCTAGTCATGGTCCCTGCAGTTATCTAGTTACACACACACAGTGACCCACTTCACCTCCCCCACGGAGAGCTCGTGTAACTGCCCTAACGTTGCCTTAACTGAATTCTCCTCTCTGTCTGAGAGTGACAAAGGAGTTTATGCTGGTCCTGAGGTTTGATTACACCCTCGAGACCTCCTGAACCCCCATGACAACCATATGGCAATTACATTCATGTAATACAGAAAGTGCTAATTTGTTTATAGCATATACAGTTAAGGAGAATATAAACTGAAAGGCTAATGCCTTTAAAGGACTAATTGGTCATTTTGTCACATACACTTGCTTGAATTCTCCCTAATAGCTGTTGTTGGGTAAAATACACTAGAAACGGGTGGATGGAGGGTCAAGCTCATTAGGATCAATCTACATAAACAACATGTAGAAAAGACAGAAAAGACGACTACACACTATACATACCCAATCTATGTGGGTAGCACAGTGTCACATGGCACGCACTGACCCAAAAACCTTTTTTCTCCCAAAATACTGTATGCCATCCATTTGTGTAGGGAGCTGACAGGAGGGCAACGTGTGCTCTGTGGGTTCAAAACCACAAAAGTTCATCGAGGACTTGAAAACTTTTTCAGTGCAACCACTTGGAATGAATGCTGTGCCTTTTTGTATCAGTGATCCAGACACAGTGACTTTCTGGGGTCTATCACTCCCAACATGAGGTTGTCAGTCAACCAGCAGTGACTCCTGTCCTGGCTTTAGCTGCATATAATGGACCATGCTATCTTTACACTTGACGCCATTTGATTCATAAAAACCATACTGAAGATGAAAGGGAGGTTGTCATAGGAGCCAACATGTTTTTGCTCTTGTGGTTGCTCCTGCAGTTGGGGACATTTTATATGTGTGATCTGTTAATACAGTACATTGTTTTACAGGTGCCTTCAAGTTTCACATGTTCTTTCTTCAAAAATTCTTTCTTTTAATGATGCATGTGTGCCTCAGTCTGTCTGTGATTCTTCATCCAAATGAAAATCTTGAATTCATTTGGTAAGCTCACATTTATTTACTTTTTTTTGCTTCCTCCCTTTCTGCTTTTTTTTTCTTCTGTGCTGTTTTGTTCCATTGGTACTGGTGTTGTTGTTGCTTTTTACTCATTTTGTGTGTATGTGTACGTGCACCCTCGTGTTTGGTTGCAACTTTTTCGTCCCCGACTCCCGGCCACTCCTCGGCTACATCTAACCCAGTGGTGAACCAGTTGTACCAAGAGGTCCTCAACTATCTGCTCTGTCCCTACGCTCCTCTTCCTGCTTTAGCCCCGCCCTCCCCCGGTGTCGACCCAATCCCCTTGCAGCGAACGGGAAGCCAGAGTGCCACTTCCACCTTTCAGAGAGGCAGCTTCGCCACAGGAGGCGGGGCCGCCGACTACGCCAACCCGTACCGCACTCTGCAGTTCTGCCCGTCCACTGAGTCGCCTTACAGCAAGTCGGGCCCCGCCCTTCCCCCTGAGGCGGCCCTGGGCAGGTCTCCATCTGTGGACAGCATCCAGAAGGATCCAAGGTGAGGAGAAACAGTACTTACTTAACTTGGATTCAGCTCTGGCTTGTTGATGAAGCCCTTTGTTCTGCTCCCTTTCCACTTTTCACTGAACTTACTGAGGGCCAGATTCACCAAATCAAAGACATAGCAACATCAGTAACTTGGAGAGCTTTAAGCTTTCACACTGAACCAGTTGAAAGGGATAGTTCACCATTTTGGTAAATTGGCCCATTGCCATAATCCCTATAGTTTAGGTAGGTTTGTTACCTTCAGTTGTCGGTGCAAGCTGTTTTTAGAACGGTGGAGCAGAGCCGTGAGCTGCTCAGAGCTACACTACGGAGGCTAATGGGATTTCCTGGTTTCCCTCATTAAACTCATCAAATACACAATCCAACAACTCCAAAACACTCTAGTGGACAAGTTGTGACCTGCACATTCACCACGCTATGAGATAATAACGGAACGTTACGAGACAGTTGTTTTAGAGGTAAATACAGAGACTGCTTGTCGAAAAACTGCGCCCGACGGGAATGCGAATCAATGGTTTTGCATGAATTTACCTCTAAAACAACTCTGTCTCGTAACATTCCATTATTATCTCATAGTGTGGTGAATGTGCAGGTCACAACTTGTCCACCAGAGCGTTTTGGAGTTGTTGGATTGTGTATTTGATGAGTTTGATGAGGGAAACCAAGAAATCCCATTAGCCTCCGTAGCGTCGCTCTGAGCAGCTCACGGCTCTGCTCCGCTATTCTAAAAATAGCTTGCACTGACAATTAAAGGTAACAAACCTACTCCTAAAACTATAGGGATTATAGCAATTGGCCAATTTGCCAAAAATGTTGAACTATCCCTTTAAGTACAATCCACAAAGGAGTGTCTAAGTCGTAGGTGTAACCACGGTAACACCAAACATTTCGTATCACCTCAATAGATAATTGACTGTCAGGATTTGACAGTCTGGTGCAGAAAAAGACTGGCTGAATCTGGGCTTTAGTATGAGGCACACATCACGCCACATCTTTCACTGTCCTCTCTGGTTTGCCTGGTGTTTGGGGCTCCTTCACTCTACCCTATGAATGCCTGCACACACCTCTAGGTCCAATTTAAAAGTTTGCCAACGCTGTTAGGAGTTAAGCACCTCTCTGTCAGTGACAATCGCTCGCATTCTGTGCAGTAGGAAGACACAGTTAATGTGGAAAGTCTGCATGAAGTCTGCATTTAAACCGAGAGAGCTCTGTGTACGAGTGTGAGTGTGTGAGACAGAGGCACTGACAGACATAAAGAGGAAGAGAGAGACGCAGACAGAGACAGCATAATAGGTTTTTTTTTATCATTCTTTTGTCCTAGTTAAAATCAAGTTGGAAACACTACGCCAATTGTGTCTTGGATTTCTCTTTGTTAGCCACTTCTTTCTGACTAATGACTGCACAGACTAGCTGCCAAAGACACAAGCAGCCTAATTAAAGCTGAAGTGTCTTTCTTTGTGACACTTCAGCTCAGGTGTAAGCAGGATATATAAATATATTAAATGTTTTCTCACATATTTATTATTTCTAATGAGGAAATCACTTTGTGCTGAAATGCTTTATCATTTATATGGTAATATTTGGGAACACAGGAGTGTGTTGTTAGCGTAGATGACTTTGGTCATTGTTGCCATCACTCTTTCCTCCACCCATTGTCCAAGTGTTTATTTCTCTGTGCACATTGCACTCACATTATCTGTTTGTTCACTCTTTAGCTCTGGCATCGTTGTTGTGTAGCTTTTCCAGCATCCACACATCTGCACTGCTACGTTGAAAGGACTGACTTGTGATGCATGGCATTTTGCTTTACATTCACACCATGCACAGTCAGTGCTGTTTGAGTAGCCTGTCGTCCACATTGTGTTAAAGGGAGGGTCCCCCATCATTATAATCATACAGGAACCTTCCGATCCTGTCGATGTCCAGTTTTACTGGTTACAGGCTCGCTGTGCTGCTGCTGTCCTGTAGCTCAAAGAGTATCTTATTACATGTTATGTTATGTTTTTTTTTTTTCATGACAACAAATCCCATTTTTAAAAAGAATGAAAAAAAGAGAGAAAATAAAATAAAAAAGCAATGTTTTGGCCTCCCCACTGTGTCTGTAGCACTCAGCCCAATTAAAAAAAAACTGGTCACAGATATATTGTTTTGCTGTATTGCTCTTCTTCTTTTTAATTGGCTCGTTCCTTTCCTAAAACAGCTGGGCATTGTAGTTTTTAGCAGACATAATTGTAACTTGGAGATAGTGCATTTGTCAGGAACTATTTTCATCTGTGGATTAATACACATTGGGTTCGTGTGGGTATTTACAGCACCGGAGCAGTATATGTGCGGCTGAGATAAAGCACAGTGCCCATGTTCATTGTAATGTGAACCAGTGGCTCAGTGATGTGCATTGAATTGTTTCTGTACAACAATTAAAGTCTGTGGCACAAAGGAATTAGCTTCACCAGGTTGTGACTACACAGAAAAGAATTATTTTATTATTGATTTTTATTTATTTGTTGTCATGGACTTTGTTGACAATTTAAAAAATATATACAGTAGAATATGCCCACATCTGGGCCCAGTTGTTGGAAGATTATGGTTGGTCAATTTAGCTGAGTGCTTATGGTGCAATCATTTGCATTGTATTATTCCTGTATGCCCCAGTAGGTGTATATAATCTATCATTGTATGAAATATAGGAAATTTGCAGCATATTAAGGAAAAGAAAAAACTTTCATTGATTGGATTGAAATCTTTGGATTTTTAAAATAAGACTTACTGAGCGCAGAAGATGAGCTGCAGCTTCAGACTTATTCAACCTATTTCAGAAGAGCAACTGTATTAATCATGATTCGCCAGCACCTTGGTTAATGTGGAGGGAAAAGGAAAAGTAGTAACTAAAAATACTCACTTTACATCATTGTATTATTACCTTGTTTAAATCGAACATAGCCTACATACTACAGGCTTAGCAGCTTAGCTTGTCATTTACTCACCATTAAGCTTCTGTGGTACAAGTCCTGCTTTCCTGAGATAAAGATGCTCACCTTCAATTGCGTGGAAAAAAAAAATTAAATAAATTACAGACGGGTGGTGTTGTCATCTGTTTATCATTCAACAGCTAAGTTGACTACCAGGCAAAGTGGGGATGTCACTGCAGATGCAGTGGACACAAAACATGCAGTATCTTATAGAACAGTGTATTTTTTGTTACCTAAACTAAATTGATGCGCTCAAAAAAGACAAAAAACAAACATTAGTTTGGTGTATGAAAGGATTTAGGAAAGACCCTCTCTTTACCTGACATACCCACCATCTCCCCACCACCTGCTCTAAGTGCATGTCCTTCACCCTGCCCACCTCCTCCACCACTGCCTGATAACCAAGTGTTGAGAGAGAAAGACGAGTCTAGTGGCTATATATCTATCTATATATTGATTTCTACTTGGTTATGGAATAATTTGTTGCCAGACAGCCAACATATACCTCTCTCTTGTTTCTCTCTGCCTGTCCCCCCTCGATAGGTACGACCCCGAATTCCTTGTGTGGAATCAAAATCAAGCCGAGCAAAGAATGACAAAGTAATCCAACTATTTATTTATACATATATACATTCTGTCTTATCTATCTTACCTTTGTCTCATTCACTGAATCTCTCCATCTTCTCGATATGACACCAACAGACGCAGATGTTAATGTTACTGTTAAAGGCAGCATGACGACATTTCACATTTGTATTGTCACCCATTTATGCATAGTGCTGTAATTAACAGGAATGATCTTGATTGTAGCATAATATGGATGAATCTGAATTCGACACTAGATGACAATACTGGTTTTCAAAAGGACTTTTAATTACAGTTTTACATAATATTGACGTCCTCTGTGACCCAACAACCCTGAGACACAAGTTATTTAGAAAGTCTAATAAGTTTTAAGATAGATTAAAATTTAAAGTAATTATCTTTTTTTTTTATTATTCTATCATGGCTCACCAGAGGGTCTTGTTTTTCAGATTGTAAATATTCCTCATTCTCTCCTTGGGCTTTCATCCATCACTCCATTCATTTATCTACTCTACTCTGATTTATATCATTTGTATTGTCATTTTGTTTGTTTCCATCGTCTGTCCTGGTGATTTTCCAACGTGCTTTGTGAGCATTGTATTCATGTGGCTTGCTCAGTGTTAATTTTGATTTGTGATTTAGTGGTATTGAAATGTTAGGGCAATCCTCTGCCAGACATTGAGAAAGTGTCATTTTTAAGACTGAGATGGTGGACGGTAAACGGTAGATGGTAAACTCCTACCAGAGATGCCTAGGGAGGTAGAGACATATCATTAACATATCATTAAGGTACCGTATGGCTACTGCACATACTGTATGGCTCATGATAATGATATGTTAACATCAGCAGGGTTGTGGATGCACTAACTAACATACAGCAGCTGAGGATGCTGTCAGAATATACTACATGTGCTTATACGATAGTTTCAGATTATTATGATTTTGAGGAGATAACTGTAAATTACCATATAGCCAACAGTAGCATTTACAGGTATTATAGTTTACTTAGATTGGAAGTTCAACATTAATCTTCATTCCTTCACTCACCAGGAGCTGTTGACCTAAAGAAACCCTGTTAAGTCTTGTATCAATCATATCGTCGTTTTCTTTTCCTAAAGTTACTATGCTAACCACAGGGTTGCTACATGTATCTTCCATACACCTCCCCTCCTCCTGATGTAAGCCATAAGAGTCTGCACGTGGGTGGGATGTTGCTGCGTTTAAGGAAACTTGAGAATACTTGATTCAAAACAGGACGCCATATTTAACTGTAAAAAAACGTGAGGGTTACATGGAATGAATGGTAAACCTTGCTAACCAGGTAGCCAAGGCCCAACTAATCACTTGAGGACAAAGCACTGCTAAGAATCTGCAGTATAACACCTTGTCATGTAAATGGCTGTGACTCATTTGGCCATTAGAAGGTCACAGGTTTGATTCCCGGCTCCACCAGTCTGTATTTCATTGGGCAAGATACTGCACCCAAACTTGTCCACAATGTATCAGTGGTGTATGAATGTGGCTGAGTTATGGAAAAGCTTTATGTGTATAGCACAACCACATTTGGCAGCAGAGAGAACTTACAAGTAGACACTTTAAAGGAAACTGTATTATGTCATAGTTTTTGTGATCGAAAGTCAACTTCATTTGTTGTTAAATGGTTATTTTTCATTATTGTTTTCTAAATGAAGACATCCACTCCAAAGTGACCCACTGACACACTCGAATGTCTGACTCAAAAACAAAGTGGATAAAGACTAAAAAAATATAAATGAATAAAATCACTCATTATATTGATGCTCTCTGCAGCCGGCTCCTGAATAATACCTTTATTGTGTGAATGCCTCTCACAGCTGATTTGTCAAGCCACACACTGGCACAATCTGGCAAATCAAAGATCAAGGTACGTTACTGTGGAAACAGCCTCTTATGTACTCCGCACTTCTTCCTCCTTCAGGCTGCCGGTAATTTCTGGAAACGTTCCTGCAAGCACAAAGAAAGATTTGTGCTAGACAGGATCTGACCTGACCATAAAAGTGCCTCATTTTATTTCATGCTCATAAGCACAGTATGAATCTCTGATCCATATTCAGTGTGTGTGTGTGTGTGTGTGTGTGTGTGTGGATGGATGGATGTGTGTGTTTCTCAGCTCTGCCTGACATCTTCTGACCTTTCGTTCATCTCTTCCAGCCTCAGTGGGCCAGTCAGTCAGCCATACCATCATACCGTCTGGATGACACAGGCATACAGATACACACACTATCTCTCTCTCTCTCTCTCTCTCTCTCTCTCTCTCTCTCTCTCTCTCTCTCTCTCTTTTTCCTTATCTAATTTTCTTTCAACTTCAATCGCTCCCTCCATTTTCTTGTCCCACCTATTCATTGGTCACTCTAACCTTCTTCCCACACTGAGGTCAAGGTGGTGTCACCACGACACACAAGTCTAGATATAGGTGGCTTTCTATGCGTTGATGGGATTTTTTTTTTTTACATTCTGGTGTATGGAAAGTGAACATGAACATTCTCTATCTTTTCAATAGAATGACACACAGCAGCAGTGACAGGCCTAACCTCTGTGTTAACCAATCAATACAAAACCCTCCAGTTCAATGAGAAAATACACACTGATTCTTTAAAGGCTTTATAGGGTTCTTTTGTGAAATCGGTTACCTTCAGGCAGTGTGAAAGACCTCACCAGAGGAAATGAAGTATATACAGTATTTTGTACAGAACTAAAAGGCTTGTAAAAATGTAAATTTGATAAATATGTTATAAGTTATTTAAAGAGGTGTCACAGTACAATCTCCACATCGTCACACACATTGACCAAGGTGATTATTAGGACAACTCTGACGGATGTGAGATGATTCATCACAGGATAATTTACTTATTCACTTGTGACTGCTGCCTGATAATGCTCAGGGGCAAACTGCTGAAGTAATATTCTAAGGCAGAATTTCAACATCTGTGTATAGTACTTTCAATATACCTCTTACCAAGCCTACTGATTTGAGAACAGTGTAGGGCGAGTCAGGTCGTTCATGGGAATTTATGGATCAGAACCACACTGTTGTGAGATGGGAGGAAAGATATTGTGTCCACATCTAACCCTTACCCTGACTTTAGATGGTCAGTCCTCTACATGCTAGACTAGTCTAGTGAAACAGTAGCTGCAGGAGCTAACAGCATCAAAGGGTTATTAAATGATATGTCTACGTTATATGCCTCATGTCAAAGCAGTGAGTGAGTCTAGCTAGCTACTGTTTCAAACACATCCAGTTATCGGGAATCATGTCATCTGGTCAGCTCATCATAATTATTAGTAAGACATTGATCCAGCACCACGTGATAAAATATTTCAGACATAATACAATCTAATATTATTTCAGTGTTTGTCTTTATCTTGTCCAATCCTAACACACATTATGGTTGACCACACAGAGGTACTTTTTCATAATAACTTTTCCATATAACTTCTGATCAGTCATAAAAGATTATGATTCTTTTTCCTTTTTTTTTCAAAATATATGGATTTTACTAGGATTTGCTACTTGGTTCTTTTACTTTCAATTTTATGGTGGCCTTCATACATCTTTGTACGTAACAAATTTCATCTTTTACAGCTGGTCAGATCTGAGTTTGTAGATAGTGGACATGAAAGTATAATGACCATACAGTATGTCCCGTCTTAGTATGTGACAACAGTCTATTTAGTGTGAAGCACTAAAAAACAGATGACACTTGTGGGTCTAGAGAGTGAGAGAGAGAAATGAGCTGATAAAGAAAACAGAGTGAACTCATGCTACGACATCATTGCAAGGACAATTACATGGACTGTTGAGTGTAACCAGTGTTGTCCATCATTAATCAGTTACTGTGCTAATTACTGCATCCATCAGTTGAACATATTGTAAACAGATCCCTGGTGGTCTACTACTGCTGGTCTGAGATCAGTTTTTGCTATGAAACACACAGATGCATCATTGTTTTATTACTGTATTTGACGGTTACTGGAAATGGACTGAAGTAGCTCTGTTGTTAATCAGCTACCTAAAGTTGTTAGATGTCCTGCTGCAAAATTAGTCATTTCCCTTTTGGGCTTTTTATTTTAAACTTTCTTTTTTTTCTTCTTCTTCTGCCTCTTTTCTTCCTCCATCAGTTTACTCTTCAGGTTTACCAACCTGTCTCTGTTTCCGTCTGTCATGCGGGGAATGACTCATCAGACACATCTCAGTCCCCACCCCCAAGAGTCCTGCAGTGATAGCGACACACACACACAAATATACCCGACACAAATCGCATAGTTCGTTCTGTGGTTTCAAATCGCTGTATTCCACTAAAAACCCTGACTCACAGGAAATCCATTCACCCTGATATAGAAGTGAGCATTATCTGCCTGCAGCCCGCACATTACAGCACCTCGCCCTGCTTTCTGAATACATAATTCAAGGAGAGTTTATTTATTTACCAGGTTTAATTGTTGGGTTTGCCTGCAGCCCGGTATCGTCGCATTGTGGTGTAAATGTTTTGGCTGCGTATGACACTATCGCACGCGGAAACACACATTGCGTCCGCACACATGCCTAGACGAGTGGTGATATGAGATAGCCCACCTGGTTGGCTTGAAACAAAGAGTGGATTGACAGTTTGTCAGTACTTTGTCCCAGTCCACTGAGTCGCCAAATGACACTTTAAGCTCTCTTGGGGGATTCCAGAGTAGCACACAATACACAATGGCAGAGATGTACACACACCCACACACATGCACAATTCAGGAAATCAGCAAATGTATTTGTTTCCAAGGACTTTATTCAGTTCCTTTCTTCTTTATATTGGCTTATTAACACCGGTAAACAAAAGAAAAAGATGTATTTATAGGAAACATAAAGTGGCAGATGGAGAAAGAAAAGAAATGGATGACATTAAGGTCAGCACTTTACTTCAAGTGCCTTAAGTGAAAGTATCTGCGACTGAACACCTGCTGAATCACTGCTAAGTCCACCGGCTGCCAAAGTCCAGATGAAAAAAGCTCAACATTTCTGTTTGCTCACAGCATTCGGAGGCTTTGTGAGCAGTGACAGGTTTCAGAACATACAGGCTAGACTCAGAGCTCAGGGCTAAAGGTAAGGTCAGGTAACTTTGACATATTATTCCAAAGAAAAGTGATACATTTGAACCTACAAAGGCTCTCGCCTCATTCTCTGTCTGTGGAACTGAAATAATGGTGTTAATACATTAGTAATGCAGGAATTAGATTCAAATTTTCTTTCCTTATTCTCATGATAGACCAATTTACTAAGGATAACACATTTATAGTCACTTGATCTGGTAAATGCGTTTACATAGATCTAGCCTTACCCAGCTTTGCAAGAGGTTTTTGTAAGTGTTGCTATTGCTCACCTCAACCAGGTGAGGTGAATCTCAGACTCCACCCATCAGGCCCATACAGACAGAAGCCTGTAGTGTCAGACTAATCACTTGTAGGCTATATTGTAACAAGTCGGTTTGTCTAATGTTGTATATTGTTATAATGTTAAAAACACAAATTGATCTCTCTCTCTCTCACTCTCACTTGTTCAATAAGTAGAAATAGTCTGTGTGTGTGTGTGTGTGTGTGTGTGTGTGTGTGTGTGTGTGGGGCACACCTAGAGGTTGTCTGGTTGAGTTCAGTGTCGGACTTTGTTCCTTCACTCACCAGCAGCTGTCACCACTGCTGGCAAACAACATAAATGTTAAAGGGATACTTCACCCAAAATCGATAATTCACCAATTTTCTACTCATCGTCATGCCAAGGAAGGGTTCAGAGTCATCAAAACACTTTTGGAGTTCCGGGGGGGGGGTCCGGCTGGCAACGGATTGTCATATAATGGCACATTGTGCGAGAGCCATGGAGGTATTTTGATGTTTCATAGTGTGTGTTTTGGACGATTCAGAACTGAGCACAATCCGCCGCCATTATATGACAAGCCGTTGCCACCCCTGGAACTCCAAAAGTGCTTTGATAAAAATTTCTCCAAACCCAGCTTCCTTGGCATGACGGGGAGTAGACAACTGGTGAATTATCGATTTTGGATGAAGTATCCCTTTAACCTTTGTCCCTAAAAATTACCTTTTTTCTACTGAAGTTAGCATGCTAACAAGCTAAATCCAGCCTCTCTTATCACTTTCCAATAGTAACTCACTGTAGCCCCTTTACAACTGTCAGGTTAATCAGTATAGTGAGATAATCACAACACTCCTATGAGTACATTTAAACATAAACTGAGAGGCTTTGAAACACAGATACACACATACCAGTATAAAACATTTTTCTATGTAGGTTTGTCTTGTTTTTCAGTGCTATTCAAATATCCTGCATATCCACCGCTCTGCTCCAACACTAAAACAGTGCAAACATTCCCTCAGTGAACACTTTTGCCCAAAGTTCACAGATGGCTCAGTTCTATTTGCACATCCTGCTGTGATGTTGTCACACATTGTTTGGGATTGGGCGCACCATATCCTCCTGTGTTCGCTTCTCTCTGGAACGAGTCAAACACACAAATACAGCGACAGAGAGAGAGAGAGAGGGAGGGATGCTGAGTAAAAACTAGTACGGCTTCAGGGTAGAGTTAGTGAATGAATGAACCATTATAGCACAGCTTTCTGGGGCAGAGCACGCACAGTAAGGAAGACAGTCTCTTCATTTTATTTGGATTATTTCAACTTTAGCTGGATTCTCTTCGAGCGTCAGTCTGTTTCAGAGATAATCCCCAAACAGTAAAATGTTACACAACATGTCAACAGTACGTTCAGTTTATCAGATTGTGTTACGCAGTTATCAAGTCTGTGCGTAGAGTTCATTGGGTGTGCGTTTGTTTTTTTCTCGTGTGCGCCTACGGAGCATCACAGCCTGAGGCCTGGTGTTGAGTGGGATCTGCTGCGATGCACCACTTTCTCTCTGAGGCTGTGACTGTTCCATCAGGCTCAGAAAAACCCTGCTCAGGAGGATTTCTGTGTGGAGTCGACACCTCTGTAAAGACCTGTGCTGACTGCTGACTCTGCCTCCTTGGGATTAAATGGATTTAATTTCTTTTTAAAATCACAATGTTGTATTTCTAGTGACATTTGCTATGGTTCAATACCCAACTGATAAAAGGGAGAGGAGTTCATAATGTGGTGGTGATACGGAAAGTATTGTTCTTTACTGTAGCTTGCTATTTAACATATTATTCCTTGTGAAAAGGCCCAATAGTGGAGACATTTAGATCAACATTTAGATTACATTCAGGTTATTAAAATACTCATCCATATTGAAATAGTTACTGCTCATTATAATTGTTCCACATTGAGCATAAAACTCCTTCCCAGTGTGAGTCCAATGGATGATATCTGCAGTCCATTCTAAACCTAATGTGAGTCTGAGATGACGAAATCACCCATATTTACAATTATTTCAAAATCCCTTTCTCCTGTATCTGTGGACAGGACTTCTGTCCAAATGGTTGCATTTTTGGTAGATACACGCTTGATTTGACTATAACTGTGTAACACATATCCTGTCTCCTACATTAGATTCACATAAAGATTGGATCTTTGCACAGTCCAAGCCATTCCAGCCAAAATTACGCTTTCAATGGTTGTACAGGAATGTAAGAATTGCTTTAACCTCTGAACACCCACTGTCCTGTGGGTCATGTTGCTTCTAATTGATGCCGGACCCGCTGGGCTCTTGACGGGCCAGTGGGTGTTAAAGGGATAGTTCAACATTTTGGCAAATTGGCCCATTGTCATAATCCCTATAGTTTTAGGAGTAGGTTTTGTTACCTTTAATTGCCAGTGCAAGCTATTTTTAGAACGGCAGAGCTACGGCAGAGCTACGCTAGAGCTACGCTACGGAGGCTAATGGAATTTCTTGGTTTCCCTCATCAAACTCATCAAATACACAATCCAACAACTCTCAAACGCTCTGGTGGACAAGTTGTGACCTGCACATTCACCACGCTATGAGATAATAACGGAACGTTACAAGACAGAGTTGTTTTCGAGGTAAATTCATACAAAACCGCTGATGTGCATTGCCTTCAGGGGCAGTTTTTCAGCAAGCAGTCTCTGTATTTGCCTCAAAAACAACGTAACGTTTCGTAACGTCCGTCAATATTTCATTTGGGCCAATTATGCCAAAATGTTGAACTATCCCTTTAAGGGGTTAAAACAGGCTTGGAAAAAACATGGAGCTATATCCTTTATGATAAAACCACAGCAAACTTAGTAGTAAAATATCATTAATAATAGTAGTAGGTGGGGATGTTGTTTTGTGCAAGCCAGGATGTTGGTATTCCTTTCCATGAGGTCAGCTTCACCACAGTGCTGAGAGTTTAATCCTGAAGCTCTTAAATCTTTTAAACTTCAAATGATAAGTTAGAACCGTTTCAAGTCAGTACAAGAAACCAATCAGCAGTTCCCAGTTTCTGTATTTCTGAAAATAAGTGGAGCAGCTATTAGCAACATTCAGGCTGATGTTAAACTAAACATTGATGCTGTGAGAAATATTTGTGTCTCCTACTTCTATCTCATTCTGATGCCTTTTTATCAAGTTAAATACAGTTTTATGTTTGTTCTTTATACCAGTGGATCTGTTTAAGTCCGTCACTTAACTGCAGTGTTAATTGAAGAAGCTTCATGTCAACAAATGTTATTGCTGATGTCCTACTCTCTAATTACAACGTGAAAGGAAAAATATATAAATACACATGTACACACAGAGATCTGACAGCTCACTCAGCCGTGACTTTAGATGTCTTATCGCTCAATTAACCCAGTAGGTGACCTACACAAGGTCATGTCATCTCTGATGGTATTTATTGAGGCACATGCCGCTGCTTTATCCCAACATTATTATGTTAATGCTGTGTATGTGTGTTTGTGTTGGGAAATGCCTGGAGGGAGGGGTGAGAAATGAAACACAGAGATACACTGAGACAAGAGGGTATATGGGAAAAAAAAGAAAATTGTTAAAGAGAGAGGATTTCAAAGAGAGAGAGGAAAAATAACCTTTGAAATAATTCTCTCTTCCTTCTGTCTCCAATTTCCCCATTTTTCAAACACTGGGTTTATCCCATTGGCCCATTATGAAACTTAGAGACAAAAGCTTTCTAATCCTGGCACTGCCTTTGATGGCTGGGTGTGTATGCAAGTCACTGAGTGTGTGTACATGTGTGTGTGTGTGTGTGTGTGTGTGTGTGTGTGTGTGTGTGTGTGTGTGTGTGTGTGTGTGTGTGTGTGTGTGTGTGTGTGTGTTTCACTGCTATATTAGTGTGCTGGATTGTACTTGTGTGTATGTGTGTGTGTGCTTGGCGTTAGCTAATGCCGCTCTAAGCTGCGTACTGAGTTGTCCTACAGCTCTCGATGTGTGTGTGTTTGTGTGTTTGTGCAAACCTGCCAGTGTGTGTGTGTGTGTGTGTGTGTGTTAGATTAGACTGAACTGAAA
Organism: Trachurus japonicus; assembly: GCF_045865225.1. NCBI lineage: Eukaryota > Metazoa > Chordata > Actinopteri > Carangiformes > Carangidae > Trachurus > Trachurus japonicus. The sequence continues at coordinate 37,581,430 of NC_140923.1, read as the reverse complement.
TTATCTCCACAGGGACATTGGGCTGTTGCTGCATCAAGAATAAGATACATCAAAGAGAAATGGCTTCCACATAAACAGGGCTTGTGTATGGAGCCTGAACTTCTCCCAGCTGTCAGAAAAATTCAAATCAAAATGTGCAAAGTGAGGATTTAACAGCAGGGAGTGCATGTGGAGACTGTATTGAAAACCAGCAGAACATGCTTAAGCAAAATTATAGCAAAATTGAAGAGGGAGCGTCCCCTCCTCCTTCCTTCCACCTTCACATTTAGTGATGCTAAGTCAAATTTTTAAAAAAAGGATGAATAAAAACAAAAAGGTGTAGTCTCAGGTGGAGTTGGTCCTTGGAAACCACTGCTGTCAAGGAAACTTAGTTTGCCGTTGGCAACTGATAAGCTCCATCAATAAGCTCCGCCTCCCTACCTTCATCCCTCCATCTGATGCCAATGCCATGACTTCTCTCTCACACACACACACACACACACATACACTCGTAGGGTTAGAGAGCAGAGTGTATGTCTGCACGTGTGCCCAGGGCGTGCCTTGAGGCAAAAGCACCGGCACACACTAAAGCCAAAGCTGCTGGGGCCAGTTAGAAGAAGGGATTCATCATCACAGCAGGAAGAGGCTCTCACAGCGAATCCAAGATGGCTGGTTGTTGTGATTCACCTTCCAATGACAATGCAAAGTGGAGCTCACTGATGATGTTTAGCATCAGGTGCATGAGCCACGTGCCAACTGACAAAAAGAGAATAGCTGTCTTTAATTTACCAGTGAAGTTACTTCTTCTTAAGATGCAACATATGCAACATTTGACCTCAGAGGGAATGGATGTCAAAATATCACTTTTTGAACTTTCCAATTATAATCTCTGCATGACACGTCTCGCATGATTTGGCAACCTTGTTTGGTTCTAGGGCCGATGGGAAATTGCCACAATAAAACAAATAGTATACACTGATATTAGATCTATTTTCCAAAGAATGTGTCCTGCGTTTATCTTAATATATGAGTAGAGTTAGTGTTGAGAAAAGATTATCAGTAATTAACAAAGCCATGCACATTATGATATTTTGAAAACCTGACTTTGGTCCTTCCCTGAACTGTTGCCACACATTTGGAAGATCATTGTCAGTAGGTTTGATATGTACCCTTTTTTGGATAAAAATAAATAAATAAATAAAAATAAATAGTATACATTTTGTCAAAAATAATGGAAGTTACCTGTGCAGATACTGAATGAAGTGACACCAAATGAACAGCTTCTGGTTTTGAGTTGGAGATAATTTCAACATAATCTAAAGAAAAGAATAAGAGAAAGATCTTTGTATTTAATGTCCTATCCCTTTTCTTCATTTTTTACCCTCCCCCATCCTCCACCGCTCTTTCTTCCTCTCTCTCTCTCTGGTGAGCATTTTAAATCAGGGTCACAGTAGGGAGGCAAGGTGCCTAGTAACACTCATCCACACACACACACACACATCCACACACACACACACACACATCCACACACACACACACACACACACACACCTCTATCGCTGCTCACATCACAACGCTGTATTTTCTCTCTTTGTGTCTCTGTAGGGAGTTTGGCTGGAGGGATCCAGAGCTGCCAGAGGTGATCCAGATGTTGCAGCATCAGTTCCCATCAGTCCAATCCAACGCTGCTGCCTACCTCCAGCACCTCTGTTTTGGAGATAACAAGATCAAATCAGAGGTATTGATCCCTGAAGGAAAATCACACCCACTCTCAAACACGGTCAGATTGACTTGAAGGGCCTCCAACTCGCACTTTTGCTAATACACAGACATAAAAACTGCATTCTTTTTGCCCAGAGAGTTAAAGTTAGCCACCTACAGTACACTCACAGTATAGTATATACTGTACATAGTATATAGTACTCATTCTTTACCCCGATTTCATACAGTATTCATATGAACATGCAGATATTTTGTGCTGAGATAGACTGCCACTGAACTTTTGAAGAGGGATTTTTTAGAGCTTTAAGAACCATACAGTGAATCAGGACTTGATAAAGAGGGTGTGTGTCTGACTGGATGAAATGATCGACAAATGTAGCAATAATACTGCTGTATAGTCTCAATGGTTTTAAGTCTCCACACAACCATCCGCCATGACTGATGGCATTATGTGTACAGGTTGTCTCTCTGTCTATTTCATTCTTGTGAATGAGATATCTCAGTAACACACTGAGGGGGGTTCTTCACATTTAGTTTTATGTGCCAACATAAAATTAAATGACTGAAGGAAAGTACTACATGTACATATTGTGGGAGTTCTTTGAACAAAATCTAAAAACATGTTTTATTTACAGTAACATAACTTTATATACAGTATGTATCACATATTGAGAAAGCCAGTTGAAAGTGATGTTGCAAGGCTTTCAACCACTGTCTCCTTAAAGGGATAGTAGCATTTTTTTTAAGTGGGGTTGTATGATCTACAAATAGCCCCCAAGTACTTTAATTGCAGTAGCAGACTCTCTACACTCTTCCCGTTAGCAACGCCAGCCCATAGCCCTGCCCAGAGATTTACAACATACAGTGTTGTGAATGGACCCAAAGAAACGGCCTATTTTTGTGGCCTAAAAGAGGGTTTACCTGAAAAAAGAATACACAGTTCCATTGTTCGCTATAATATAATTTTTTCCAGCCCCTCAAAGTGCAGGAAAAACGCGGTTTTTATTTGGAGCTAACCAACTGCTGATCGGCGGGCGCTAATCCTGGGCGGAGGGATACGTGAGTTGGTTAGGTCCAAATAAAAACTACGTTTTTCCTGCACTTTGAAGGGCTGGAAAAAATATTATAAATAAATATTATAGCAAACAATGGAACTGTGTATTTTTTTTCACGTAAAACCTCTTTTAGGCCGCGAAAATAGGCCGTTTCTTTGGGTCCATTCACAACAATGTATGTTGTAAATCTCTGGGCAGGGCTATGGGCTGGCGTTGCTAACGGGAGGAGTCCAGAGAGTCTTCTACTGCAATTAAAGTACTTAGGGGCTATTTGTAGATCATACAACCCCACTTTAAAAAAATGCTACTATCCCTTTAATCCATAAACGAAAACAGTACAGTACACATAAAATGAAAAATACTATTGGCTACACTACTTATCCATGAGGGTTGGACGACACTTTTAAAAGACGTAAAATATTACAAAAGTAAAAAAAATAAATAAAAAAATAAAAGTTAGGCAATCACATGGACTTTATTTCTCATAACAAGTGAAGGTCTTATTGAGTGTGTGGCATGTGTGTGAAATCGCTTCACGAGTCTTTATTCAAGGGAATCTCCATCCTGCATGTGTGCAGATGTCTGATCTCCACCAAACTCCACATTAGACGACATTAACTCCTCATTACGCTCACTTAACCCAACCGTGAATACAGGCCTGTTCCTGCAGCCCGACCCTCCTGTCCTTTGGAGCCGTCATCACTCCGTGTCTCGGAGAAGACTGCTCCGTCTGTCTGTTCAATGTCAACTCAATTCAACCGAATTCGACTTTATTAATCCCCATGGAGACGATGGATCTGAGTGCAAACAAAGTTCTTCAAACAGCAATCAGCCAAGAGGCATTAAATATAGAGTGCGAGAGAGACGGATAAGAAAGATGAGTGATGCTGAGACTGTAGGAGAGTGAAGTATTGGAGTATTTAGAGCAAGGCTGCCAAAACTACTCATAGGCCAAATTGTTTTTTGCCCTTGAGAGACATGTCTGAATGGTAAAATAAAAGATTGGATGCTGTGAGATATAAATGGGCTCCTGCCTGTTGAGTCTCCCAGTACTGAATACACTGTAATTATGTGTTTGTTGTGCGTGACTTATTGTCTTATACTAATGCAAGTTAAGAGTGATGGAACATTAGCGGGTAATAATTTTTTTTTTTTAAAAAGAAGAAGAAGCTCAGCCTAGGGAGAAATGGGCATAGTTTTGTGTTGAGAAACTCTGTCAGGACTCCTGTAACTTTGTGACATCACAACAAAGCAATAAAGACTTAATCAATTACTAAGTCCCGCCCACCTTGACCCAACTTTCAACTTACGGTAGCTGGATTTGGTTTCTCTGCCATATTTTTTTCTTTGATCATTCAGAAAACACTGAGGCTCACTAGATTGATCTGATAAGCCAATCTGAGAGAGGAGATGTCAAATGACATTGAGATGGTTATTGTTCCTAAAACCAGAAATACAGTATATCTGCTTCTTGATCAACACATACTAGAGATGTGTTTCACCCTCCCCAATCATCATTTTTTCATTATTCAGCATAGTCATGTTTCTTGTTTTGTTAGGTAATTCCATAAACTAATTTTACAACAATATTTTACAATTACACAATAGTTTGATTGTTACAAAATACTAACATACAATCAGGAGAGTCTAATAAGAAGAACATTAGGCAGGAAGAAGATCAGTGCAGGATGGTCCATAGTGGAGGTGGTGATGAAAGCAGCTCAAGGATGAAAACATATTCATAAGAGGGAAACCTCTGATTGGAGATGGTCAGGCATGCACCTTTGTGGTGATAAAGGCCGGAGGTGGATCACATATTCTTTGCAGCGGAAAGAGAAAAGGTTTAACAGCTTACAAGTGAAGTCATTGTGAAGTTATATCATAACACACAGCTATTTTAACAAGTAGTTTCCAATCAGCATCCAGTTTGAGTGCATCAGCTGAAATTGGCTTTTATCTAACTCTGCAAACACGACCTTCTAACTGCAGCGTCTCTGAACAGTCTCCTTCTCCTAAAATGTCTTTTGTTTTTCTGGAGAGGAGGCAGCATGCCCTACATTCTGTCTTTGTTTGTTTGAAAGTAGGGACACGCAGGGACAGAAAGTGCAGTGGCTGGCATTTAAATAAATCTTGCATCAGTTCCACAGTAGCTGCTGCACCCTGTTTATTTTCATTTGTGGTGAAAAAATGTATATTTACATGATAACTTTAAAAAATTTGGTTTTCTAATACCACCACTTCAAGGAGTGAAATTGTTTTTTCTCTCAGAAGTAAACAAACTCTTATTTTCAGCGACTGCATTCTGTCTATACACATCAGCAGGCATGTTGTAGTGGAAACTGGCCCCAAAGCACATCATCACTGTTATTTTTTAATTGGCTCTTGCCTTCAGCGTACAGTGCAGTAATCCCTTCCTCCGTCCTCAGATCCGGCGGCAGGGTGGCATCCAGCTGCTGGTGGACCTGTTGGACCATCGGATGACCGACGTCCACCGCAGTGCCTGTGGAGCCCTGAGAAACCTGGTGTACGGCAAAGCCAATGACGACAACAAGATCGCCCTAAAGAACTGCGGAGGGATACCTGCTCTGGTCCGACTGCTCCGGAAGACCACAGATGTAGAGATCCGAGAGCTGCTCACAGGTAAGAAAGAACCTTTGTCTGCTATCTTCTCCAAGGAAAAATATGACCTTTTTTTTGCATGATCGTGAGTGCTTGTATGTACAAGTACTAAGGTTGTTTTTTTTTTTAATCAAACCTCTCCATACAACCTTGAACTTCCAAACTAACCTGCCAACTTACCAACTCTATCAGAATGGTGTTCTGGCCCCTTTTTTTTTTTTTTTTAACAAATTCATGTTTAAAGAGGACCTATTATGCTCATTTCAGGAGCCCAGTGCAGCACTATTGCAAGTTTCGATCAATAAAAACCTCCATACTTACAGCATACAAGCTGTCTGTGTACTCCTCCATTCTGGCTCTTTCCTGCTTCGCTCTGAAACGATCGGATTCAGTACTGTACGCTCCTGGAAACTGCCCCTTGGGATTACTTCACCACACACCTACAGTACCTCATGATATGGCACTTCCACGTCCTGCAAAAGCATAATAGGTCCCCTTTAAGGTTTATGCTTTTTCAACAGTTGTACTCTCATCAGTTATCTTGAGATCTTTGAGCCAAATACTTATATTCTTCAGGTTCTGTCATCATTGTTTGCTGCAATATGATTTCCATTGCTGGCACACAACAAATGAGTTAACAGCTACGTTACTCGCTAATGTCAATTCTTAATGTATCAATAGCAAACCTTTAAAAAAAATTGTTCCTTGAAGACCAAATGTGCACATACATTCCTGCATATACTGTCTATTTCCATCACACATCCGACACACATGGTCCCTCCCATGTACAACCACATGCATGCAGATAAACAAGATCAACTATTGACAAACACACAAAAAACACTGGATGGTATGTACGCTTTCCCATTTACGCTTGAGCACAAACACACACACACACACACACACACAAACAGAAGATAATTGTTTCCTCTCTGCCCACTGCCTTCTTCCCAGCACTCATCAAATGCTGTTGACTTGTCTGTTGACTTGTCAAACGAGGCTACATTGTATCCTCTGCAGGTTCATGTTCTCCCTCAGTAAACACTAAGAAGGATTCATTAGCTGGAGGATCTATTCTAAACCCACAAAGGACTGAGGTCTGGGTTGTAAACTCACCAGCGAAGCCTACACCAGTATTTTTCAAACCACTTTTGCTGTGTATAACTATGTAGTTCTTCTCTAATGTACGTTCACACACATGGCCATAGCAAAATAACTCTCACCCCTGAAGTGGGATGAGACATGAAAGAGCTAAAGGAGGAGTACCGCTCTCACTCAAACTGATCTATGTCCAGAATCCCCTGGGGAGTTTATTCCAATCCAGGAACCAGATGAGAAAAATGGATTTTTCTTACCGACACCATGAAAGCATCTCCTCTGGAGGTCTGTTAGGAGCATGAGCACGTCCATGCTTGATAAGAAACCAAGATTTTGGTTGTTTATGATTCTGGGACAGGATTTTCATTTCCTGAATGTAGAAATCATACAATTCATTTTCAAATAATGAGGCATGGTGTGAGAGAGACATAGTTTTGAATCAGTCTCTCTCTCATCACTGTTAATCTGTGACTGTCCTCAAGATTTTACAGTAAATATTCACTTAAATTGTTCAGAATAATTTTTTTTTTAAACTGTGCATGTTGGTGGAAACTGTTGGATGATCTCTTTGTAGGTTTCAACCCTAAGATCAGTTTTTTTGTTTCAGCACGTTTGATTCATGTTGCCTTAGTTTCAGAGCAGTGACCACTAATTATGTCCTCAATGAAGGATTCCTCACCTCAGGACACAGGGCCAGTGCCAAGATTCAGTGCCAATGGAAGAAATAGTGCGCCCGTTACGTAGCAACACACAAAGTGGTCATGTAGAGGTCATGCTGGTGTGTGTGTGTGTGTGTGTGTGTGTGTGTGTGTGTGTGTGTGTGTGTGGATAAAGCACGTCTACTTCCACACAACCACAATGTTGACAATAAACATAATGTAGCTAAAGAGATTGCGTCAAATTCCAGTATTTTTGAAGTTCTGGCATTTAAAGGTTGAGTCTGGAGTTTTTTTTTACCCAAAAATAAACGCTAGACTCATACAAATGAAATCCGTCTTAATCACCACCTATGGGCTTCTAGTCCTGTGTGGTGGTGGCTGTGTCTGCAGCGCCCCCTCCCCCTGCCTGTATTTTGGTCTTGTGCTTTGTTTTGTTGTGCACAGGGACGTTTCTGGGTGGAGAGCGAGATATGTAGCGGAGAGTGTTTTCTCTCCAGTGACGGTGAAGCTACGTGCAGCACAGTAGGAGGGCTCAGGGCTGCTGTCCCGGATGTTAGCAAGTGCTAGCATGTCTCTCTCTCTCAGCAGCAGCAGTCAGGACCGCAAAGAAAAAAAAAACTGTATGAGTGAAGTGCTGGAGCCGCGGACGGATACCCGGATGTCACCGACAACTAAGGCCTCGAGTGGTAACAAGTATGAGGGGTGTTGTGGTGAGCTAGCTTAATGCTAACTTCGGCTAGCGGGAGCTGTTAGCATCCACCGCTAACACCATCTTCCCAGCTCACCACAACGGCCCTCCTGCTCATTACAACATAATACTGGAGGCTCCCGTTGTTGGCCTTTCCTTTGCGGTCCTGACAACTGCTGCTGTCAGGGGCAGAAAGCTACACAGTTGAGCCCAAGAGGAGGGGCCCAGTTTGAGGAGAGAACCTTTGGTAACCCTTTAATTTACTGGTTGTTAAGTACGTGATAATGTCAAGAAATAGCCTACAAATAACAGTCAATGTCATAGTATGTCATGTTTTTTATAAAGGCAAAAGATTTCACATTCATGCTTTGAATTTTTGGGTAAGGCCAACATTTTTCTCCACCAAGTCCTTGCAATTGACTGATATTTCTGGGCTATTACTACGCAATCAATCGTTATTTGCTATATTTCTCAACATTACTATGAAATAGACCGTCTAGGCTATTTCTAGATGCAATAAATTGTTATTTCTTGGCTATTTTTTGACATTATCACGCAATTAACAGCCTGTAAATTAAAGGGTTACCGAACCTTTGTATGGTGTGATGACAGGAAAGACTTCCTCATCAGCAGAGGTGAAGAAGTCTCTCAATGAAAGTGCTGCACAGTGCTTGAGCAGCAGGACAGCAGCAAATCCGAGGACTCCAGAGAGTTCTCCAGGCACAGAGACAGCCCCATCCTGATCAGTTTGTTCAGTTTGGTGGTCAGTGTCACTGGCTCTGAAGCTGAGCACACAACACACTGGTAAAAGAATAGAGTCTGCTCTGTCCTGTCCTGTGACAGCCTCCGTGTACCTCTCCAGGGTATCTGTATCCCTCCACCACCTCCACCTTCTCTACCAGGAACTGTGTTTAACACTGTCCTCCAAGACATCTGCTTGGTCAGGAGCGGGTGGTTGTTCCCACACCGAGCCACACAGGGGTCCATCAGGTGTGTGTGCTCTACCTCCTCTCCACTGCAGCACACGCTGCAATGTGTTGGTGGTGATCCTGTGGTGCTGACCACACGTTCACACACACACATGCCTGCAAAATTAGACCTCAGACTGTGGTCTATCTGTCAGGCAGTCAGTGATCCAAGATATTGTAGAGGCTCCTCTCAACAGGGCGGCTAAGTTGTTTTAAAGAAACAGGAGCCTCCATGCTGACAGGCTACATCCACACCCCTATAGGTTTTTATTTTAAAACAGCACTTTAAAACTGAAACCATCCTGATCTCGATAACTGTTTAGGCTCATGATCACACAACTGAAAATGCATATCACGTGACCATTCGTGCACAATAAGCGTCGCTGTAAACAGGAAGCAGGTTGTCTTTGTTGTAGACAATGCTATGATCGAAGTACAAAGGCAGTGGTTACATTAAAATGCAGAAGTTAACCTCACAACAGCTGGTAGCAAAGACAACAAGGTCAGTCACACTTGTAATTCATTGCCCATGGTGCTTTCACAACTGCTCGTCTTGACCAATAAGAACCCATCAGGAGGCAAAGTGGCCTGCGTCACGAGTCTAATATCAGAAAACCAACATCCTCTACTTGTTTCAAAGCTTTGAAACCGAGCATAGTTGACTTATTTCCAGACTGAACCAGCATATTTTAAAGTTTCTTGTCAAGAAAAATGATCTTTCTGCATCTCTGCAAATAATTTCACTAGTATTAAGTAATTTTAGCTAATTGCTTTTTACAGTGCATTTCTTGGGTCTGAAGAGTAGCAGCTCCTTCAGGTACCACACGATTGGGAAACGCTGCACCGTCCTGGAGGAAATGCCGTTGTGTCCTCACAGAAGTTCATGCTCTCTGTTATTCAGCCTGTCATCGAGTTGACATCATCTCCTGAGTCTGTGGTCTTAAAAAACATCCCTGCAGAGTCTCATTAGCTACCCGTGTCCACCTCCTTGCAGGCTGCTGCTTGGACCGATGGTGGGAGGGACATGCACCAGGTTGTGGTCTGATCTAGAAAGGGGAGAGGGCAGTGGAAGTTTACAGATGTTTCATGTTTACATATCTCCTTATCATCCTACCTACAGCATCTGCACTCACCCCTGTCTGCCATTGAATCTCAAGAAGAGCTGCAATTATGATTTTTCCTAAAAGCTCTCATATATATAACTTTATAAGGGTCTGATAAAACAGCCAAAGTCAAGGTAATTAAGCCTGAATTTGACGGTCACAGAGCTGTATTTAAATTTGCAGAGTTTTAGCTGTCTTGAAAAGGGAAACCTCTCCCATCGTACCCTTCCCTCCCACATGAGGTGGACAAAGGCTTAGCATTAGCGAGTGTCCGGCTAAGCTTTTACCTCCACATTATTTATCCGTCCTTGCAAACTCTCCCTAAACCAAACTCTCCCTGTATCCCACACAGACTGCCCTTGAGCCTTCATGCACTCTCTCTCCCTAATTATTTACAGCAGCACTTCCTATCAGGGTGACATGAGATTCTGGTGAGGCACAAACATTTTCAGAGCTGTTGGTGGTAATAAGAGACAGCCATGAATACTAACACAGGCTAAATGATCTCCCCGCACAGGAAAACCTCATCAGCCAAAGTGAAATCGAGAGGTGTCCTCGTATTTCCCCAAACACGCAATCACATTTTGTGGCCGCAGATGACCACATGTGGTCGGTGCGTTCACATATATTTATATGTATGTAGTGAGTCTAGATAAGGGTTTAGGCTTAGCGGAGATGGAAATAAAAGGTTTTTTGTATGCTGCTGGAGTCTTAAAGAAGATTACCATATAAATTAGAGCAGCAATTCAAGGCACGGAGCACAGAAATCCCTCCTGTCACAAATTAATCAGCTGAACGACCGACCAGACGCAGACAGACCGTGCTCTCCTCTCCCCTCTCTCTCAAAGACCCAGAGGAAATAACTCTCCCTCTCTCTCTCCCTCTTCCTTTCTCAACCTCTCTCGCTCACGCTCGCGTCCCTCTGTGGGTAGGTTTTCGTAATTGGTCTCCCCTTCTCTTCCCGTCCCTTCCCGTCCTCTTTGCCTTTCTCTGTCTCCCTTCCTCCTCTCTCTCTCTCTCTCTCTCTCTCTGTATCGTCTGCCCTCTCTGGCTCTTTCTCTCGCTCTCTGGTGAGCATTTTGAATCAGGATCACAGTGGGAAGTCAAGCTGCCTGCCTGCCTGGCTACAGATTCAGCTACATACACACAAACACACACACATACACACTCTTTCTCTCACGTGTACAGTTTGCTTGATGGCAAAAAAAAGAGGCACAAACAAGGCTGCTGCCCTCTCTCTCTCTCTCTCTCTCTCTCTATTTAGTTTAATAACTGCTGATCAGAGCTAAAGATGATTATTGGGAGCTGGTTTTAAAGAGCAGATATTAATTCTGCAGCACGCAGCAGAAGGAAACTTTTCCTAGTTCAGTTCTTTAGATGTAGAGATATTTCACCAAGTGAGTGAGAATCTACAGTGCAGCATCAGCAGTAATGCGGATGTTGTGCTGGACCTTTGTGGTGGAGAGGGAACTGAGCTTGCAGGCAGAGCTCTCCGTTAACCCGTCCATCTTTGTTCCAGTCCTCACAGAGGAGAGAGAACAAGGCTGAGCTCAACCTGAGAGACAGAGGCAGCGCTGCTTCACATGGCACGGAGCCAGTTGAGGTGGGCTCATGGGTGTCTTCTTGAAAACGTCCAACTGGAAAGAGATTGGTCCCAGAACTCACTGCAGAGATTACATATCCCACCTGGCTTGGTAACACCCCAGGATCCCTCAGGAAGAGCTGAAAAGCGTTGCTAGGGGATCCCAAGGCTGACCCTGGACAAGCAGAAGAAAATAGATCACTATAATCAGACAGCACCGTCATTCCTTAGCACAGCCAAGAGACAGTGATGGAGAGGAGGACATCCAGAGGGACTGGAGCAAAGCTAAAAAGATCCCACTTCAGTGCCATAATGTGGTTTGACACTTTGGATGCTAGTTTGTCTGCAGTTATGAAACATAAAAATGAAACTGTATACAACTGCTGATGATGGTCATGAGACATAGTATAAGTTGCCTTTGCAATGACAGATATTCATTGTGTTCAGAAACATAGAAACCAAGTGATGGAGCTTCACAAGCTTCTTGTGTCAAGGTTATGGAAATGACAGATTACAGTTAAATCCCTTCAGAATAGGCCCGGTGCTGTCAAGACAGTGATGTTTAGTCACATGTTGATCCACCATGAGCCTCTAGAACAGCTTCACTCCTCCTTCAATGAACTGTGATGGACATTGTGCTTCCAAAAGACACACCTCCAGAAACATTATACATGGTTTGAGATGGATAGATGGATGGATGTGAAGGATGATGTCCAGAAGCACTCTGACAAAGACAGCTCAAGAGAAGAAAAGCCTAATTTTTTTCTGTTCTTCATAATGGAGGGAGTTTGTGAATCCCTGATGTGCTGTCTGCTCTCAGCTCCTTCGCTCCCCCAACCTTGTAGGTCGTGGCCATTAGAGCATGGCTACCTGACCCGAGCCCGCGGTAAAATTTATTAATTCGGGCTCGGTTCGGGTCGGGTTTGAGAGTCTCGGGCTCGGGCCGGGTGCGGGCTTAATTTCCAGGCCCGTGCAGCCCGCTAGTGGCCATCTCCGCAGAGAGGTCACCCTACTGCTGAGACCTCAGGTCTGACCTGTCTGCCCTCGCTTACAATCACTCTGTATTAACGATTCTTATGACATGCCAAGATTTCCCACAAAGTTTCACCTGATGCCAAGAGTTTAAAACTGTGTGTGACCTGACCATACAGCAGGTCGTCCTCGTAGCTCTGGCTGGTTGGGCTTCACTGTTTTGGCCTGGAGGAAACTATGTGATGCTGTGATGATGTCAGCAGAAACACTGACAGCAGCCCATAAAATCTCAGCATCGATCTACTCCTGGTTTACAGCACCTGATGTATAAACTACTGATAAAGGAATGAATTATAATCTGAGATCACAGACTATTACAGAAACCGATTTGATGGGTTTTCTTTAAGTTTGTTGACCTCACAGACAAGTCCTGTCGATTCCACACATGACACCTGTGTAACCAAGTGTGAAGGTGACTGTGAAGAAGAGAAGAGAAAACACGATAATCTGCCCTCTCTGACTCTCAGGCCTTTCTGGAACTTCTTTATTCCCTTTTCAAAATCCACTAGCTGTCAGTAGCTGTGATTTCACATGTCATTACAAATGCAACTTTCTCATCCAGTCACAGCACCACACATCATTGTAAGTGACAGGCCTGGATTGCTCACATCGGTGTCAGCTTTTCAGAGGCAGATATGGAAGTTGTCAGACTCACACTATGACTCTGCACAGTCTGGATGTGATCCACAGTCACAATGCTCATTCAGCTCAGCCGACGCAAAGAGACGGAGAGCGACCTCATGATCGAGGAAAGTAAGGTTAAAAAGTAATGTAAAATATGAAGATGTGGGTTATTTACAAAATTAACGCAGTTGCCAGAAAGTCCCCCCCCCCCCCTCCTTCAACTCTGGTGAATCAGTTTGATAACATTTGATTAATAGGATTAGAAGCAATAGTTAAACATTTATCGTCTGCTCAAAATACTGACAAAAAAAATTGTGATCAGAGCCAAAAGATGTGGAAAGAGATACCGGTAGTCTACTTTTAAATCACACAACAAAGAGAAAAGAAAAGAAAACATTAAGGAAAAGTAAAAAGATGACAGTGCATTTGTGCATCACCAAATTAAAAAGGCTGGAGTATGCAAAGCTAACAAGCTACACAAGCAAAGTTAATTAAACAAACATAGAGCAACTGTGTTCCCTTGAGTTACTCTCTGCTCATTAACTTATTTTCACTTCATTTAAAAGGGAGTTTTAATGCAGCTTCCCCCCCAAAAAAAGAAAAAAAAGGTTTAAGGCTCCGTCTGCTGAAATACAGGTAAACATTTTTTTCACCAGAATTAAACTCATTATTATGTTTTTTTATGATTAATAGTTTATTGTTTTATGAACAACATTTATGCAAATATTTCAATCACAAATGACATGGAACATTAAAATAGAATAAGAAGGGAACTATAATGAATGCAACAACAACCACACACAAAATAAACAAAAGATAACAATCACATACTTTTCCACAGACCAAACAAGCCAGTTGATTAAAAAGAAGAAAATAGTTGCACCCTGAGCTGAAGCTCATTATATATAAGGTGCAGCCCCATGTCGACCAAGCAATTAAAAGTGATCAGTGGTCACCTAATTACAAAAACAAAAAGTAGAGCTGAGTTTTCTCGTTTAAGGACACTGTAATAAATTAGTGAGAAACCTGATTGTTTCAAATTAAGTTTCTCTCAACAAAAGTATCATCATATCATAACTGTGCAGTGTCATTTTTGAATAGACATCCAGATAACAAAGATTTTCTCGTTTTTGTGAAAACCTTTAGACTACACACACAGACTTAAGTGTAACACTGTAGAAATACAATAGGAGGATTATACAGACCTTAAAACACTTGTTTGGAGGCTGTGTCTGTGTCTGTGGGAGAAGAGAGGGTCCTACGCTATTTAGAAGATTGGTGGTTCAATTTCCAGCTTATTCTGTCTGCATGTCAATGCATCCTCGGGCAAAACTAAATTTCATGTAGCCCCCAATGTATTGTGAGTGTGTGATAGAAAATGCAGTATGCATGGATGATGTGCTGTGGAAATGAGTGGCTTGTGTGAGTGGTGCTATATATAAGTGCAGACTATTTTAAATACTCCTCCACCTCCAACATAATGCTGACCTCATACTGAATAACTAAACAGTTATTCTATATCAGTAGATTGAATAACTGTGTGGAGGTTGTTTTCCATCAGATCACAGAGAACACAACAGTTTAATGTAGTTGTTAGTAACTGTTCACTTGTCGCTTGTCATATCTGTGTCATATACAGAATAAAACTGTGAATGGGGGCATTTCCAACTGCAGAAACAGCTGTCACAGTGTGACACCAATGATCCTCAGCGCAACTCCCCCAGGCTAACTTCATACAAGGACAGGAGTCACTCAAAAATACATCATGACCAAAAAAAAAGATGAACTGTAGTGTCACAGAGGAGGAAAATATGACGGGGGAGTGAAAGTACAGTACAAACAGGAGAAGGACAATGGCTTCAGAGACAAAGAGAGGTAGCCAGCATATTCATTTCCCCTCCCTCCGTATATCAGGACATTCATAACCTCCTGCTGCCATTCATGATGTAAGGCTGAGGCAATTAACCTCCTTCATCCATCACACATTCATGGCTGTGTGTGTGTGTGTGTGTGTGTGTGTGTGTGTGTGTGTGTGTGTGTGTGTGTGTGTGTGTGTGTGTGTGTGTGTGTGTGTGTGTGTGTGTGTGTGTGTGTGTGTGTGTGTGTAGACCTTCGATGCATGTGCGTTTTTCCACCAGCATGTTGGTGTTTATTAGCAGGCATTAATGTGAGAGGATGATCTGTGTGAGTGTGTGTTTCAGATCAAAGATAAAAAAAACCCACTGCCATCCACCTCCGGCAGATGATGTCATACTCTGCACAGCAGGAAGGGATGCTGGAAACAGCTGCCTTTACTCCACATAATAAAAAAAAAAACATCCCTTTTCTTGCAGATGCAGGATGACATCATGTCTCATAGATCACATGTTGCCAGATACAATACATGGTTATTACTTGAGGTTTTTAGGACCGAACACCATTACTTCCTTACAGTACTCTGGCAACCAAAACAACTGCAGCAACAAATGCTTTTTAGGAGCTACTTGCAGGAATATAAATTTACAATAAATGTATTTTTTGTTTTATATGCTCATTTGTAATGGATTTTTAATTTTATTTTTTCAATTTTGGTGATTTTATTTCTGGTCATATCCGGTAGACAAACAGTATAGACAGTAAATGGGTGGATTTCTGGTCATATTACAAAAGACAGATAAACATTAGCATGCATGTTGACAAGATATGGGCAATGTGAGAGAAACAGATCATAATTTGTAGGATAAGATTTCTCATTTCCATCATAGTAAACTGTCCCTGTGTTTGTAATCAGCACCTGGAGAAAAAAAAAGGTTGTGTCTGTGTTAATGAGCTCCATAAGGTTATGTTTTTAACTGACTGTTAGTTTGGGATGGGGAGAAGAACTCTCTCAGTGCACATGGATTTTTGTTTTATATATATTTCATTATTTACTTTCCTCAGTATTACAAGATCAGAACAAGAACAATATTTCTGTCCTGGTGGTGGAATTTGCTTAATTCAGCAGTTATTGTGTCTGTGTATGTGTGTGACTGATGTTGTCTGGCCTGCCCTGAGCGGGTTTCGAATCCGGGTCTCCTGCACCGTGGGCGATGATGCTAACCGTTTCGCCAAGAGGTCAATGACCACTAAGCAAGTGGATTAGCACATGCTGTGCGGTGAAACCATCCAAAAACAAGTGACAGCATTAAGGGAGACATATTATGCCCCCTCTCCACAAATTAAAATAGTTCCCGTGTCTTAAAGACATGTCTGTGACATGCTTTGGTCAAAATACCCCAAGGATCAAACATCACAGCTCTTTCCATCCTCTCAGCCCTGTTCAGAACGGCTGGTTTCAGTGCCTGTCCCTTTAAATGCAAATGAACCACTGCTTGCCCCACCCCACCCAGTTCATCATAACTTAACAAAGCCCAGATGATTTTTTTTTTTTTTTTTAAATAGAGAGTATTTTCAGAATTAACTCAGCGTGTAAATGAGACATTTTTTGGAGTTTGAAGCAGTGGCACTTTGTCCCTGTTTCCCCTGCGTTGGGTCATGCTAGTGTTAGGCTAAAATATCTAAGCTAACAGCATACACACAAAGATAAGACATGTAAGAATGCAAACAAACTAATTTGTTGAAATATTCCTGGAAAGAAAAACGACGTCAACTCACATTGGACTATCGCATTTCTGATACTGTTGGTGCGAGGAAAAGAGACACCAACATTTGCTGACTCACAAATGTGGAATTCAAGGTCAGCTGGAATTATTACGTGTCACGTTGAATGTCAAAGCTATCAAAAACACAGCACGCCTTCTTTGGCCTCTCGAGCAGCAGATAAGACGAGACAGAGAGAAGACACTTCTGCTGACACAACGGTCCCAGCTAATTACCGTCATGAGGCCAGAAGCCAGTCATTTAGAAACTCCCTCTGACCACAAACAGACACCACCGCCTTAACACACCAAGTCCAAACACTGGCGGAGCTAAGACTGATTTGTCGAGGGGGCTTAGATGTACGAGAGCAACACAACAACACAAACACATGTACACGCACGAGTACAAATTCATACAAACCCGCAAAGGCAGATAACAGAGGCTGTAATTACACAGTGGCTGTTCAGCCAAGGGTGAACTATGCAACGCTAAAGAGAGGACACCATAGCTCACATACACGGAGATATAAGGATAGGATGTTTTACCACTGCTAAAGCTGTAATTACAACAAAGGACAGGGCAGATAAGTGCAGATATGAGCAGCGCTGGACACTCACAAATACACAAACATATAATTATAGGAGTACATAGATTAGGATGTAGACACTTTGGAGGACGAAGGTCAACGAGAAATGTGTTGTATAGATCCTCAAGGTTAGCGTGTGTGTGTGTGTGTGTGTGTCAAACCACTCAAGAAGCCGAAGTGTTTTCCAACAAAATGTGATGATTATTTGCCTCTTACCCTCACTGTCCTTTTCTCAAAAGGCTCAAACAGAGAGCTCTGTCCATGTGTGTGTGTGTGTGTGTGGTCAACTGCAAAAAAAAAAAGAGTGAACAGAAACAGGCGAGAGACAACTCACTCCATTTTCTTGGTTGGCTGGTCGCTGTGTGTTGAATTCAGGTGAGGATTAAGATGAGGAGCGACGTGCAGCTGAATGTTGTCTCAGTGATTTACTGTTTCACCGCTCGAAATTTGTTTTACCTCGTTATCTATTAATTACAGCTAGACTGTGGCAACCTGGAGCAATAAATGAAAGGTTATGTTTTGAAATATTAGGAGAACGTTTGAAATGTGTCACTGTGTGAGATGCAGGGCAGTAATTGGCGAAGCAGGTGTACAACTGGTGTGTAGGTCTGCTCAGTCTTCCCAGTAGCAAGATGATACCTCTGTCTTGGGTCCTTTGTCAGTTTTTGGATCATATTATGTCCGCATAAGGGCAGATTCTGGCTGTTATCATGGCTGGAAGATGTTCTTTGTGTGTGACACATTTGGTCCAGATGTGAAAAGTAACATCTGACTTGGGCTGAATCTCAAATATTTTAAAGGTTTTAAAGGGATAATTCAACATTTTGTCAAATTGGCCCATTGCCACAATCCCTAGTCTTATGAGTAGGTTCGTTACCTTTAATTGTTGGTGCAAGCTATTTTTAGAATGGCGGAGCAGAGCCGCAAGCTGCTCAGAGCTATGCTACGGAGGATTTCTTGGTTTCCCTCATCAAACTCATCAAATAAACAATCCAACAACTCCAAACGCTCTTGTTGACAAGTTGTGACCTGCACATTCACCACTATATGAGATAATAACAGAACGTTACGAGACAGAGTTGTTTTCGAGGCAAATGCAGGGACTGCTTGTCATAAAACTGCCCCGACGGGAACGTGCATCAGTGTTTTTGCATGAATTTAACGTTTCGTTATTATCTCATGGCGTGGTGAATGTGCAGGTCACAACTTGTCCACCAGAGCGTTTTGGAGTTGTTGGATTGTGTATTTGATGAGTTTGATGAGGGAAACCAAGAAATCCCATGAGCCTCCGTAGCGTAGCTCTGAGCAGCTCACGGCTGTAACAAACCTACTAAAACTATAGAGATCATGGCAATGGGCCAATTTGACAAAATGTTGAACTATCCCTTTAAGGTTGGGTAAAATGCTCAGGCCTTTTCAATTTCATTTCTGTGTTGTCTTGAAAGGTAAGCTTATGATGAAACCATGATATTTGTATCTGACAAGAGATTCCATCTGTTGGCCATCAATAACAGTGCACTGAACTAATTGCCAGGCAGTAAACATGCAGCAGGGATAATCCACAGGTTCAACTTTACAAAGTCCTCCTGAATATCGAATTTTAGGATTTTGTTGTGTTGTGTTTGCTGGGGTCAACATCAGTGAGGCTTTAAGTGAAGAGGAGATGTTGCAGACCTGTTACAGAATCCTCTCAGTCATGTCTATAAATGGATGGCGGCCACTCTGCTGCTCTGGTTCATCAAGACTTTAACCTGTCTGGTGAGTGGCACCCAGTGTCACAGCCGACCTCTTCAGTGGTGTTGTTGTTTGTGCAAGTTGTAGCTTGACTTATAGTAAATGTTAGTTTGTATAATCAGTATTACTTGGTTTTCCCGTAGTTAGAGCTGCTGAGAGAACCTGTCAGTGGCCTCTGTTATGCCGTGTGACTTCTGACCTCTTTCTGCCACACAGGCACCAGGTTTAACAGGAAACTCGTGCAAGGCCAGGCAGGGTCAACTGCCTTCACTCTAACTGGTTGCTGCAGGGAATCCACAGCTATTATTTTGTCGTGAGATCTGCACGCATAATACCAGTTGTCTTTAAGACGGATAGAGCTGTGGCCAACTGATGGACCACAGGCTGAAGATACAGGTGCATCTCAATAAATTAGAATATCATGGAAAAGTTTATTTATGTCAGTAATTCAAATTAAAGTGAAACTAATACATTATATAGATCCATTACACACAGAATGAAACATTTCATGTCTTTATTTATTTATTTAATTTATTTTCATTGTAATGATTACGGCATACAGTTAACAAAGATCTAAAATTCAGTATCTCAAAAAATGTAAATATTACAACAACAAAAAAAAACAATTAAAAAAGCATTTTTAATAAGGACATGTTGGCCTTCTGAAAAGTATGTCCATCTATATGCACTCAATACTTGGTTGGGGCTATTTGACTTGAACGGCTGGAAATTGACTTTTCCATGATATTCTAATTTATTGACATGCACCAGTGTTTCCCCTACCGTTCTATTGGCGGGGCGGCCTTTATGTCATGGAGAGATTCTGCTCTCTGCACCATCTCATGATGATCCAGGTCTCTCAGGAAAACTGACATCCCTTCTCATGCCTGTCAAACAATTGCAGGGAGGTTCTTATTAACCTGGATGACCACTGCCTTGTCAGTCTCAGTGTGTGATATTTGGTGACTCCACCTTCACAGAGAAAAGCTTTAAAAATGTGTCTATGAAGGACGGAGAGCAGCCAAACAACATGGAAACAAGATGGGGTTGCATTTCCATGTGACCAAGACACATAGGAAGGTTTTTAATCACTGTCAGACTGATAGAGCTGATCTCTAATTTAAGATCAGAGTTTTTCCTGCTGTTGTTGAGTAGCCAATCAGAATTTATCGTATGTCGCGCCGCTGCTCATTTGCATAAAATTGAGCGTCTGTCAACTTTTGTCGCTCAAATCGCGTCGCTCAAATTGCGTCGCTCATGCCGCCGGTCGCTCCGGTCGCTCATTGTCGCCAGCGTACATTGAAAATGAATGGCAAGCTGGTCGCGGCAGTCGCTCAAGTCGCTTTTGGTGTGAACGCACAGTTAGAACCCTAGGTGGCTGTCCAATTTGACCACTAATAACACTAATGATTGCTGTGTTTCCCAGTCAGCCATGACGGTGAGCCAGTGAGTCAGCATATGACAAACTGTTCTCATTTTACACCTGTGCTTTTTCTACTGTGATATATCAAAATGTTTTCCATGCAAAAACCCCACTGTACTCATATTGAGAACACGCCGGTCTGTCAAGACATAGCAGTACCTGTCTGCTGGAGCTCACTAAAACCTGCTAAATATTTCAGCTGTCTTTGTGTCTGTCTCTCCTCACGTCTGCCTCCCGCTTTGTTTTTCACCTCTGCCTCCTTGCCGTCCTCTGCAGGTGTTTTGTGGAATCTATCATCGTGCGACGCCCTGAAAATGCCCATCATCCAGGACGCCCTGGCTGTGCTGACCAACGCTGTGATCATCCCCCACTCGGGCTGGGACACCTCCCCACACACGCAGGAGGACCGCAAGCTGCACCTACACTCCTCCCAGGTCCTCCGCAATGCCACAGGCTGCCTCCGGTCAGTGTCTGTCTCTGCTGCTGCTGCTGTTGTTGTTCTTGTTTTTTCCATTTAATAATTTATCTAACACGAAAAGATTGAAGATACACGTTCAACATGCTTGTTTTTTTAATCAGACATTTAAAAACCACTCACTTTGTGCTCAGTATTCAATCCACTGTACATTAACTGACTGTTACTGCTGGGCCGACTACCACCGGAGGAACATACTCAGTCACTTTGCAGAGATGTAACACTCTTCACAGTCTACTATTAACAACCACAAGTCCCCCTTAGTTCAAAGCAGTCTGGATCCTGTGTTATTTCTGCCTCAGCGCACACAAAGAAGTGACAGACTGAGCTACATTTAAGATGACTCACCGTTTGGCTTTGGAGCTGCTGTGGCTTTTAATTTTCTCACTTGAGACATGATGCTATGATGCTAGTCATACAGTGCAAAGAGGAAGTTGTAGGACTGACACATATTTTTTCCTTACTGCTTTGGCACTGAGCTCCAGCACGTTAGATATGAGAAAAAAAACAGCCAGTGGCTGTACAATCCAGAGCAGAGTCTGATGTTTTCAGTTAAAGGAGGCATGATATGCCACCTTTCCACAAATTAAAATAGTTCCCAGGTGTCTTAAAGACATGTCTGTGACATGCTTTGGTCAAAATACCCCAAGGATCAAACATCACAGCTCTTTTCATCCTCTCAAAACAGCCCTGTTCAGAACAGCTGGTTTCAGTGCCTGTCCCTTTAAATGCAAATGAACCACTGCTTGCCCCGCCCCACCCCTTCTACCGGTCCCAGGTAGGCCTAGGGGTGGGGTTATGCAAATTCAAAAACTATTTACATCACTGGAAGACAACTGAGGGAACAGCTCGTAAAACCACGTGGATTTCAACCTAGGGAGCCTGCACATTACTGATTTATTTGGCAATTTTCACATTTTGGGGACAAGACAAACACCCAAATATATGTGGAAGAGCCTTCAAAAAGTGATATTTCCATATGTCCCCTTTAATATACTGAATGTGGGCCCTGTTCAATAGTTAGGGGTATGATCTTGTGGTGTATATATAATTACACTGTGATGTAGTTTTTGATGTTGGATTGTTTTTGAGTGTGATTTTAAGCTTCTGCACTGGTGACATTAATGATTCATTGCATTCTCATGAACACAATATATGAAATTTTGCACAAATATCATTTTATATCCAAATGGTCAAAGGTCAACTTCACTATGACATCTTATTACTGTTTTATTGAAAGTCATTAAGTGCTTAAGTTGAAGCCAACTGGACTTCTTCAGTTGCCTTCAACTAAAGCACTTAATGACTACGATGACCTGGATGACTGAGAACCTTCATGGACATGTTTTATTGAAATACTCATGGCCCTTATTAAGTGCTTTAACTCAGGAAGGAGAGATTGCAATTGTTTTTCATCATTGTCTTCTCCCAAGTCAGTCTCCTAGAAACATCTCATCTTTTAAAACCATCAGTTAGGCTGAAAAACTGTCAATGACATATTGACATATAAACATATGGCAAAATGCTAGCAAACGGTTGCCTTAAGGTGCAGATAAGGGAAATATTATATAAATAATTGCGCCAGTTTGCTGCTATGGTCATTCACTGGTGTTGAGCAGGTATTGTGCAGGGGGTTAATCATCCACAGTGAGCTGAAGAATCTTATAGAGTTGAGGAGAACAACGAGAGTTTGCACATTTGATTATACTTTTCGAGTATGTAAATATATATTTTATGTAACTATGCCCGTTATTAACTTATTTGTGTTTGTTGAGGGTAATGTAACAAGGATAATATGTTTGATCATGCTGCTACCTCACAGCTTTAACAGTATAATTACATAGAGCCTGAGTGTGTGTGAGAGAAAGAGACCGAGAGAGAGAAAGCATATGTGTTAACTGTTCAGAGTCACTTGTGTTAACTCTCCATTCTGTAGAATTAGATGAAAAGGCTTCACGGTGTATAGAAGTATTAACTTGTGCAGAAATTCTGCAGAAATCCATCATAATATTGTTTTGTGTTCGTGCCATCTGCCATAAAGCTTTTTTTTTCTTTTCAGACCCCCTGTACTTTCCTCTCTGCAGAACTCAATAGAAGTTGCTCTGAAAGCAATCTATGAAAGTGCCAACCTACCCACAATTCCATTATTATTACTCTATTCATTACTAGTCTATGTGAACATTTTTATTCCAGTGTCTTGACCTACGCAAAGTGTTCTGTACTGTATAGGTCAACAACTTTTGCACAAAGACGTTTTAGGAATGTGTAAAGGTTTAAATTTCAGAACTTTTGAAGTCAAGAAGCGTTGAACCAAATCTCCGCCTCCACAGTCCGTCAATTTTTTGTGTCCCTAGATACAAACGCGTTGTGTTGTGAGTACATGTATTTGTATTAGTTGTGTTGTCGAATTGATCAATTTTATTCCAAGTTTAGAGCACATTTGTGTATCTGCATGCGTTGTGAATCACCTCAAAGGCCAGGAAGTCAAATTTAGACTTGTCACTTTATTATTCCCTCCAACCTTCAGTATATGTTGTAAAATATAACCTCTGTGTTAATTATGCTACGATTCCTTTATTTCAGTCATTGACTGATTTGACATTTAAAAGGAGAACAATGTTTGACATTTCTACATATTTTGTAGAGGGACAATTGTGCAGCCTTGTTTGCTGGTTTGTCTGGCTCCCTGTGTGTGTGTTTGTGCCTCTATTTGCCTCTTTGTCTAATGACATGTGTGTCTATTAATCTCAGCTACCATATGTATCCTCACCTGCTCTCGGTGAGAATAAACTAGACATATTGGAAGCTAACAGAGGCTTTAGTCGATTCTAATACTGTGTGTGTGGAAATGCACACATCTGGCACTGTTAAGTTTGTGTGTATGTGTATGTGTGAGTGTGAGTGTGTGTTGCAGGAGATAACTTTGTGTGGATCAGCTCCCTAAACTCAGAGGGCTAATTCATCTTTCTCACGCCTCGTTAGGGAATGCTGGGAGTCTGATTAAAGATTGAATATTTCATGGCGGGTTTGGTATACCGCCGGCCACCTGCTCTCTCTCCATCTCCCATTATCCCCTTCACTTTCTTATTTTCTCTCTCACCCTCTTTTCCCTTTAGACACTCTCCCCTCCCTCAGTCCGTCTCATCTCATTCTATTACTTCATTTTTTCTCTCTCAGTCACATTATCCCTCCTTTATCCCTTTCTTCTTCTGTCTCGCCCTGTCCCCTAGCTGTCTCTAACTTTCACATGGACATCTTATCGTCATGCACATCTCCCTTTGTTGACTTGCTGCTTGTTTCTCCGTTTGCATATAGGTTGCTGCCGTGCCAACTAACCCACATATGATCCGTATTGAATAACACAAACAATCTGTATTGAATTTGCAGAGTGGCACACATCAGCAGCAGCTACTAGAGCAGGCTAACCCAGCTTGTTATTTACTTT
The DNA here is from genome assembly GCF_045865225.1 of Trachurus japonicus. Taxonomy (NCBI): domain Eukaryota; kingdom Metazoa; phylum Chordata; class Actinopteri; order Carangiformes; family Carangidae; genus Trachurus; species Trachurus japonicus. The sequence goes on along the minus strand of NC_140923.1, from coordinate 37,557,020 downwards.
GCTTAAAGGCTGAAACACAAAACCATTACTATCAACAGAAGGTGGAAATGCATGAAAATGGCAAAAGGAAAGCAGCAACCACACCTCTAGGTGTTTTAGTTTTAGGTCTACATAGGGCAAGATGCACTACCAGATCAAAAGATCACCTGACATGACTGCTTAATGTTATGCTTTTTGAACTGATCTGTAGGTGCCCAATACTAAACCTTTTTTTTGCCTCTATGTTCTATATTTCAAAATATTACAGCTCGTCTTTCCCAATGGTGGAGGCAGCTTTTCAGCTGCAGCCATTAGCTGATGTGCTAAACAGGTTATCTGCAGTACAGTATTAGGTATTGGATGTACCCCTATAGCAAGCTACTGCATGTTGCTACTGACTGGCAGTAGTGTCCATTTTAGCTTAAACTTAATAATTATTTTTTATTTGTGTAATCCATCTGTAAGGTCACTGACACTGCTCTGGGACCAGGTAGCTTTAATTACTTATACTGCCAAGGATGACCTCTTTTCTTACTTATTCACTAACAAGTCCTGAAAAAATAAGTGCAATCAAACGTCCATAACCTATTTAACGTTTTTTTCAAATAGCTCTGCCAAAGGTATTTAATTGCACTCAATTTAAGAAGGTCTTGAAACTCTGAAATAAGGGTTAGGGTTAGAAAAAATGAACTGCCAGCTGATTGAGCCCACACCGCACCTGGACCATGAGTATTTTTATGTGCCTCACAGCTGAGGCTTCTACTCTGGTCTGAGTTCAGTTTAACCAGATAGCCATAAGATCCAGTAAAGACTCCCTTAGAAAAAACTCGAGGAAGAAGGAAGTTGAGTTAATTATTTTAATTGGATAATCCATTTGTCAGTTTTCTACCACTTATCTGGGTCCAGGACACTTTAATTAATTATATTGCAAAGAATGAATGTAACATTGAACACTGAGCCTACACTCTCAGAGCTAGCTACCCTGACTATTAATTAATCTCTTTATTTCAGCCAGAGGTTCTGTGGTGTTCATCAAATTCATTCAAAGACTTTTTTAACATTAACATTTTGATACTAAATAGAACCAGAATTCAATACCTTATTTTCAAAGCCATATGGAAAATCAGTGGATATAAAAACTTATTTATAATGAGCAAGTGTAGTGTAGTGGGTGCTTTGAAAGAAACCTGTGCACCATGCACATGCTGGGCGGAACAGAGGATTTTATATCCCCCAGGTTCCTGTAGCAGGTTAATTCTGCCGTTATGAACATGGTCCAACAACGCAAGTCATCTGTGTTTGTGTAACATGATGGATTGTTGACTCAGCCCTTTAACTTGAATGAAATCAAGAATATGAATTTCCTTCATCTGCTGCTACTCACTCCTTTATTGTCCATCATATTGTCCTTAGACCATGCTGTTTCTATGGTAACAAAATCTACAGGAGCAAAAAGGAAAATACACACCATGATATTTTACACACAAGTATTTTGTATGTGCACCGCACCTGACACCACACTGCTTAACTGACTTACAAAAGACACAGTTAAAGTCATCCTGAAGTGGTGGTAATATTTATCCCCGCCAACGACGATGTGTGTCTTATTAAAAGTGGCAGGATTGTTTCTTTGAACATAAGAAATAAAATCTTCACAATACAATCTAACAAAAACATAAATCATACACATGAGGAGGCGTCCAGTAGAACTGCTTTTGATTACACAAAGACAAACAGACCATCCCTCCCTGTTGTTACCAAAAGACTGACATTTTTGTCAGTGCACTTTTTCTCTCAGCCGTGCTATACTATGGATTAATCCATTTCTGTTCAAGCTCCCCATGTACACACAACCTTTTTCCTGCAGTGTAATTTTTTTTCTCTGCCCCACTCTCTCTCCCTCATTATTTAGCTTCTTCACACTGAAAGATCTTAATGAGAGATAATCTGCAGCCCTGTTGTCTTGCAAGGAAACTCTTCAGAGGGATTAATTATGCCACATTTACTGAGGTTAATTGATTTGAATCCATTAACAGGTAGTAACCAAATAGGAGGAAATGTGTGACAGAGCGATGCCTTAAGTGGTTGGAAAGTATCATTCAAGTGCTTTTAGTTTTGGTACAGTCTTTGTACCCTCTGTGATAGAGCGCATGCACAGTACCAGAACTATAACCTTCAATCAGGACTCTGCTGTGTGTTTGTGTGTGGGTGTACTCAGGTAACCTTGCAGCAACGCTCAATTTAAAAGTGCAGAGATGCTGACTAGAGCTTGTCAATGCCCTGAAAAATTTAAATGGTTATTTAAAACATAATGCTCATGTAATTTAATAGAACTAAAAATCACACACACATCTTATTACTTAAACATGTCACCCCACTTTTGGATTTTGTGCATCACAGCATCCATGGACCTCTTTAAAACTGTTACAGCAAAACCAATGCATGACCACAAAAGAATAAGGTGTGTCCACTGTCAGGTGCCACAAGTGGCTCAGTTTACAGTTTACACAATCGAAGAAATAAACATTGCATATAATTATTTATGACGTGGATGTGTAAAAAACCATCTCTGGGAGTTACATTAAAACCCAACCTCATTATATTAATGTTGATTCACTCAAAATTAGAAATAAATTCATAATAATGATAACAACAAAGACACAAAAAATATATATTAATAAAAAAATAGGTGGAGCTTTACTTCTCTCAGGCATCAAGTGGATAAACTGACCACATATGGGGATGTAAACGGTTACTTTCTCACATTAAAAATATTAAAACTTAATAAAGTGACATATTAACAGCTCTACAGCAGGAATTAAAGCAGCTTTTTAGGTGCTTTACTGCTATGCATCAGCTGCCACTGGAAGTAAACAAAACAACGTTAACTGCGTTAATTTTTTTTAACGCGGTAAATGTTTAAAATGAATCACCAAAATTAATGTGTTAACTTTGACAGCACAAAAAAAAAGAAACAGCAAAAGATACCAGTTGAAGGAGACTTCCACCCCCACATCCACCATTGTACTGTGGTTACATGAACTTGTTAGTTATGCAGGAAGAAAATCTTCCCACATTTAAACATTGTGCCTACCAGCACATACTGGCCAGTTCTTACTTATTAATTTAATTGGAGATAACAATTGGAGACAACACAACGTGAGTGATGGTCAGCTACTACACTGGGACAGCAAAAAAACAACCTAAAAACTGTAAAAGTTCTTATTTCCACACAATGTAAAATGTAAGGTGTGAGCGAGGCCAGGACGGACCTGTCAGTCTTCTTGTTAATGGTCTAGTTTGATTACGAGGTCATGTTTGGAGTCAGAGTCTCAGCAGCGCTAATATGGCCATTAAAATGTTACAGCGTGCTAATGTCGGGTTGGAGTATATTTTCTGGCGGTCTGCCTCCTCTCAGTCGCTCAAGTGTTTGTTTGTGTCGATCCGTCTGTCTTGACAAGGCACGGATGTCTCAGCTGAAGTAACGAGCGTTAATGAAGCCACCAGTAATGTAGTGAATGTGACACCTCAACCTTTGCTCACACTTGTCAACAGCACGGTTGTTATTACGGCCACACTGACAGGCTTAATGCTCCGCAGCACCTCATGATATCAACATGATAAGAAACACAAGGCCGATGGGATGTTTAGATATTACTTCATATAATTTAATGGATGATGAATATGTGTAATACTGTATTTTGTTGATCATTATTCTGTGATAAAGTGTTGAGATGTGTCATATTGCACAAATTAGTTTGGGACTAAAATGGTGATAATTGTTATTAAAGACCCTGGAAAGCAAATGTGACTAATGGAGTTTTGGCAGCTTGGTGCTGTTTCTCAAGGCATGAGCTTCTTCTCGCCATCTTTAATAAATACTCCTCTCTGCCACACACACACACACACACACAGTAGCACATGTCCATATACTGCGACAAACAGATGTGCTCACATACCCACTTAAAACTTGAGGGAAACTACTTGAAGATTTAAGTTCTGCATGGTGGATGTTCTGAATCTGCATTAATGAGGTGTACATATTCCTCTGTTTGTGTGTTTGTGTGTGTGTGTGTGTGTGTGTGTGTGTGTGTGTGTGTGTGTGTGTGTGTGCGTGTGTGTGTGTAACAGGAATGTGAGTTCAGCAGGTGAGGAGGCCCGCAGGAGGATGAGGGAGTGTGAGGGCCTGACAGACGCTCTGCTCTACGTCATCCAGACCGCTCTGGGGAGCAGTGAGATTGACAGCAAGGTAACTCAACACACACACACACACACACACATACACACACACACACTATGTGGCCTGTTTCCCTTTTTTTTTCCTGGTTTGTGTGTTTATCTCTATTCCAAAGCAAACATGTTTCAGAATGATTACAGAGTACATATTATCTATAATTTACATACATTTACATGAGTCATCTTTGCTCTTGCACACTGTATTTGCATACTCTATATGCAAAGTAATTTCTATACATTGTTTGCCAGGGGTTTGTATGTTAATGATGATAGCTTGGAGACCTCCAACTGCACACAACACAAACATGATAAAAAAAAACCTAAAGCTAAAGTGTTCCGTTGTTTTTCTGCCTACAGTTTTTACATTTTACCAGTTACATAGGCAAAAAAAAATCTGAATACCGTAATTTCCGGACTATAAGCCACTACTTTTTTCACACGCTTTGAACCCTGTGGCCTATACAACGATGCGGCTAATTTATAGATTTTTACTGGCTAACGGCGTCCGGGGGGCGCTCTAGCAGGAAGCGTATAAGTGAGACAGACATGTGGGGAAAGGTTATGCGCCGAAGAAGACACTAGTTTTGCAGTGTCTTACTGTCGTGTTGGTGCTGTGTTGATGCCGTGTTGGTGCCATACTGCCGATTTTCAGGCACAGGTTGAAAGAAAGCATGTCTTAAAGATGCGCATGGCTGAGAGGAGCGTAACCAAAACAGCGGAGAAGCGAGCGGACTTGCATAGTTCCACAAATCTTCCGTGTACGTCTTCATGTGTAAATATCTCATGTAACAACATGAAAACCTGCGGCTTATATTCAAGTGCAGCCTATACAAAATTAATTTTCTTTTCAAATTCAGCTGGTGCGGCATATATTCAGGTGCGCTCAATAGTCCGAAAATTACGGTAATGAAAAATAAGACAAAAGTGTGTATTAGTAAAAACACAGTCTAACATCCCGAGCTGGCCTGTCCTGTCATTTTTTACAGTGTACAATATATTACTCAACCCAGATGGCCAGTGACACAGAAACATCACGAGAGAGAGAGAGAGATTCACATGGATGCTCACAGGCCCACATAAACGCACACACTCTGTTTGTGCGCATGCGTCTGGATGCTGTGTGTGTGTCCCGTGTAAACGTGTGTGTGTGTGTGTAAGCATTTGGCTGCGTCTCGAGTGTGTGTTGGTGTGTTGAGTGGAGGCTCTTCACAAGGAGATGTGAAGTTTTTAATCCGCAAAAATCCTTCACGAGTTCAAAGTCTGAGACTGCATAGCCACCAACAACAATGGGATTAGTGTGTGTGCGCGCATGTTTGTCTACATAATTCACACATGATGTGTGTAAGTCGATGTGTGTGTGTATATTTGGGTTTATGAAACATATAAACAGTCTGGTTGCGTAATATCTTCATATAGTTTGTGTGTGCATATGTGCATACTGTGTTATTGTAAGTGTGTTTGTCTGTTCGCCCGTCTGCCATCTGTCCTTCCTTCATCTCTACGTCTGTTTTTTCCAAACTTCTTTCCTTTTCATCTCTATCTGTCTTCTCTCTTTTCTTCTCTTCTCTCCTCACCTCCCCCTCCATCAGACCGTAGAGAACTGTGTGTGCATCCTGAGGAACTTGTCGTACCGTCTGGCTGCAGAGACGTCTCACAGCCAGCAGGGGGGGTCGGAGGAGCTGGACGGTCTGTTGTGCGACACTGGCGGGAAGGACGCCGAGAGCTCCGGATGCTGGGGCAAGAAGAAGAAGAAAAAGAAGGGACACGACCAGGTGAGGAGACAGAGTCGGACGGAGGCAGTGTTTTCACATTTCAACTCTTTTCTTTCTCAGTTCTTTTTCAATTTTTTAGCTTTTTGCCAAATACCACCACCAGGCGGAGTACCTACTGTACCCTGAGGCAGAGACTTGCTTAGCCCCCGCAGTTCCTGCTATGAATCAGAATCAGAATATGATTTATTGCCCAAGTGTGCTGCATACATACAAGGAATTTGCATAGCTCTCTAACGTTCACATAAAAGATAAAATATGTACAACAACAACTGAACAATAAGTTAAGAATAATACAAAAAAAAATAGTTAAAGGGACTACAAGGAGTTTGGGAAAGCAAAGTCTTTTCTCACTACATTTCCGGACCAACGCAAGACGGACGAAAGCGAAAGCATTTTCCAAGAATGTTTTCATTGATCAAGAACGAAAGTCGGACCATAAACGATGCCAACTAGCAACCAGGAAGCAAAAGTAGGAAATGCTGGGCAAGTCGATCACTAAATAATAATATCAAAATACTGTAACTATAAAGACAAAACTATATATTTATCGAAAATGGACCGGTAATGTAGATTCATCCACATTATTATGAGACTCTTTTATAACCAAAAGCAAACTTCTCGGGGTCTCTTTAAATAAAATAAGATAAATAAAGTAAAGTGACCCTAAGCTCAGGGTTATGAAAAAGCTACAGATCCTTGCTGCTAGCAGACAAAAGAGAGACAACTGTCAGTTACTGAGCCTCTGAATTTGAAAACGATTGGTGGGCGGATTAATCTTAGAATATCAATACCATAGCGAAGATCAATTTCAGTGTCAGGTCAAGTTCAGTTTCTCTCCTCTATGTTGGACTCATTTGCTTTTCCACTGCTGTTGGTGTGTGTGCACTTCACTGACCATCAAACCTAGGCAATCTGCCATGCCTTAAAAGATTGCTAGCCTTTCACAAAGGTAGTAATTAAAATATATTAGGACTCAGCAGTGGGCGATGTTGCCTCGAGATTCAGCCCCCGGGTCTGAGACCTTTCTGTGTGGAGTTTGCATGTTCTCCCCAGGTTCTCCGGCTTCCTCCCACAGTCCAAAGATATGGATACTAGGTTAGCAGACACCGCTGAATTGCCTATAGGTGTGTGTGAATGTGAGTGTCTGTGTGTGGCCCAGAGATAGACAGGTGAACCCCGCCCTCGCCCTGTGGCAGCTGGACGGATGGGTGATAAATGAGGACACCGCTCTCCCCTGCATGAAAATACACAAACTGCTTTTTAATAATAAAACAATTGGTGTCAATATTGGTGAATCTGTTCCTGTATTACTTGGCATCAGATGCAGCAGTGCCCACCGCTGTGGAAAAGTCCTCTTTAAACATTCTTGTGATGAAGATCCTACAGAGCTCATGACTGGTTTTGGCCTGAGCTGAAGGCTGCTGTCCTCTGTCTGCCTCTACAAGAATATTTATTTTATTTATACCATATATCTCCTGAGCTCCCTCAGACAGTTTCAAGGAGGATACTTAAGACTGTGGTTCGAAGAGATACTTTTATTCCCGAGCTCAGCATTAGCACTAAAGTAAATCTGCTCTGCCACGGTGAAGGCTCAAACATGTCAGTGAAAAGTAGATGCAGGTTTGCTATGAGCAGCATAAACCAAAGTGAAATGTTTCAACTGGACTGAAAGTATTGCCTCAGAAGCTGACCCTCCTTAATAATGTAGGTTTTATGGGATGGACCACACCCATCTTTGAACCTGGCCTTCATTTTGATCTCAACTACACACGTGTAAAGTTTCGTGGCTATTGCAGGTTGTATCCTCAGAATCCTCCTTTGCAGTTGTTCCTGCACTCGCCATGTGAAAACTACAGCCACGCTGTCACGGCGGGTTGTACGAAAACAATGCATGGAAACAGATCTCACAGGAAATGAATCTGTTTGTTGCCCAGCAGTGTAGCAAACAGCAGTGGCAGAAAAATATCTGTCAATTCAAAGCCAAGCATGTAAATTACTGTCTGGATTCTCAATCCGGCCTGCGCGCTGCAGGGCTGGAGAGAGATGAGAGAGGGTCTGGAACGACTCTTATCAAAGGAGCCATCGACAAGGAAGGACGTGGCTGTCAGATGCAGAGGTGGCAGATGGACGTCGTCTTTGTGGAGGATGATAAACTGTTGCTCTTGTAGGTTATGTTGTTATCTCAGTGTTACGGGTCCTGACGTGGCCGAGCATCATTTGAGACATTTTGCTCATATTGATTATGCTTTTCTGCAGTATAGACTTCATAAATAACTAAAACTAAACTAACTTTACCACTGAATGACAACTAATTAGAGATATGAAAGATAAGTAAATGGATAAATTAACTAAGTTACTGTATTTACATAAAACACACATTGAAGCTTATGGCTTTCTCCACCGTTCACAGTGTCTCTGGATGTAACTGCTGCACCGTGCTGGAAGAAGATCAGACTCACTGGCTGAGTGAATATGTTTGTGGGATAAGGTCAGCTGCCCACCAGCTAAATCTTCTGCTAGATGTTCATCGAAAAAAAGGTTTTTGCTAAGTTATCTAATGCTTTCGCTTAAATTTAGAAGAAGAGACAGTGTTTTTTTTGGAGAACCACTGAGCGGATGAGTATGAATGGTGATGTTAGTTGAGCAGGAATGGTAAAGAGAAAGTGTTTCTGCTGCTTTGGCACTGGTTTTACAGAGGGAGAGTCACTGTGCTGTGTCCCTGCAGAGCAGAATGACGAACATGTGGCGCTTTGTAGCTGTCACAGACCGAGGCCGAGGGCCACTGTCGCCTAGCAACCATGACAACACTTAACTTTTCTCCCAACAAAAACCTGCCCATGGTTTTGTTTGCTCTTGAACTAAGCTGAAACACAATACTAACGTTTAAAAAGGCTCATTCTCTGGATCTCTGACAGGGTTATGTGCTTTCATCATCGCATGCAATGAATCTTGGGATATGTTGGGCTGAATTTCTTGACAGCATTTGTCTTCGAAATATGACGGCCTGGTCACACTGCAGTGATGTAATCAGTCGGACTAATGCAGCCTCTGAAGGATGCAGCCCGTGAGCGTTTTCCACTAAGCTTGCAATAACTACACCAGTAACCATGGTGACTGTATGCAATGGCTGTAGCTTCAAAATGATTAGAGGACACTCAATTTAGAGATTTGAAATGCATGGGGGAAAAAATTTGATTAAAATTGCCCAGATCAAAATGAGACTGTCCTCAGTTTTATTAACAATTTATTTGGCTATATTCTGATTAAAACCTACAAACATTTAGTGTCAAGACTAATACAAAAAACTCACTTTCTGAAACTCTATCTATTTGTTGAAACTTTATATGCTTCTCTCAAAACTATGAACACTAAACTTAATTGTCTCCTCTTGCGAAACGTATTTGTGCTCAAAATAAACAGTTTTCAGATCATACAGAAAATAAAACACCACTGAGCATCATTACACACTGCATAGACAAATGGAAAACACAAGGCTCAGAGCCTGTAGCTCCCGAATTGTTTAGTATTTAGGTATTTCATATCTTCCAAAAACTATGTAATTTTTTTGTAGGCCCCACATATGTTCATATAAAAGACATTACAACAACATACAAACAAGACCTGAAATTGCTGCTCTTGGTCTTGCTTGTTCTTGGTTCTTGTTCATGGTTTTGCCAAAAGTTGAGTGATTTAATTAATGGGTTCAGGTCACTGAGCATGTGGTTCAGACAGAAACTGTAATGTTCCCTGTCATTTAACAACAATATAGCATCTAATATAATTTTAATGATGGCATAAAAAGTCCCAGTTTACTCACCAAATATATAATTTATGAGGTGTTTGCCATAGTTTGTTTGTTAATGCTATTGGCTGGTATTCCCTGAACAGGCTAATTAAACCTAATTAACTATTCATCTAACGATATGGAAATTATAGCTCTTTTAACTTGTGAATTCTTTCAAGTTAAGACCCTACTATTACCTTTATGTGTTTTCATTAAATATTGACTTGTATAACGACAGTTATCTGTTTTTATTTGCCAAATGGAGAATTCAGGCTACAGCTTAGTTTTGCCACATTTATGCCTGTCATCCACTCTCCTTCACAGCCCCTAAAACAGACGCTTTTGGAAACGCAGCTGGCCACATTTTAATTTGAAAACCCTGGGATAGCGCTGCAGTCTGGACGGACAGAAGCAAAGACCTTTGAAAACAATAATGCATTGCAGACACACACAGTCGCTTCTTGATTGGGTCTTATCAGTCACGACTACCAGAGGTGAATCCAACACGGATAATGAATTATGTGGGACGCTGACTCTGTTTATTTACGAGCTCCTGCTGCGCAATTAAATTATGCATTTTAATGCTACAACTGTCTTCAGCTAACTACCCGAAAGTAAACAATCTGCTTCCTGTTCACTCCAGGACACACATGCAAAGTGTTCATGAATGTGAATGGTCGTGTTGCAGTATCGATGGAGATCATTTCTGATACGGCGCGAAAACGTTGTGTGGTTTTCCTTTTCAGTGTTGTAAAATATAAGTGTATTTGTGGGGACACAGCCTCCGTGTCTCTTTATGAGGTTTCCAGTTAAAAAACATTTGCTCAGTTCACCCTCGGTTCAAGTCTCAAATGAATATTTATGAATGCACTACAGCTTTCTTTGATATTCATGATGTCAGAGCCAGAGCTGTTCACCTACCACCTGGATTATTTAGGACCGCATCCAAGACTCCCAATTATGTACATCAAGAAAGGCTTGATGATGTGGCACCAATGTGAATCTTCTTAGATTAGATGTTATCAACACATGCTACGGGGTTGTTAGACAGCAGCACCAGGGGATCGCGGCTTTAACTGCCGTTTCAACCAATTTTCACTGCTTCTACAATGACTACCTGTGCTCAGGCTCAAAAATACCAAGCTGATTTAATGTTTCACTCTGGATCTCCTCGCTGTGTCCATCTGTTTCCAACAGTCAGAGTTTCATCCTGCCTTTGGTTAAGAAAATGAGCGCTCCTTTAGTTGAAGAATTGGCAGAAACTAAACAGCTTCCTTGGAGTTGGCGCTAACCTCTTGTCATGTTAATAAGCAATCAGCATCACATTCTGGTTGAGTGGAAGACGTCTTTTACAACTTCTAGTGAAGCTGTGGGGATTCAGAACCCAACACTTCCGGGGGATGGGGTGAATTGCTCATTAGCCCTGCATGCTGTTTTTTTCTCTCTTTCATGTCTAGCAAAGACAGAGAAAGGAGACTTTAAAAATTGGTAGTGATGAACCAGGCCTTTTAACTTCCATTTGTTGAGTGAACCCTCAGAGAACTTTTTGTGTATCCAGGCAGAAGCAGAGGGATGAGTGATCTTAGAAGTAACCCTATAAAAGGTCGAATCATAACCTCTCTGCGATAATAGTACGTAACCCCTCCTCTCACCCCTCTATCTGTCTGTCTCCACTCCAGTGCAGCTGTGGGTGATTACCATGAAGTGGCGATTGGGGAGCTTGTTGGAGAGGGCAAAACTCCATCAACTGTGATGTAATTAGAGGAGAGGAGAGAAGAGGAGAGGAGAGCAGAGGAGAGGAGAGGAGAGCAAAGAAGAGGAGAGGAGAGGGAAACATATGGGGGTAACATGGGGGATGGAAGATAGGAAAGGATGAGAGGGGAAAAGAGGAAGTAGTAGAATAATAAGGTCAAAGATAAACAGGGAAGGAAGGGAGTGAATGGAGGAACAAAACGTGTGATTTAATTTCAATGCAGTGTGTGATGTTACAGGGCCTTGACAGCTGTCCTGTGGGATTATGTCACTGCAGATGGAGGGAGGATAAGAGGATGATAGCTGCTTTTTTCTAAACATTGCATAAAATTATGTAATGGCAACAAGAACATCGATAGACCTATAAAGCACGGAATAAATAACTAATTGAAGAAATATGTAGCTAAACGAAGAAAGAAAAAGCAATACCCTTTGTATTTGGATGGTGTCTTATGGTATAAAATGGTTTAAGTTATTTTATATAGGGAGTAGGTTGAGATTGTATATTGACTGTTTGCTAACTGCCCCTCCCCCATGTCGCTACACCAAGTTTAGCTTTTGAATAAATGGAGAGTAACTGCTACAAATTCATAGAGTTATTGAAATCATTGGTGTTGCATTCAGACAGATTGATTTCTGGCCCAAAACTGTCAATTTTTCTAGATGAAACTTGTCACAAACAGATTTTAACAGCTGTAGCCTGCTAGCTAATTAAGCTAATGTTAGCTTCACCAGGTGGTTGATGTCGGTTGCCAGTTTTTTTGATGTTGAGTCGAACAGAATCTCATAAAGAGCCCCGAAATGCACACTTAATGGCTGCATGCATGATATCACATTAAAACACTTAGGCTGAAATAGCTAACTGTATGATGAATCATGGACGACAGAGTATACTGTTGTATGAGAGTAAATCTTTTCACTGTAGGGAAATGTAACATTTAATTGTAATTTCTGTCTAAAACAGACAACCCACCTATTTTTCTGATATCAGTTATCATTAACTATAATGAACTATAAATCAAACATAATCTCACCTTGAGCAGGATCATGAATTCGAACCATAGAAATTTGGAAAATGTTAACGGTGATCTTGATCTATGATTCCATATAACAATATTATTACGTTTTTGTCCATCTTCTGTGAAAGTGTAGCTCATGTTCACTGTATATCTGAATATGTAAAGGACAGGAGTGTCAGAGAGTCTCTAGAAAATATGCAGCCCATACTACATTATAAAATGCTTTTCTAAGGCACTCAAAGACACTCTGCAATGTACCCATTGGAAATGATTTTTTAAATAATGTGCCTACTCTTCAACACACTGCAGTCAGTCTTCAGTTCCATTGATCTGAATTATGAATGATATACATTGCAGGTTCACAAAGAAACCTTCAGTATTTGGGAGCCAACATTGTTGCATGTGTCTTTTTCAAACGCACCATCAATGCAGGAGAAAATGTCAGATTTCAATTACAGAGGAGATAGAGAAACAAAATGCACAAATAAATGAATGCCAGTTTATCTATACACAGCTGATGAATAGTAAACCTTCTCTCGCTTCTTGCCTGTTCTTGCCTGAGGGGAGCGCGCTGGCACCCCACCACTGTCAAACCCCGCCTCGCACAGAATTCAAACCGCCTTCCTATCTTGAATTACGTCTCATCTTCCGCAGTGGGACGGTGTCGGCCCGTTTCCAGACTTGGCGGAGCCCCCGAAAGGCATCCAGATGTTATGGCACCCCACCATCGTCAAGCCCTACCTCACTCTGCTGTCTGAGTGTTCCAACCCAGACACCCTGGAGGGAGCAGCTGGGGCTTTGCAGAACCTAGCTGCTGGCAGCTGGAAGGTAAGGACTCAGTACTGTGGCTGTATCATTGTGATACTAAAGGGCATCTGCAGAGGTGTGCTGAAATTCCACTGGGTACCAAAAGGCAGTTTGAAGGGGGCAAAAAAAAAATAGTGCTGTGGGATCGAAAATCGCACCTACTGTCACTTTAAAATGTTCTCATGCATGAGTGTACTCATCTCTCTGAAATCACCACTTTTTTTGCTGTTTAACCTAAAAGATGTCAGAATAAAAACACTTCCTTATAATAACAGTATCATGTTTTAATGTGTACAGATAATAATTATACAGAGAACAATTAGATTTTTACTAGACTACAGTAAGATGTGTATTTGTTTTTTTCTGGCTTCATAGCCTTATGTTTTTTTTATATATATATCTGTAGGTCAGTGTTCGTGTTTCTGAAACTTTTAATTATTAAAAGAAGAAAAACTAACTGACAATCCAACTCCCTAAACACCCCCAAAACAAAAGGGCCTGCTAGTTCAATAATATTGAAATTTGCATGCAGAAATGTCACTGAGGACACAGTTTTAAATATCAACCGCCTGCATTAAGTCAATGCACATTGCCTGTTGCGTGGGTCGTGCCAGACTTTATTTGGTTTTCCTTGAAGCAACTTAGTCCATGATCTTGGTCGTGTTTGAGACTAACCTTTACGTTTAACGTAATTCAGGTACCACTGTTTGAATTCACATGTGTGTTGATGTGTCACTTTTTAAAAGGTCAGGAATAAATCATCAAATTCATCATCCAAATTTGAAATTATTACCGGTATTTGGTTTCACAGCAGCACATTCAACACAATCAGATAGTTATCTCAACAGCCACTTGATGGATTAGTGGTGAACAGACATACATTGGAGCCAGAGGATCTATTCTGAAGACTTAACCCTCTTCATTTTCCTCGAACGCTAGAATATCAGTTATTTCATGTCTTGAAGTGCAGTGATGTTTATTAGCAGCTGTGATAATTCATTTTTCTCATATGAATCTCAAGTATTGGTGGATGCATCAAAAACAAACCCCTGATGTTGTGTCCGTCCCACCTCCACCCCTGACCTTGTCCCTCCCAGTGGTCTGTGTATATCCGGGCTGCGGTGCGTAAGGAGAAGGGCCTACCGATCCTAGTGGAGTTGCTGAGGATAGACAACGACAGGGTGGTGTGTGCAGTGGCCACCGCGCTCAGAAACATGGCTCTGGACATCAGGAACAAGGAGCTCATCGGTGAGTAGTCAGTTCACAACTAGGGCTGGGACTCGATTAAAAAAATTAATCGAATTAATTAGAGGCTTTGTAATTAATGAATCGCAATTAATCGCATTTTAATCGCATATAAATATTTGACCTGAGAACAGTGAGAAGCTTTTTTTTTTCACATGGATTTTAGTATACCATTGAATGACTGAATACATAAGCTTAAGCATTCAAGGTGGTACTTAACCAAGACCAACAGACTAGGGATGCAAATTATCGTCTTTCCTTCCAATACACTATGATGATTACTGTAGTATTTAACTAGGCTACTTAAATCACAGTAGCATAAACGGATTTGTTGAACTCAGCATGATGTAAACATTAATAAAACTCAGTAACCAATCACACAGGCAGCTCCATGTTGTCCCTGTGTGATGTTCAGGGACAGGTCAGGACAGTCTGAAGACAGACAGCTCTGAGGGTGAAGTCCTATCATAATGAGATGAGATGCACCTGTGACGCGTTAATTTTTGTGTAATTAATTAATCGTAATTAATGCGTTAAAGTCCCGGCCCTATTCACAACTAACAAAATCGTCATTTTTTGTCATTTCTAAACACACACACAGATACAGACACGTGTGCACACAGAGTCAGGCGGGGGTGTGGGTGGGGGGGGGGGGGCAACATAGGAAATAGCCTGCCAGTGGGTTATTGCATAATTTCCAAAGCAAATCAACTTTATTCAGGCACTTTTGTTGAGTGTTATTTTCTTGACTAGTGGAGTAATGTGCTTAATTCTGCCTTAATTGAAGATAATGGCAGTGAAATCAAGAGCAGTTATCTTGACCCACTTGCAGAATTACTCACTTGCTTTAATGCATAATATGAGACTTGTTAAAGTGGACACATTCAGCACTGTTTTTTTTTTTCCTTAAACACAGCTGTTAAAATGTCATTTGGGTGGAGGATTACTGCTGTTACGGACGACACACAAGCAGTGGGCTTGTGGATTTAGTCTGCAATAAAAGAAAAGAGATAAATGTCTTTTTAATAGGTTGTCTTCTGTGTGCAGATAGTTCCCTTCTTTAAGCAGATAGCACCGTCGCTCTGACTGATCGCTTGATGCTTGATTTTCCTTTGGAGACAAGTGATGTTTTGTTCCTTTCTGTTGGTCCCCATAGCAACAACCGCATGCCTCCCTCCACTTTGTCTGATGCTCGAGGGTCTGAGCTAAGCTATGTAGGCCTATGTGTGTGTAAATGCAACCATTCATGTGTACAGTCTATGTAGGTTGTAATGTCAGTTTTCCATTGCATAGCCACAGGACATGCACGTACATTTTGACAGGACATGTTGTCCTGCCCTCACTGATGCTGTCCTTACTTGATGAAACCGCAGCAGAGACACAACATATTGTGTAGCTGAGCCTACTGCGCTTCCAGCAGTGGATATCAATACTGTGTGCACAGACACGTCCACTGTGAGCCAACTGTTGATTTACTGCTGTGATGTTACACACCAGATTGAGATCTTCACTTTCACTGCTTGCATGTGTGTAATAATGCCTGTATTGACAATAGTGCATGGCAATAATTAGATAGAGCAGTATTCTTCAGTTTTCTTTGACAGCTTACAGTAAAAAGCTAGTTTTTAAGTGTGAATTGCTTTGATTATCTGCAGATAATTGTGTGTTCATTGCTGAAACATAGACAGTCAATAAGAAAGTTGAACTGAGTGTGTTATCAGTTGGAGAATCTGCTTGTGTTTTCATGTATTATTTGATATCATATATATTAATTGAAAAAAAAAACACACAGTAGATGCTTCCTACACCAGGAGGGTTTCTACAACATGTACTGTAGATGTGAACTGTCAGTGGAGCATGATGTACCCCTACCCCCACCACCCCAGAGGGATGACCCAATCGAAATGAGGGGCAGAGAGCAGAGTGGACAAGATTGCCTCACAGCAGTATTTGGCTGTCATGGGAAATGTAGTCAGTCGGTGTTGGATCACGTGGGCTGTGTTTCCATCAGTTGTCTGACAGCGCCACAGAGCCAGGATGTTCTTTTTTTTTTTTTACTTCCCAAGCAGCAGACAGGCACACACAGTTTTTATTTGTTTTTAGGGTAGTTAGGGTGTGAAGCCAGAACAGATCCTTTAACCTTTAATCATCGGGAAGAAAGGAGCACCAGCAGCACAGAAGCTGAACGATGAGCTGCTGTGGACAGGTCCATCCAATATGTGAACTTTTCAAAAAATGCTCCAAATAAAGATAAAAATAACTAAATTAGTTATGATAGTTAGATATGTGAACTTTCTGAAGTAGCTATACCATGTTTTTGTGGTTGGCCCGTCCACAGCAGCTCATCACTCAGCTCCTCCAATGCACGCTGATCTGCATCCTGGAGGTCAGATACTGATACACTGCAGGCTAAAGATAACCACTGGCCCTATTCTGAATAAGTGCACAATGCAAATCTGCAATAAGGTCAAAAGGTCATATAGTTAACCCAGTGTTTTTCAACCTTGGGGTCGGGACCCCATGTGGGGTCGCCTAGAATTCAAATGGGGTCGCCTGAAAGGTCTAGTAATTCATAAAAAAGAATTAGCCTATGATAAAAAAATATGATTAAAAACACCACACAGTCTTGAACAACTGTATTCTATACTTTCACTTTCTCAAATTTAAGTCGAGTTCAAATAAAATGTAGCATATAAAAATATCCGAGGTGGCGCATCTTGATCGACAGGGTCGCCAGAAATTTGTGATGTCAAAATGAGGTCACGAGCCAGAAAAGGTCCCAACCACTTAGATAACCTGTTGTAGATTTCAAGTTAAATAAAAAAAAGTATATTAAAACAAATGATCTCTTCACTGTAAGACTATACTGTAGCTTAACATTTCCCTAACCTCTTCTCCGTCCATCTCCAAACCCTTTAACTTACATTATTTCCGCTCTCTCTCTCTCTCCGGCCGTGCCCACAGGTAAATACGCCATGAGGGACCTGGTGCACCGTTTGCCCGGGGGCAGCAACAACAACAACAGCACCGGCGGTGGAGGAGGGGGCGGAGGCAGCGCCACCAACAGCGGCCTGGTGGGGAAGACCATGTCGGACGATACCATCACGGCTATCTGCTGCGCGCTGCATGAGGTCATCACCAAGAACATGGAGAACACAAAGGCTCTGAGGGACGCCGGCGGCATCGAGAAGCTCATCGGCATCGCCCGCAGCAAAGGAGACAAGTGAGCCGAATGGGAGGGTGTTGACTGGGGAAGTGGGTTTATAGGAAAAAGGAGGGGTTGTAGGGAAGAGTGGCATCATGGGATAGCACTCAGTTATGTTTCTTTTTGTGCTGTTTTTTGATAAAAAGGCATTTAAAAACTGATATCTGAAAAAATGCCTAAAGACTACACTACAGTACCCATAAACCTTACAGTGGCTGGCTTTACATCTTGGTACCTTACCTTGTAGTAATAAGAAACAAAACACTGCGCATTAGCACATAGAAGGACAGTAGAGCAGTGTGGCGTATGGTGAATTCGGAGGGGATTAAATAGAAAGATATTTAGGCCTGAATATGTGGAGGCTAATTGGAGGAGTTGGCCAAGAGGAGCGTGTAAGTAAATTGGCTGTGGAATAAGAAATGGCTGGAACATGTCTACAGTCATGACAGGGCGGAGGAATGTGAAAGTGAGCTTGTTTTGGAGCAGTGAGTCACAAGTCGACAGAAAATGAGGACCATAACAAAGCTTGGTCAGTTTGTTCACCGGTGAGTCTTTGACAGTTTGTTTTACTACATTTGTCAGCATTGGTTTTACTGGTCAGTCGACAGTGGGCCGAAATGGGAGACTTTGGTACCGAGCACGAGCAGCAGCAACAAGGTGTAAAGTTTGGACACTGGATTAATACATTTTGGCCAGTTTACAAAGTTTAGTATAATCTTTGATTGTACACATTCCATAGGAGTTAAATCACCCTACAGTTTGGAAGGTTTTTGTGTGTCTTGTCTGTATTCATAGTATATAATGTATATTGAAACCAATGTGATGAATGCAAAAGACATTTACTTCTGATTTCAGATGGTTTCATCAAATCAAACTGTATGAATTTCACTCGCTGTAGCTAGCAAGCCATGACTGACTCCTTTACTCACAACTCACAGCAGCTGTCTCCAGAGGTGGAACGCAACATCAATACTAACTCTATCGCAGCTTTTCTTTTACTGGAGAAAAGATGCAATAACCGAGCTAGCCCTGGCCGGTCTCATTACTCTCCAATGACTCACCGTAGCCTCGACGTAGCACTGCACAGAGGCTGTAGGTCTTTTTTAGAAGTTAACCACTGCATTTTTTAAAAGCTCTTCTCCCATGCATTACAGTTGCATGATATTTGATATAGTAAAGGTGTCGAAAATTCAGATTCAGGTCCTAACCACTCATTTTTACCACTTACACGAGGTTGAATGTCAAATTATAAATCTGCTTTTCGACTTCGATCCAAATGAGACCGAATATAAAAAATCCATGGATAGAACAAGTTCTTTGCTGTGTATCGCTGCGAGGGCAGGGTTTGCAATCACAGAATCCAAAACAATAGCGTTCGCCAAAATGACTTGAAGAAATAAAGTTTAATTTCCTTGGCACTGATAAGGCCACATGAGCCAATTAGACCCACAGCCATTAGTCAGCTGAGTCAAACCCTGGAGGACACGGAATGAAATATTGGCCAATCAATCAATCAACTAAGCAATCATGTAATTTGGCCCCAGACCAATTCAAGTGCCGTATTTAAGCAGATGAAGAAGAAGTTTTGTTCTGCGTCTCTGCTCGTCTTTCCTCTTCAGGGGGTTTACAGTGAGCTGATGTTTTACACTCAGGTTTAGTGTCTGTGTTTCTGTGTCTTTCTCTTCATTATTATGAGTTGTGATGTTTAATAAGCTCACAGGAAAAGCCGAAGCAAAGGGACGCCTGAGCTTTATACCGCATGTGTCTTTGCTCTCTGCTGAATTCCTAGACATAGTCCGAAGGTGGTGAAAGCAGCATCTCAAGTCCTGAACAGCATGTGGCAATACAGAGACCTCCGCAGCCTCTACAAAAAGGTAAAGGCCATATACACACTGACTATTTCATTCACGCTGGTGTTTCAGTAAATGCCAGTAAAGACAGAAACGGAAAATTAGCAAGGCCGTTGTTGTAAGGCATATAAATAGTGCATTATTTCTGACAACGTCTCATCTTTCATCTGTTCTCCCTCTCCTTTCCTGTCCCTGTCTTCTCTTCTCTCCCCCAGGATGGATATTCTCAGTACCATTTCGTCGGCTCTTCCTCCACGATAGAGAGAGACAGGCAGCGACCTTATTCCTCCTCTCGCACTCCGTCCATCTCTCCCGTACGGACCTCACCGAACAATCGATCAGGTGAGTCAACCTCTCTCCCGCTCCCCTTCTCTTTTGTCCTCCATAATTCTCGCCATCACTATATTCCAGTCGAACAAACACCTCTTCACTACGGCTCAAGTCTTCTTTAACCTTCACACCATGGCGGCCACTGACAAATTATTCTGCTGTCAAGTAAAATCCTTGCACCATACCTCCTAAAACAGTTTCCCGCCCTTGCATCACTGAAATTATTCTTTGACTATGAGCCGTGCAAGGCCTCTGTATTTCTGGACTGATGGTAATATCCTCTGATGTTCACTATCCTTGAATTTTATTAAACTTGTGCCAAAAACTCTAAAGAAAGACGTTGGCTCACAAGAGCCTAATTCTTGGCTGGGTTTACAGGCTCCTGAAAGTGAGTGTGGGGCAATAACCACATTCAGTGAAACCAAAGATGACCATGATAATAGACTCATTTTCATGCATTCATGCGTGGAACATGATCTATATCAGCGGTTGGCAACTGGCTGCCCACAGGCCAAAACTGGCATGCCAACAATAACATATGGTAGTCGCATGTTATTGTTCCTGGTTTGGTTTAGTTTAGTAGTAGTTTATTCTCGAACATGTAGAAGAAAAAGATGAAATGAGGACAAAACCATCATCAAACAGCACTACAAGGAAAAGGATATGCAAACAAATCAAAATAAATCATTAAAGAATGAAAAGAAAATCCCCAGCTCCAATTCTTGGAATCATAAAACTCAAAATAGTCATAATACTGAAAATAAATCTCAATATCTTGTGAGCTTTTATTCTGAAAGGTTCCGACAGGAAGTTTCAATGGTTCCACCTGAAATATGGCACACACATGATGCGCTATATGATAAAAAATAATCCTAATTCAGTAAAGCAGCCATGTGTATTATATGTGATACGGGCCATGGCTCCACATTAGTTCTAGGCCAGATTTACTTGTAAACCCCTGTTCTCCATATGTCACTGGTTCAAGTAATAAGATTCTCAAAGACATCAACAAAAGCCGTGCTCCAAATGTGAGATATGTAACACTGCACTGCAAACATGGTACATAAAACATTTTAAGTATCATTTTATTATTGGTGCTTGAGAGAAATAGGTAGTTGGACAGTTTAATGAAATGAAGGAAGAAAGAAATGTGCTTTCCTTTTCCTCGCCCTGTGATGTGATGGATTATTTTGCTGTTGAAGCCTTACTTAATGACCGTCTTAGGTATGAGAGTTTCTCCCTGCCCCTGCTTCTCACCGTATAAAAGAATCTCATATAACTTAATAGAGAATTTCTGCTGCCAACAGTGCATAAGCATGACAAGACGTTATGAAAACTGCTTAGCTGGATATTCAACATTTCTTCCATGCAGCTGCCGTGAATGGAAATCGAAGGTGTAGGAAGGAAGTGCTACTTAATGCCATTATTAAAGTTTTTTCTACCACTTTTCTCAGTCACTTTTATGGACCAATTGACCCACGGAGGATCTCTTCGACAGCTGTACACTCAGCCATTCATGATGTTTAATGGCTTATTAAGAGACGACAGGAGATTATAATGTAATAGATTTATGCTTTTTGTCAGGCGCGATGTGCATGTTTTACTTTGTGCTGCTGTAGCTTTTACATTAATCTGACAGCAAAGACCAAATAAAACCGTTAGACATCTACTGACATCTAAAATAAAGGCGATAAATGAGTAAATCCCCCCAAAATAGGACAAAAGCTTATTTGCTGTTAGCTTTGAGTTTTACTCTAACACCCGCATCAGTAACAGGTAGAGGTGTCGGGAAACCACAGCTAATTAACAACAGGTGGGCCCGCTGAGCTGTTAAGTTTCAGCAGTTAAGATAATTATGTTTCAGATATAAAGTGTTCTTGAGATAAAAACCATAAAATCATGTCAACAACCAAAACCCTGAGCATCATGTTGGCAACTTCAGTCCCTGAGGGACACCAAGTGATGGTTTTAAAGTAAAACCATATGCGGCAACAATTAACACTTCCTTATTCCAATTATCCAAATAAATACAATTAAGATGTAAATTCAAGTCTGCTGACTTTTCTCCCTGGAGTTCTCCCCACACACAACTGAATCTTAGCTTTTAAAGACCCACTCCCATGAAAATCGTGTTTTTCGTGCTTTTCACATGTTCC
Source organism: Trachurus japonicus (assembly GCF_045865225.1). NCBI lineage: Eukaryota > Metazoa > Chordata > Actinopteri > Carangiformes > Carangidae > Trachurus > Trachurus japonicus. The sequence continues at coordinate 37,534,885 of NC_140923.1, read as the reverse complement.
TGTGGCATTTTTCTTGTGTTAGAGCACATGAAAAGGAAGTGCAAAATTGCATTTCTGAGTTTTTCTGCCTTCAAATTGCTGTGAACCAATGGCAGACGCAAACTGGCAGTTTCAGGGAGACTGGAGCTGACGTGTCACAGCTCCAGGGGAGGGGACTAGTGCTACAAGCTCCCGCCCCACTCTGCATCTGGCTCAGAGGTGAAAGGGTTGACAGCTCAGTGTAGCTGGCAAGGTATAACAGGTATAGCTCACCTGGTAGAGCAGCTTGCACCATGAGCAAGGACTATGTTCCAGTCTGGGATCGAATTCCAGTGTGGAGTTTTACGCTAAATGTGCTGAATCTGTAATTGTACAATGTCCACCTGTCAGCAAGCGGGGGGTGGGGTGCGAGGAGGTGGCTGGGCGGGTGCAGAGCAGCGCAGTCTCCACCCACCCTCCAGAGTTGCATTGCTAATGTGCATTGCTAATGAGCTGGTTTTAAAATGACCAAAAAGTAAGCCACAAGAGTGCATAAGTATTGGCCTCGTTGTCTACCCACTGCGAAGGAAAAAGACTTTTAAATGAAATACAAGAAGATATTTCACCACTCAGTGAGCTAAACCCTAACTTTTTTACAAAACAGGTCTTTAGCATCCCTGGATGCTACTTAAATAAATACTGTAGTATAGGGTACTTATTTTAGCAGTATGTACAGGTGTGCTGTGTTGAACTCTAGACAACAAGCTGAAAGGTTCTGCTTCTGCTGATCATACAGTAACAACTGTAATAGGAAGACAGGGCTCTGTGAGGCAGTGAGTGCTTTGAGCTAAATGCTAACATCACCATCTTAACATGCTCATGATGACAATAACAACACTAAAATGCTGATTTATAACGTTGAGCATGTTGTTACTTACTGTAGCACGAAACAGTAGAGTAGAGCTGAGGCTGATGGGGACACAATCAGTTTTGCAGGTATATTCGGTAATTAATCAAAGTTTGAATTTTGACTTGATGCAAGAGCAATTACTATGATTCATACCAAAAACTGTAATAGCAATCCATCTAGTGGTTGGCAAGATCTCACAAAAATCTAAAAATACCAACGTGCTGGTGGTGCTACAATTAATCACATAGGGGATCACAAAGACCATGTTCTTCATTCTCTGTGGATCTTCAGTAGTTGGTTGGATGTTTTAACTGCCATTTAGGACCAAACACTTTTCATGGCTAAGAAGCTTACTTTGGAAAGATACGTTTTGTATCTGCTCACTAAAGCATAATTCAAAATAGTATTTGAATAGGTTTCCTGTGCTACCACCCGAACATGGATTTATGAGGCTTTCAGTTGACTCAGGAACAATGATAAATTCTGTAGTTTGAAAGCTGATTTCACATTTTGTTTAATTTAGTTACACAGTTTACGAGTGTGCACTCAGTCACAGATGGTCTACCAAGCCATTTGTCTAATTTTACTGCTGAGGAAATTTTCACATACAAAAGAAAGTGTGTAGAAAGCCCTCGTGCACAACAGCTGTTTTCCACAGTGGCGGCAGGCGATAATTGGCCGTGTAGGTGCCGATATTAAAATAGATGATATTAACAGGGCATTAATGAGCCTATGGATCAGGGCTGACTGGGCTAGAATGGAGAGGGTAACTGAGAAGAAACAAAGAGACAGATGCAGCCACACAAACAGGCTACATGATAGCCAGCAGCTTCCATGTGAAGAGCTGTTGATAATGAGTTGAATATTGGAGGAAATGCTACACGGTGCTGAAACAATAGCCAGGTTTCCTACAACATGGCTCATAAGAATGAACTCCTACTACCCTCATTTGTGTATTATCTTTTTGTTTAATTGTATTTTGTATGTTTTTTTTTGATGAGTAATGGTAACACAGAGGGCACTGAGGATCAGAGTCAGCGTAAATCTGTACATGTAGTAAATGCAGGTGGAGAGAGAGTGGCACGCTATCAGACAGTAGGAGAAAGAGAAGACAGAGGCAAGATTAAAGCAGATGTGGGGAGGAGGGATGACTCAGTATTTACCTCTTTGAAATCACACCCCAGTCAAAAAGATAAGGATTTGTAAAGAAAGGCACACACCTACAGTGCCACAATACAAACAGTACCCGGTGCCCCCATTTTTCTCTCATTCCTGGGTGATGGTTAGAGGAAATAATGAAAGCAGTGGAGCTTCAGAGCGCTGTGCTTTTGTTGAGAGCCAAGCAGGTAAATGTGAAGCCTCAACTGCTCAGAAAGGTATCATTTTCCAATTACTTTGCCCCCCCCCCCCCCTTCTGAAACTCCAGTGTAGGACGAATACTTGTCCTTCCTTTTAGTCTCCTCCTCAAAGATCCAACATGTATTGATAATCTGTTGATGGTGGATTTAAGGATAAAAGTATTCCCTTTGTGTGTGTGTAGCAAGTGCACCAGCTTCCCCCAGGGAGATGATGGCACTGAAGGAAAGGAAGGCAGACTATGAGTCAACTGGCAATGCCAGTTACCATGGCAGCAAGGGCGAACACACATCCCGGAAGGACGCCATGACAAGTAAGAAATCTATACTACATGTCTGACACCAAATCACAACTTCACATAAAACTGTTATGTTGATTGTAGCTGAGCCAATTAAATCTGAGTGGAGACTTCACAAATTAATAAAAAACAAGAAATCTGTAAAGTAAGTTTATGACGGCTGGAGGCAGTTAGCCTAGCTTAGCTCGAAGACTGGAAGCATGTGGAAACAGGTGGCCTAGCTCTTTCCAAATATGACAAAAGCAGTCCATCAGAACCTTTTAACCTCGATAATTACAATTATACTGTATATAGATTTCCTTTCCTTCAAAGCGAGGAGGGATAAAGGCTCAGTAACTTCCTCACATGTCACTAATTACTCTGCTGGTAACCCTCATTAAAACAACAAATGGTTTTCACTTTTTTATTGCCATGTGATTCATTAAAATTAGTTATAATCAATATATGTATTGCAAGTTTATTCATGAGCAGATGGATTTTGTTACTTTGGACATAGTCTGGCTAGCTATTGCCTCCTGCGTAGCTTCATATTTAGTTTGAGAGCAAACTGTGTCGACACTGTTTCTTTAAAATTAATCTTACTGATGTGAACAAACAATAAATGCTGTGTTCAATTCACCCTACGTAATATTCAGATTTGTCAGTTAAACAAAACAAACAGATGGACAAGAAACAAATGCAATGTGGACCAAACACATCTGAGTAGGTCAGTATTTGTCTGAAGATTTTAGTCTGACAAACATCCACTGAGGATCAATTAAGTGTGGTCAGAGAGCTCCTTCACTAGGAGCTTTGCCAAGCTCGTAACATAAATAGTCCACTATATAGTGACATTTTGATCAATACGGTGTTTCAGTGGTGTTGTTATCCTGCGTATTCTGTGAGGGTTTCAGTTCTTTATTGTGTCGATTCTTGCAGACAAGCTCTAGCTAATCATCATCATTCCTATTGTTATAATCACAGCAGGTGCTTGGACATTAATATTCAGAGCAGACATTCATCTGAAATCCTCGTCCTCATTGTCTCTATAGGTCAAATCTCTGGAGGGTCTTCAACACTACACAGAGGAGCGTACGTGTCACCTACTGATGACCTGAAGTATAATCAGGTACAACAAGTCCTTCCCTTTCTTATGGATTTTTACCTTAGACAATATATTCATAACAACATTGTGTACAAACTGTATCTGACTAATGCTGTGTTTCTCAAAAGTTGTTTACAAAGCACTTGTCTTATTGTACTGCTGGCAGAAATGTCATAACTTTAATCTCAAAGACGTCCCTTTCTTTATGTGATGAATTACCACTTCTAGCTGTCATATAGATGAACTATTAGCTGCCAGGAGAGGGCATTATTCATGTAACAAAATAAGGAAATGTAACCAACGGAAAGAAATGAAAACACCAAAGGCATGTCAGTGATTACATTTCAACTTTTAGTGATCCCAGGTTCTTTGGAGGAAAAACATTGCATTCATTTGCATCACTTCTTTTTTTTTTTTTTTTTTTTTTACCTCTTTGTGACTCATATCACCTTTAAGAGAGGGGACTGCTCTATATTTAAATGGAGATGAAACAGCACAACAAAACTTAAAGGCCTGAAATGAACTGCATAGTTTCTAGTAATGATACCATAAAGGTACTAAGTCCATAAAGGTCACTGTAAACTTGCAAACTATAAACCTGCACAGAAACCCATTTAAATATTATTGGAATACCGCAGTGGGGTTTTCTCTGGGTCAAGCATTTGGTCCTAAACTGTTGTCAGTAAAAGCTTTTCATAACATATCCTCTGGCAGTGGTATCAGAGGCTGGTTAAAGACATGGCAGTTTCACAGTAATTTAATAGACACTACTGATAGATACCACTATCTGGTCAGCCAGCCATCTTCCTGTAAACCAAAACTTATTGAGTTAAGGACACTTACTGCCTGGCAGTAAAATATATTTAGAACTACATCGGTATTACTTACCTGTACGGAATAATAGTACTGAACTGACTCACACCAAAGTGAGCGCTGTAATTTAAGGCTTAGAAAGAGTGGCTGAGTATGAGTACGGCTGGAAGCACTTTGTTACATCTCATTTTATGAGGAAAATAAATCACAATTTGGTGCATGAATCCTCTGGTTAACTATTAATCCGCCCTGTTTTTGGTTGTTGGTCCATTCAATGCCAACACAAAAAAATATTTGCATCACAATAAATCATAGTTGTTCTGTGTTATGGAGACTGAAATCTTTGTTTTAGCCCTAATGACATCACGGCAATTGCAATTTTACATATTTTAATAGACATCTGATGTGATCTTATCTAAAGTATATCTGTTTGGCAAACAGCAAGAATGTTGGCATTGGTATAAAAAGGTTTTGTGCTGCCTGTTAATGGTCTTGTAAACATGCTATCTACAGGAGATAACTTACTTTATATAACATGGTTAGAGCTCTGTTAACTGTTAAGCTGCATAAACTGAATTGCCACCTCTCATCTGCATTAATTGGTTTCATGTGGTGCAAGGGATTATGGGAAAAAGAAGCAGAAAGTAGCCAACAGCTCCAGTTAGGAATGGATGTGATAGATACATGGGGTTTGGGTGAGAACCCGTCCAGTTCAGTTGGGTCGGGTCTGACAAAGGTGGACGATGGGTTGTCTAACTGGCTGGTCACTGGAATGTCATGTGTCAGGTTTGCTAGTTAGAGCTGATCACTGTCTACAACCAAAAATATGTTGGAACAGCACATGTTTTAGGCAGCTCACATTTTATCAGTGTAATTCCATTCAGAGACTCTGCGCCTGGATTGGCTACCTTAGTTTGACACTGGAGGGGGAACAGTTAGCCTTTACCAAAACAGCAGAAATGTGCTACTTTTGCTTCAGAGTAATGAGCATTATAATAGTTTGCCAATATTTTGAACGTTATGAGACGGAGTTGTTTTCAAAGCAAATGCAGAGACTGCTTGCCGAAAAACTGAAACTGAAAAACGGGAACGCGCATCAGTGGTTTTGCATACATTTACCTCGAAAACAACTCTGTCTCATAACGTTCCGTTATTATATCATAGCGTGGTGAATGTGCAGGTCACAACTTGTCCACCAGAGCGTTGTGGAGTTGTTGGATTGTGTATTTGATGAGTTTGATGAGGGAAACCAAGAAATCCCATTAGTAACGTAGCTCTGAGCAGCTCACGGCTCTGCTCCGCCGACAATTAAAGGTAACAAACCTACTGCTAAAACTATAGGGATTATGGCAATGGGCCAATTTGCCAAATGTTGAACTATCCCTTTTAAATGGATTACTTCTAAATGCTCAAATTGTCTAAGGGCCCCCTTATTTCTCTTTATCCTAGCAGCTATTGTACTTATTGAAGTGGACCTGAATTCATGATCTTATTTTAATCTTCTTTCTGACATGTTTTTTTTTTTTTACAGGTCTCTTGTCAAGGCTTGCCTTCGGAGCCCTACCCTCCTTTCCAAAACCCTCCCCCACCCGACGCCGGCCCCTACGAGGACCAGGCCTTCTATGAGAACCAGGTTCACGTGGGAGGGCGCCCCCCACAGGGTGATCTCAACATGCACCTGCAGGGCCTCAAGTCCACTGGCAACTATGTAGACTTCTACTCAGCCTCACGGCCCTACAGTGAGCTCAACTATGAGACCAGTCACTATCCAGCTTCACCGGACTCCTGGGTGTAAGGGGAGACGAGGGTGGAGGAGGAGGAGAGAACGGATGAAGGAAAATAGGACGATGAGGGGATAGTTAAAAAGGTGGAAGAGTGATGATAAGAGGACAATTTCCCTCCCTCCCCATCCTCCCCTGTAGTTCCTGAGTAGCATCATAGGTAGCAGGATGGCAGAGGGGGAGGATGGAGTGCAAGAAAGGTGACACAAGGAGAAAAATCAAAGACAATACACTCCTTTCACAGACATCTGATGGAGAGGGGAGAGGGGGGAGGGGGGGTGGGGGGCGAACGAAGACCATACGCGAACGGAGGAGCGGCCATGCATGTGCATGCACACCACCAACAAAACTGACAGACGCATTTTCTCTCTGTGTTTAGTTTGTGATCAACAACTGCTCGAGAACGTCCAGCAGACAGAAAGACCTCATGCACCTGAAGGCCTCTGGATACTAAAAAGAGATGGACGTGGTGAAAGGGAAAAGGAAGGAAAAGTGTGATAGAAGAAGTGGGGAAAGAAAATGAGATGAAGAAGGACGATGAAAGGGAAAATGAAAGATCAGTGGACTCAGGGACGGTAAAGGTTTTGGATCGTGAGTGGAACGTGTGAGAGATACCCGGGGAAACCTGTAAATATGTGGTATAGCAACATGGCTTTTAGTAATGTGAAGCACAAGAAGCAGAGCTGTAGGACATGTAGAGCGTCTGTCACACAAACTTTTGTTTCTTCTATGGCTTCAGCGTGATGTATCCTCCTCTTCGGGAGGATGTTCTGGACTTTGTCATTTGTAACAGTTTATTTTTTTCTTTTGTTGTGTTTCTACTTTTTTAATTCTCGATTCTGGTTGTATAGTATTTGATGTACACTGTACATTTACGGAGAAGCATTGTGTACTGTACATTGCACTATTTTCTGTGTCATGTCAGGCCTTTCGCCACTGGGTCGACCTCACTTCCTTACTAACTTTACCCTGCCCCCCCCCCCCCCAAAGATCCACACCAATACACAACAGTATCTGCACTCAGACTTGTAGAGCTCATATCACAGCTACAGAGGGATGTCAACATGTAGTTAATGTAAAACACTGGATATGAATTGGTTATTGAAGCATCATTTCTGGTCACGGTGCTCCTTATACTGCCCTTCAGATGGATTTCAGACGGTACAGCAGCCAACGTCGCTGAAGAGAGGCTCAATCAGCTGAGCTGCCTTTCAGTGACAAAATGTCGGCTTTGGTTTCTCGGAGGCTATCTTTCCACATCAACACCACAACTCCCCCCTGTTTTTGTTCCCATGAGCCGTTCCTTTCTGTGAACCGCGCTCATTATGTATATAACCGTGCCAAACAAGGGTTATTTCCCCTCAGCTGACAAATGCATCGGGGGGTTGGGGGAGGAGGAGGTAGGGGATGTGTTAAAGGGTCCAAGTTCAGCTGAAGCTCTCAGCCAAACGTCCTCACGCTTCTAACGATGCCAGTTTGTAAATGCTTTGGTTTTTCTAAACTGTGTTTTACTGGGATGAAACCCATCTAACTGCACCAGGACTGGGGAGAAAAGTTAAAATGAAAACCTTCAAAAAAAAAAGAGAGAGAGAGAGAGTGAAAGAGAGAAAAAGATAACCCACGGAGGGGCTGTGACCAGGCTGAACCTCGCTTCCTCCAAAGTTGTACAAAATTAGTTGATTTCTGTGTTGTAAAATAATCAATGTTTGAAGTACAAAAAGAAAAAAAAAACTTTTCTGAGAGATGGGTGGCAATTCTAACTTCATGGTAGACAAAACTGTTAATAGAGTTATGGATATATATTATATAAATATAAATATATACTTTTTATGTGCAGATGTGGATGTCACTTATAGCAGCAACATTATGGAAAAAGACTTGTAAAAAAAAAAGACAAAAAAACAACAGCTACATGTAGGAATTTTGTTCACATTTTTATTTTCTGGTCAAACACACTAAATTGTCGACTTTGTGTAGTAATGTTGTTGCTATGTGGAGTAGAGTAGACCAGGGCCCAGGGATCCACGTTGTCACTAAAGAAGTCCAAAAAGGTGCTACATCCGTGAGAAGTGTTTCCAACATGTCTGTATTTTAACTGTGCACAAAATGTTTGTCCCACCCCTTTAAACGATTGATTATCAGCTATTCCGTTTTGGGTTTTTTTATAAATATCTATATATATACATGTCACAGGTGACCGTTTGAATCACACAACAGAACAATGATAAGGTTTGTTTCCTCCCGTGCATGAAACTCCCATCTCTGATCAATTGGTCCTATGATGCTAAAGAGCGAAATCTGCACCCATGAATGCATGAGTATTTGTTGTCATGAATCTAAAACTAAATGGTGATCTTTTTTTTTATTTTGTATTTTATATCTTTGAAGTGAGAAAGGCTAAATTGTAAAATGTGACAACAGACCCTGGTTCTCCCTACCCACTGCTGTTTAGAAGTCCTAGAGGTCATCTTCTGATGCTTGAAAAACGACTCATGATGCAACTGTCCCCACGAAAAACACTGGATGAAAAACAGACGTACTGTATTTGTTAGTGAGCATCTGGAAACTGACAACGTTATGTATGTCCTTGTGATCCTTAGGCAGAAAAAACCTGACTGTAAGACCTGTATGAAGATATAACATCGGTAACCTTTTTGTTGCTAGACCAAACGTGTTTTAAAAAGAGAATTGTGAATCTTTCTATTGCCTCAAACAGATTGCAACTGCTCCAAAAAATATAAACAGACCATCAAAGAGCCTCTGATTTTGGGAGTCGTTTGTTCTCTCTCTTTTCTCTTTTTTCTTTTTTGGTTGTGCATGTTTTACAAATATTAACAGGAGAGTGCTGCTGTTTTTCTATGTTCACAATTTGTTTTGCTTCCTCGCTTACTTCCCCTAAAGAACAATTTGCAAGTTTTCTCACAAAGAATTGAAATTCAAATTAGACAGTTCATCCATCACAGCGAACTGTCACTTTTCAGTCAAATTAAGGTTATTGGTGTATGTACGTTGTTCTTCTAAGGAGAGGAACCATTTTTCAAAACTCCTCTGAGTCAGACACCAACTCAAAGCTCAGATGCAGTCAAGGTGACTTAAAAGTCCCTTGTGTGGAGAATAAACCATCAGGGAAACAGTGTGAAACCATCCAAGTATGTGTACATGCATTGGCACTGCCACATGTGCATGAGATTTTAAAAAAAAAGAAGAAAAAAAAGAAAACATGTCAAGTCCTAGACAGGTCTGAGTCCAAGGAGGTTGAGTCTGAGTCAGCACCGAATTCCTACTCAATACTCTACAGTTGTTTGGATTTCTTTATTTTCACAGCCACAAAGTAAAGCTAATGATACACAACAAAACTATGAGAGCAGTATATCTATACATTTGTGTATGAATATGTCTATGATGAGGATATTTAGCTGTTAAATTCAGGCTTAGTAAATAAGCACCTATACTTGAAAATTTTGGAAACTGGGAACCAAGACTGCATCACCAAAAGGGCAACTGCTCCAGGCCCCCAGATGTCTGGGGGACCCACAAGTCCCTGTTTCACTATATCAGCTGATTTTTGGCTTATTGTCATTTACTTCTGCAAATGTGTTTTGGGTGAAGGATAGAATCAAATGGGGCATGAATTGTTATGCAATCAGGCAGCATTGTCTTATCAAGTCACAATTTGTTGAAGTCTAGTTCTAATATATGTATTGTTTCAAAGACAAGTTTATCTGGTTCTTAGAAATAACGTGGAGTCAGGTTGTATTCCAGGTTTAGATTCCTAATTGCAGCATTTTGGGTCGGTGCAAAATATAATGAGGCTGACATCTATCTTCTATTTTATACTTTGTGTACTGTACTGAGCTGGGAACTTGATGGTCCAACAGAAACTGTACACCCCAAGGTCCTGCTGAGAGCTGACAAACAGCAGATCTTTAACCATGTGCAGTGTCAAAGCTGGGTTTGAATACCCAAGTTCTAGTGGGTTCCTTTGCACGATGTATCGATATGAGCTCAGCATCAGATACATTTGTTTTTGCCGTTGTCTTTCAGCTGCTCCAGGGAGTGGTCTCCACAGCAGATCACCACTGGCATATATTCAATTTGGAACAGACTTTACACTGGATACCCTTTCAGATGCATCCTGGGTCCAGAGCAGCCACGAATCAATCCACCAACCCAGGAGGCAGAGGCCAGCATGGTCTGTCACCTGAGCCACAGGCACCCTAACTCATCAGAGAAGAGAAGAGAAGAGAAGAGAAGAGAAGAGAAGAGAAGAGAAGAGAAGAGAAGAGAAGAGAAGAGAAGAGAAGAGAAGAGAAGAGAAGAGAAGAGAAGAGAAGAGAAGAGAAGAGAAGAGAAGAGAAATGTGTACAGGTGTGTGCATGCCTGTATGAACCTGTGAGCATGTGTGTACTGCTGCATGCAGCTGTATTAGCTGCTAAAGGGCCATGAGTGCTCTCTGCTGGTCATTAGAGCAACTGCAGCACAGGTCAGGGTGGCAGCCATTTTAGTCTGAGGCCTGCCCTGTTGTACACGGCTGTGTGCAGATAGATCACCTCACCACAGGTTCAGATTTTATCTGTGAGAGGTTGGATTAGGTCAGAGCAGTTCCCAAGACACACATCTCTAAAGGCCTGAGCTGACAGCAGCCAGGGTTTAGGTCAAGCTGGAGATTCTTGTAGTGATGCAGTGCTCAGTAGGCTAAATCATTTTGTATTTACCATGTCATTGCTAAAACATACATTTTTGGTCACAAATATCTTCCTTCTACTCTGTATCATGAAGTATTTTCACTTTTGTAATTATCAATTACACACACACTCCAATAATTGTACTTTGTTTTGATGCATGTTTTTTGGGTGGATAAAATGTAACCTGTACCCTTAGTCACGGTTACATTTAAATCATTCTATCTTAAGAAATAATCTTGACATTGTTTTTTGCATTTTCCATTGATCAGAATATATCTGCAGCATTGGTGATGCAGAAACCCTGCTTTAAACCTTTAAACCATGTTTAGAATCCTTGATAAAGATCTTGGTTTCATTTTGTTTTCAAACATATTTTTGGATTTATTTATTTTTTTAAAGAAAGAAATTGAAATTTTCATTTTGTTTTCATGTGGGTGTAGCTTACTGTATTTCAGTGCTGAATGTTGTCTGCAGGTGTAGTGTGACATATCCACTGCTCATTAACCCGAGTAGATGGTAATAAGAGGAGGCAACATTGATGAGTCCATCAACAAATTCATCAGCTCCTCCATCAGACAGTTTGATGACACTGTTCAGAAAGATTTCAGTAAAAAAACCCAAAAAAAAACCTGTTGTTGAGGAGAACAGAAACCTCTCAATGTTATTTCAACCACTAACATTACAATCATGAAATTTATTACAATGCAAAATTCCACTTCACAGTGGAGTATGACAGCCCTCGTACTCATCTCGCAGGAGATACAGGACAGTAGCACCAAACAGTGGACTATCTTACGTGATTATTTTGGAAGTCAACTAGACACAGTTAAGCGCTAAGCTGTTTATTCTTGGCTCTGTTTTTCAAATTCTCCACAAAGCCCTTACAAAGCCTGAGCGAGCTGGCTCCTCAGCTCAGCACTTCCCTTCCCATCCCTCACAAATACCTGTTGCACTTTGCATCACCGTTAATAGCTCCTTGGCTTCTCGCTTGGTGATTCTTTCCTGTGGCATTCTGCTGGGACAGCCCGTCACCCATCTTGATTTGGCCATGATGCAGTCGCAGCTCCTCTCTCCCTTGTGTTTACATCCCAGCGACTGGCCATCACCTTCCTGCTTTTTTAAAGAGGAACTATGCAAGTTTTTTACTTTAACTATGCTACATTTTTACCTTAATTAAACAGCTTCAAGTGACGATTAAATAAATTACATGTAATTTGTTACAGGGAGAATGGAGGCTCACTGACTTCCATCTAGTGTCTCTTGGCTGAAAACCAACCTTGTAAGATCAGAGCCTCCAACCGGTTGTCCCAGATCTCGTCTTGGTGGCACCGTGACACAAACGCGCACCATATCCTGCATCTCTTGTTTATTGAGACCCGGCCCATGCATGTGTGTCCTCTGTAGTGGACATTTTCTTCCTACCCTATCAAGCTCTATAGTATTCTGTAGAGGACACCCTGGGCTTTCCAGTGATGTGTCATGTGATGGGTTTGCATGGGGGGAACTTTACTTTTTTTCTCTATCAAGATGGCCGCCATACCAAAACGCACATTTCATGGAGAGAGGAGGGGTAACACAAATATTTGTTATCTATTGCTATTTTTACCAGGATAATTATATATATTCCTGTTTGTTAACATGTCAATAACAATAGCATATTATTACATCTGAAAACAGTTTCATAATTTCTGTTTTGAAATAACAGTCCTTTTTATGAATGTCAACTGTAGTGGACACCAGGACCATTTTAATGTAACTGTAATGACTGCACATCGTTGTAGGAGAAAGAAGTGAAGCATAGGGGATTCTAGTAGATAATGGAGAGAGATTCAGATTTAGAGCTGTCAGATGAGGAAAGGGATGGGCATGAGAATCAGCCTATGATAGGGAAAGGTGGTGATGAAGAAGGAGAGGAAGAAGATGTAGGAGAATCTGATGAGACAGAATCAGAGCCAGAGAGGGAGCAGGAAAGTCGTCATGCTCTGTTGGCCAGACTAACTTCTAGGCTATGTTTTTTTTGTTTTGTTTCAGGTTAGTGCATTTAAATCTTAGATTATTGCTGTACTATGTGTCACTATTGTTGCAAATTGCCAAAAAATATGCTTATGAGGTTGGTCAGTAGGGAGTCAGATCACATCCATGACACTGGAATTAAATGATGGCATTAAAGGAATATTCCGGCACAAGTTTAACCCATGGTCTAATGCACCATCAGACCCAGTAGAACCCCCCCTCCAGAGATCAAGTTTGCAGACTGCAAACTTCTCTAGTTGTAGTGACTTCAGCACAGACAGCCAGATAAAAAAAAAACACTGCTGTATGGAGCCACAGTTTTTGGAACTAATTGTCACTCACTTTTCAACTGCATTCGATAATCAACTTGTTAGGGCTTCTGCATTAGCAAGAAGCAGCTGGAGGTGTGTGGGTTAGTATTTTTTATCTACTTAAATGTATTTTGGGGTTAATATCACTATTATACTACTATAATTATCTAAATTCAGTTGTATTTCCACACGGAAATCGTCCTGTTGTCCTCTACAGTGGACATGCTGTAAAATTAAAATTAAAAATATATTGAAAAAAAAAAAATTGTAAGGTGTTATTTTAGGCCTAAACAGATAGGAAATCAAAAAAAAAAGAAATTGTAAGACACTTTTTTTCTCTGGTTCTCAGGAGGACAGATAATACTACACAAATATACACATTGTAACAGGTAATCCACCACTCCATGGATTGATTTCTCGCCGGCTTTGTTGAAAACAAATGCACATGGCCAGGAGGAGGGTTAGTAAAACAGCGGAAAAGGCAGCGACCGGAGTCTTAATATCTGACAAACAAATTACAACATTTCCCTTATATATTTTTTTCTTTTCAGATTCAGTGTAACCTACTTTTACTTGTATTAATAATCAAAACTGTCTCTTCCCTACAACTGTACTGCAACATCAAAGTCCTTTAGTTTTTGCTACATGGGCTGTGTTAGCATTTACAGTTGTTGATTCATTGTGGCATTTAACTCTTTCGCGACCACACTAATTGCTCGGCACATCTGCTCCGGACCACGTGTTTTTGGCTATTTTTTACCTTTTTTCTCACGTCGAACCGAACTCTGTACATCACCTAGAAACAAACGGTTTTCATGTGGTTGAAGAGTGGCTTTCCAACGTGCTCCTCGAAAAAACGGCGAGTTTTTCCGCCGTTTCGTTCGTGAGTACGAAGGAGAAGAAGAGAGCTGGGTTTCTCCAAAAACGGAGCTCCCGCTCTAGTTTCAGAGAAAAATGCACTTTTGTGTCAAGTGGCAATCTGCTCATTTTACCGGAACTCTGCAGTGTGGCATGTCTCCCAAATCATTTCTACGGCTAAATAAGTATATTTGTAGGCAAATCTGGGGGGTGTGGCAGCGTGGAGTGCAGTGGTGTGGGTCTCTGGCCGCAGCGCAGCAGCTCCGTGACACGATTGTGTGACTGGCCGCCGGTGGGTGCTTCGGTGCGGGGGCGGCCGGTGACAGCACCCGCTGCACAGCGCCCGCTGCACGGTGAAAACAGCAGTGATAACGGGCTTTCAGATCCGAGTCTCCAAACCAGAAACGTTTGTAACAGCACCGGAAAAAGTCGCCAGATTTGTTGCCAGTTGCTTTTGTAAAAAAAAAAAAAAAAGTCGCCAAGAGGGTTTGGAAAGTCACCAGATTTAGCGAGAAAATCGCAACACTGTAGCCGACAGCCGTACAGCACGCTGCACGCTGTCCCCAGAGCAGCATTCAAGGAGACTGATTACTCAGACAAAACCAAGATCACACAGTTTATAAAAAACATTATGTTTTGATTGTAGTTTAAAACAGTTTTTACCTATCAGAGGACTACCATATTCACATGCAGGGTACCTCAGAGTGTCTATTATCTTAATCTTTAAAAGAAAAAAACGGTTTTGACGAGTTAACTCGTCAATGGTCGCGAAAGAGTTAAAAGACAAGATTTTATTGTGCCATTCTCCAGGGCAGATGGACGCTACAGAGAGTTAACTGGGCCTTGAATACTTATGGACACACAAATTAGCATCCTATTCAATAGAAAAGAAGAAGTGATGGAAATACAAAAGCAAGAAGATTGCTTTGCATTTCAGGAGACAGTTCTTGGGGAGGAAAGGACATGCAATGTTTCATCTAGACTGGTGTTTATGCTAATGTTAGCTAAAAGCAAAAATGCTTTTTCAATGTATTGAGAATTTATGTTGCTAATTTACATATTTGGCAAATTTCATATGGGTTAATGTATATTTTTATCCAGAAAATGTTCAGCCACAACATATTTTTCCAACAGATTATCCAGTCTGGCAGCAGAGCATCCTCTTGTTGTGACCTCAGCATTGAAGTTTCATTTGGTTATGTTTAGACTTTGACAGCACTTGGTTGAGGTTAGGGAAAGATCATGGTCTAGTTTATTGAAGAAAAACAACCCACTATGACTTCAGATACAATGCAGAACAAAATGTATGCCTTAACGTTTACTGAAGTAATTTTGTTGCCAGAACCTGAAAAGCACTCAGGACTTCGAACCCAGGTCTGTGCTTTATTCACTCAACGTCCACCCCAAACAGCTCCTGGCACCTCTGCTGTTGAATGTAATGAATGCAATGCTTCGTTCATTCAAAAAATCTGCTGCTGCTGCTGCTGAACATAATCCAGACAGTGATTATGTTTCCAACATAATGCATTTGCAGTTTAATTTCTAGGAGAGATGGATGTAGTAATCCCTACCTCTTCTCTGTTCATGTGTTCCCTCCTGATTTCTTTATTTTCTCACCTTCTCTTGCAAAAGATGATGATTTTCAGTGGTTCAGTTTTTAGTAGCAAAAGTGTCAGTGCAAATTCCAAATAACCATATTAAAGACATCAGTATGTTTCCTCTGAAGTGTCTGACATATGGTTGACTGACTACCAAACCAACCTGTCAATCAGCTGAGTAGCAAGCACAGCCCATGTGTTTGCTGGTTTATGCAGACACCCAGTGTACAAGCAGAACCTTGAGTGTGTGTGTGAGTGTGAATGCAGCACACAGTACATGGAATACATTAAAGCAGAAGTAAGCGATCCGGTCGTTTTGGCTAGCTTTCTGTCAGCCGATGGAGTTAGCAGTCCCCGCCCTCGTCCCCACGTCACCACATTCACGTGCATCCCTTGGCTGCACACACCGTTCTCTCTCCTCATTGGATAAAGGTTGTAGGATACAAGGAAAGTTTTCTCCTCGGCTTACAGCAGAGCAGAGTGACTGACAGACCCGTGTTTCAGACCAAACACTCTATGTAAGTGATTGCTGTCGGAAGATATAACTATTCAAGACTTATATAAAAGCAGAAGTAAGCGATCCGGTCGTTTTGGCTAATGCTGCGTTCCAGGCAGGCTTTTGAAAACCGTAAATTACAGCTTCAAGTCACAACTTACGACTTTGTAGCGTTTCAGGCAACCCACTCGTGTTTTTCCGACCTGTTTTACCGGTAAAAGTCACTATAACGGCCACTCGTAACTTCCGACCTGTGAAGTCGTACCAGATGGAACTGGTACGACTTCACAGGTCGGAAAAACACGAGTTACGAGTTGCCTTGAACGCACCATAACAGTCCTCGTCCCTACGTCACCACATTCACGCGCATCCCTTGGCTGCACACACAGCCCTGCATGCCGTTCTCTCTCCTCATTGGATAAAAACTGTAGGATACGAGAAATGTTTTCTCTTCGGCTCAGAGCAGAGCAGAGCGACTGACAGACCCGTGTTTCAGACCAAACACTCTATGTAAGTGATTGCTGTCGGAAGATATAACTATTTAAGACTTATATTAACACAAATATATCACTTACTTCTGCTTTAACACAAACATTCCGCTTACTTCTGCTTTAAGTCTTTAGCATTAAAAAGTCATATAATTAATATTTAGCTTCTTTATTAAATTATATTGTTTCATAGTGGAATTTCTGCACTGGACAATCTGACAAGCTCTGTCACCTCATTTGAAGCATACTGAAAGCCTCAGATTTTCATTTGTCATTTGGCCACATGTCATTGTCACATACATTTAAGCTGCCAGCATGGAACAATGTTTTCTGCCAGCATTCTAGCAGAACCTATAAATACTGTACAGTGCATGCGTTTTTTTCCTGAGATCCTGGTATCTCCTGTGGCAATGAACAAGGCAATAAATCCAACAAAGTCAACAAAACAGAAATGAAAATTAGCTGATACGGTCAGTCTTTCAAGTGCTTCAACACTGCATTGTAAGAACCATGTGCGTGCTTTCCACACACCCAGTTCTTTGAAAAATGTACTCTGTCATGTCCTACTTTGTCCTCATCTTCTATTTCCCTCATCTCCTCCACAGAAGTAACAGTCTTTGCCTCTCCTCCCGCTGCTTCCTCTCTATTCTCTTCATCTTGTAATCCCACTTGGGTATCTGGAGCTGGTTGTGGTTGCTGTTCCGCCTGAGTTTGTCTGGTACAAAGATCTGAGAAGGGGCTTTGCACAGCCTCACTTTGGGCACCACGATGCCCGGCCGCACACTGCTCCTCCGCAGCATGTTGAGTGGGAGGAGGCTGGCCCTTCTCATGGCCACTGAGGATGCTGCTGCCACCTCGCTGAACAGCTGAGGCTGGAGGCTGGCCCTCCGGTCCCTCGCTTTAGGAACCAGAAGAACCCGCGAGTTCTGGAAAAACAGCTTGTAGTTGTTCAGTCTGTCTGGGCCCAGACGCTTCAGCTCCGCCACACGTTGCCTCCTCAGAATCTCTTGCACGGCAGGACGACGCTTCCCGACGGCCGGCGGGCTGCCCGGGGACACCGTGCGGCAAGCTATGGCAATGAATGGGCTGGAGATACTGGTGGTGACCTGGACCATGTGTTCAAGGACGCCCTCATCCACAGGGTTTACCTTGTTATTCATGTAAAACCTATAGGGCCAGCAGGAGAAAAGGCTGATCAAACGCCTCCAGCAGGACTTTGGTTCCTGGGCCTGGGCCAACAGTTCCTGCAGGAGAAGAAACACCACTTTGAATCTGTATTTCATGGAGATAAAGAACATTCAGTATTCTTTATCTACCCATTTTGATAGTTCAACAACATTTTGGCAAATTGGCCCATTGCCATAATCCCTTTAGTCTTAGGAGTAGATTCGTTACCTTTAGTTGTCGGTGCAAGCTATTTTTAGGCCACGTTCATACTGCCAGCCAAAATCCGATTTTTAGCCCATCCAGATTGGAACTGGATAGCTCTTTTTAAGTCTGAACAGTCTCAAATCACATGAAATCCGATTTTTGCAAAACGGATCGAAACCACCTCCGGGAGGTAGTTTCAGATCAGTCTGAACAGCTCCAAACACTCGGATCGGTTTTGACTGTCCGTGACGTCACTCTACGCGGCGCTGTCACTGTGTTACAGGTCCCGTATGGTCCCGTGAGCTCCAGTTAAATATAAATTTCCTTCTTGTTACTTTTCTTTTATGCAAATTACCGTGTTGTCGACGACAGGAGTGACGGCGACGTCGCGCTCCCAGCTCTGGGGTGCTGGAGTTTCCCGTCTCTGTGGCTACACACACATACACACCAGTCTCTGGTACACACACACACACACACACCAGGCGGGCTGAGGTTGAAACTAGCGGGGTAGTGCGGCTGCAGCACCGGGCAGATCACTGTGCTGCAGCGAGAGTAGCCGCCGCATCCGCGAGGCATCGCTGTCACATACGGCGTAGCCTCCGCTCCGACGTCAGATGGGTCAATAATGTGGCCCAGTCTGAACAGAGCCAAATGCGATTTGGACACTTGCTAAAAACAGTGTGGACAGTCAGCCCTAAAAATCAGATATGAGAAGGAATCAGATTTGAATCAGATTTGCCTGCAGTCTGAACGCGGCCTTAGAACGGCGGAGCAAGCTGCTCAGAGTTACGCTACAGAGGATAATGGGATTTCTTGGTTTCCATCATCAAACTCATCAAATACACAATCCAACAACTCCAAAACGCTCTTGTGGACAAGTTGTGACCTGCACATTCACCATGCTATGAGATAATAACGGAACGTTACGAGACAGAGTTGTTTTTGAGGTAAATTCATGCAAAACCGCTGATGTGCATTCCTGTCGAGGGCAGTTTTTCGGCAAGCAGTCTCTGCATTTGCCTCGAAAACAACTCTGTCTCATAACGTTCCGTTATTATCTCATAGCGTGGTGAATGTGTAGGTCACAACTTGTCCATGAGAGCGTTTTGGAGTTGTTTGATTGTGTATTTAATGAGTTTGATGAGGGAAACCAAGAAATCCCATTATCCTCTGTAACGTAGCTCTGAGCAGCTCGCGGCTCTGCTCCGCCGTTCCAAAAACAGCTTGCACCGACAACTAAAGGTAACAAACCTACTGCTATGACTGTATAGGGATTATGGCAATGGGCCAATATGCCATGTTGAACTATCCCTTTAAGACTGTAGATGTAATGAACGTATTTACCTCCAACAGGGGCCACTCCAGACTGAAGGTATCACAGAACTGCTCAGCACAGGGCCTCAACATCAGCGCTTGTATCAGGTTGGCTGTCTCGTAACGGCCGGTAAAGAGAGCCCACTCCCTGGGTGTCATTTTGCGACCATTGTCCCGTGCCTGGATATCACTTCCTGAAGATGATTAGGGACAGTTAAAGGACAGTCTGTGGTTGCAGCTGTACTATAATCTGCTTGATTGAATACATTTAACAACAAGTAATTTCTACCCTTACATTACAAAAATCTAATACATGGAACAAGTCAAGTCAGTTATATCCCTGTATCATGAATCACAAAATTTCTCATCGCTAATATTGTCGCTTGTAATCAGAATAAAGGTTTTCATTCAAAATGGTGTTTTCTAGAATTGATGCCCATTTATTTCCGGACATGAAACACATCAGTGGTTTATGTTCTTCTGTAAAATCTCACTTAAGTTACACATACCAGCCAACATGAGAGCCCTGACACACTCTGGCCGGCCCTGCATGGCAGCCTTCATCAAAGCTGTGAAACCGTGACAGTTCCTCCTCTCAATGTCCAGCCCAGGGAAGTAGTTCAGCAGGTAATTGGAGATGAATATATGACCTGCAGACCAGACAGAAACATGGACAAGTCAGTCTCATGCAAGCAAGAGGTTCTACATATAATGTCACGGGTAAAGCTTCTTATTGGCTTAACTTCCTTTTTTTTTTTTTACCTCCTTTTAAACATTCATCAATATAGAAACCAAACTATTCATCTCACCAGTCACCACTAGCTACTGTTCCTATTAGAGATAGTGTCCATGTGCCACTTCGTGGTCCAGTTGTATACGTAATTCCATGAAGACAGACGGGTTTTAGCAGTGAATGTTGAATCCGTGCCAATGGTGCAGCTTGATGGTAATGTCGGTCAGTGGGTTAGTCCGCTATTTTGGTCCAGACAGAATATCTCCACAAGTTCTGGAAGGATGTGTTGTGCTTAATGCTCATTAGCTGCCTATATTTTGCTGACACCCTAAACTAAGATGGTGAACATATTCCGCACTCTTTGTCAGCATGCTAACAATAGCATTTGAGTATTGTGTAATAAGCACCAACCTGCTCGCTTTGGTATCATGTTAAAAGTCCCAAGCTTATATTAATACTGCAACACAGCCTGTACTCTGAAACTGAGCCTTAAAACAAGCTGTCAGAACTTTTGTAACTTTGTGATGTCACAACAAAACAGCCAGCCATGCCAGGACCCAACATCCAACCATCCAACCAGGATCTGGTTTCTGAAAGTTAATTTAATGACAAGAGGAAATGTCTGGTCTTTTTTCCAACCTGAATGAAAAGAAAATGTGTTTTTCAGCCCTCTCTTATGACCTATGGGAGTGTCTGCTGAAATAACGCACATACAGACAACTGGACAGGAGTGGACAGTTGCACACAAATATATCTTTCTATGGATATGAAAATGTCCAAAAAAAAATGGAAATGAGACCTTAAAACAAAATTTTGTTATGATTATACCGTCCTATTAACAAAGGTTAAAGTGTAATCAATATGAACTTTATGCACACAGCTTGTAATATTATGAATGCAAACTGAATTTGAAGGCACAAATTGTTTCTCAAATATATTTTTTTTATATCGCCGAATAGCACTAACTGTTGAGGATGCATGTAACTATGCGTGAAAACAATCATTCAGTAACCTTTAAGGGAATTTAAATAACATCTAGTGCCACTGTCACCATCACACTAGTTCTGTGCGGAAGTTGCAGCCTGATTTCAGGTGCACAATTTGTCAGCCACTTTGGGGAGTGGATGAGTAACTTCACTTTGTGACTAATGGAACTTGAAGTCAAAGTGCAGCTTTTTACCATTCAGCACAGCATCTTAAATGTTCACAACCTGAGTTCCTTGCTGACCTGACTGAGTAAATAACGTCTAAATCCAGCTAATGGAACAGTCTGATCTCCTGAAATTCCTTGAAGTGAGCATAATGCAGGATTTTAACACGCACCAGGAGTCCTTTATGCAGACACTGTTAGAGACAGAGGCACGCTCGAATGGAAAGGCGAAGAGACGGTTAATTCTTGAACCTGACCTAGATGGATAAGCCCCAGGTCTTGAACGTTTTCTACCTTGTGAAAGGTTTCAGGGAAAGTTTTTCTTCTCAACCAGTTGACCACTTTGTGTGTGTACGTGTGTGGACTCGGAGTCTTGGTCACCTGTTCCCCTGAGGTGTTGCAAAGTACTTTGTCAAGAGAGAGGATCAATACTTCTTTTAATGAAGCAGAAAATGAAGAGTAGTCTGCAGCTATTCATCACAGGCCACAGTGAGCCATTCATCATCGTTAGCAGATGAGAGGCCGGGGCACTGTGTCTGATACACGTGGCTGCATCATTATGAAATTACTTATGATGGTACTTTCCAATGCTGTGTAAATAACAGTGATTCTTGCGAGCACCAGACCTTGTAATACGCTCTGAGCTTTAATTTGGACCAATTTGGAAACTCAACTCTCTGCAATAAAATTTCTACCACTGTAAATTATGCATCAAAAGTAGAGGGGGGAGAGAAATATAAATGCATGCAAGGCAAAATGCCTCAGTGGGAGAGAAATTAGATACTGGCTCATTAGATTATGAGTAATATTACATAAGTCGTCCAGGTCATGGTATCTCTGGGGGCAATACCAAGACAGCTGGATTTGTTTGAGGTTATTGAAGACACTGAAGATGAAAGGTGAAATGCTTTCAAGAACTTCAAGCAAATGCAGTTACCTTTATATAGCTCGTAGACATAAGGTAAAAAGGCTACGGCAGATGTGCATGTTTTGAATATAAAGCAGGTTTACGTTCTATATTAAGACTCTAAAAGTATCAGAGCCTCAGTCCACAGAGAAATGCACACAGTCTGTATTCACAAACTGAGCCATAAAACCAGCCGCCACTTCTGTAACTTTGTGATGTCACAACAACGCAGTCGCCGCTCACATCCATGACCCAGGCCCCACCCACCTGGACCTACCATTCAGCCTTGCAGAATTTGGTTTCTCCGGGAATTTTAATTGAATGATTCAGAAATCAGTCCAGCTTGGTGTTACAAGGGGTCCAGAGAGATGTAAAACTACACTGAGATGGTTTTTGGTTCATAAAACCACAAATATATCTATATATTCTTATGAAAACCAGGACTTATATAAAACACAGTCTTATTTCAGTGATACAGTAACAGCTGACAGTTGATCATGTAACTCGTGTCTGTGCAGTCGTATCCAAAGGTTTTCAGTCCTGGATTTAACAACAAAACGGTTCCACATTCTAGAAAAAGGAGGATAAAGAGAAGGAGCTCAACTCTCCATCATCTCCACACATCTCATTTTATGGATCCCTGTCAGAGCACATCTGCTTGATGGTCTCACTCACATAGATACTTGCAGCAGATGATTTCATTAGCTTTGACTGAGTTGCTACTTTTACCTTCAGCATGCAGGGATTTCACTCACTCAGTGCATAAATAGTGAATTGATTTTTTTCTCTCTAGTGTTTTTCTTTATTTATGAGGCTGCTCAAATTTTAACTTTGTCCGGGACAAGTTTTTCCACTTCAATCAGAACACCATTTAAGGAAAATTATACTTGTTGAGCAGCAGCTACAAACAGCAGCTCCAGGGCTGTAACAGCATTCAGAATTTTTGGTTTTACATTATTGCTCAAATCATTGGTTTTAGCAGGTGTGACATTGTTGTAGTCACCAATAGCTGATTCAGTCTCAAAACGAAGTAAAATCAGTAAAAAAAAAAAAAAAAAAAAAGGTCAGATGTGTCCATTATTATATTCCAAATCCCTCATCATTTGCTCATTGCTTCATCCTTTGTCTCACTTCTGTGATTACAGACAACAAAGTGGTGGCTAATCAGGCTAAACTCTTGGCAAATCTATGATCTGTTTGAGAATCAGATGATTGCTTGTGCTTGCCAAGCTAAATTAGCAGGCTGTTGATAAAAGCTTAGTTTTATACCCTACCAACAAGAAAGTTGAATCAATCTTTCCATCTAATTGCTTTTTCAAGTGCAATTCCCCAAAAATGTCGAACTCTTCCTTTAACTAAATGATTTCAGTTAATTACAGAACACAGTTGAAGGAGAGGTGTAATTGGGCTGATAAGTGACCCTGAAGACAGCGGTTAATAAGGACGCTCTGCTTGATTGTGTAATTTGTTTACAATAATTATACCAACAGAAGAATAAACTCTGAAAGAGAATATACAGGTGCTCAGGGAGGGTTTACCTGCTTGGGCTGCGGTAATGAGAGCGGTGTTGCCCTCATTATCCTGCCAGTTGACATCCAGATACGGGCACTGTGAGAGGGCGATGACCACGTCCACGTAGCCATGGTAACACGCCACAATGAGGCCAGACTGAAACACAAAAACAAGAGTGGTTAAATTTTCTGCCTTTCTCTTTGTCTCTGATTGATCTCGGCTTTTTAGAAACACCAGTATTTTTGTGTCTCCGGGCTACAGTGAAACTTTTTTTATGTCATATTTCCACACAAGAGAAAACCGTTGCAGCAGAAATAAAGCTTGTCGGCCATCCTGCCTGGGAGCGTGGTAAGAGGCCGCTTCTAACAGTGTGTGCGAAACACATAGAGACACCGTAATAAACTGTTAACTCAAACTAACGTGGGTTTCCAGCTGGAGTGGCCATGTGGCCAAACATTAAACTGTCCAAACTGTAACAGGCTGATTTGATCTGAGGGTAATGACTGTTACATCAGAGTTAGAGTGTATGTCACCACAGAAACCAATGAAAATGGTCAGGGCTTGAATTTTCACACTGTTAGCTTTAGTTATCCCACCAATCTGTATGCAGAACGTAGCTTACTGTAGCTAGCTGCAGTATTATCTATGCAGATAAAAGCACAGTGAAAGTAATTGGGGGTATTTTGGACACATAAGCTGTAGGCCTATCACTGAGAGCCTGAGGACACAGCTCAACACAAACTGGATCTGGTGGTTTACACCTGTGATTTGGAGCCAACGTGAAGTAAAATGAGGTCAGTCACTTGTAATTCCTGTCGTGTAAATGACAAAAGTTTCTCATCAACATGGTGTCACTACAAGTACAGAGAGGAAAATAAGAACATTGGTCTTATGATCACAGAGTTTATCATCAAACCAGCTATTACACTGAAGTAAACAGTTCACCCAAACTTTGAATGCAGACTCTGATTTCACTGAGAGAGGCTCAAGGGTAGCCCATTTCACTGCCTCAGCTTGAAGCTCTCAAACAAACATAGTTATAGTAAATACATTTCTATCAGACACTACGCCAAGGATGTCAATATAAATCTTGATGAAGTGACACATCAATAGACACCCCTAGGACTAAAGGTTACATTTCCTAGCTGGTTTATTTCTGCAAAAAAGATTCTTGACACTTACACTGACAACATGAATACCAAGGTTTGCATCTATTGTAGGTTCTAACTGAATAGATACGGCATCCAGTTTGGAGTAAGCTGCCAGTCGATTGTTTGTACGCTCTAAATCTATGAAAGGTTTCCCCATAGGGACTGTACACTGAAGAGGGTGGCTGGCTGGTCCATCCTCTAACCCAGCATGGGCGGTCAGAGCTGTTTTCATAGAAACCACCACTGAAAGGCTGGAGGTCAACGTTTTCCTCAGTATCACAGCAAACATCTGATGTCTTGGCAACGTATACATTCTTGTAACAGCAGGTGTCCTGAAAGACATTACTGTCACAAGTCCTCCAGGACAATCCCTCTGTCTGCCTCAGCTCTATTAGCATCCAGTGTCTCTTTTAGCCAGTGCTCAGGTCAGTGTCTTAGGGAGCCCTTTAAAAGCTGAGCCCTGCTGACAAGCTGCTTGTTGACATTGTCACTGTTCAGTTTACACTCCCCATCTGTCGCTGGAGCCTTAACCAACTGCTCTGAATCCGCTTTCAAGATCTGACTCTCAATGGAGCTGCACCAGGATTAGCTGGCCTCTTGGCAAAACCTGATGAGGCTGCCAGTGAGAAAAAAACTGCTGACTTCACACAGGGTCAACATGTTGCTCATGCTTCATTACATAACGTAACCATGCCTTACTTTTTGCATGCATCGTAAACACTGACGTAGGGCTTACATTATAGACATAAAGATCTTTTTCTTTGTTTTCTGACCCACAACTGTATGTGTCCTGACTCACATCATTATATCAACACAGTTAACAGTGTTATAGCACTAACACTGTGAGTCCACATCGGTTTCACAGTTGTACCTGAACTCTAATCACACTAACCAATGATACTATCAAAATAAGTAATCAAACTTCAAAGGACTACACCAGTGATGGCATGTTTTAGTGTGTTTACCTCAACTTGACATCACTGCTTAATATTTTCAAACCACAGACACATCAGATTTGGAATACATTTTTCAAAAGGTTCAAAATTGACCTTTGAGTTTAATAATAAAGTCAGTACAAGTGTTTAAAGATCAAGTCAGAATTTTGATCTGACAAGACTTTGTGGTGAGCAACAACTAGAGAGTAGATGTCAGTGGTTCTTCTGATTCCTATTCTGAGGTATGAAGATCAACTGACTCCAAATTGGGTTTAGTCCAACTTTAGTTTGATTTCATTGGCTGTCAATATGAAAGCATTTTAAAGTAGCCCAGTGCAGCCAACTAAGACCTATTACTAGTTGACTTCATAACATTGGCATAGGTAAATGACTGCAAAACAATGACTATCTGTTAAGTAGTCAAATGCATCTTAAAAACTGAAACCACACACAGTCAATTGTGTGTAACTAAAAGTCAGGAATGATCATGTATCTTCAAGTATTATAATCAGTGTGAGCAACTTGGGTTTTCCTCACTGAGGTTCAGTAGACCTCTCTGGTCTTGGTTGCTGAAAACCAAACATTCATCAAAATGCTTTGAGCGACCTACTCTTCTGTTTCGATCTGTCTCCTTCACTTCCTCTTCGGTCACTCCTTGTCTGATCATAACCTTGACAATGATGGCGTTGTTTTCACAGCATGCTTTGAAGAAGGAGATGGGCTCGGGGGTTTCAGGGCTCGGCGAGCGGTACAACTGAGCGGCGATTGCACTGTCGAGGGGATAGAAGGAATCATCAGAGGCAATGCTCCGTATGTCCGAGCGGTCCGACAGGGCCTCAAAGTCCAGCTCCTCAAACTCCTGGTAGATATCGTCCTCATCCTCCCAGTAGTTCCGTGTGTAATCAACTTCGTAGTCCTCGTGATCATCCTCTTGTGAGTCCTCGCACTCATCCTCAGCTTCGTCGACCATAGAGATGGACATGACTGGCATGCCCAGCGCTGGTTGACTGGTCCTGAACTCAGTCTTGCAATGTCCAACTCCTCCAGCCACTCCATTCTTTTGTACCTTTGAACCTTCAGCTTGTTCCTCTGTTATTAACACCATTTAAACCCTACCTGACCCCAGCAAGCCAAAAAAATGCCTGTGGGGTGTCAGCAGAATTCAAAGAGGACCTAGAATTTACGTCCACCGGCCCGCCACAACACAGTATCTCATCCTACCTGACAGACAACTGAATGCTGTTCTATCCGTTTTCTGTCTCTGCCTGGTTTCCCAAGAGTCAAGGGCCACCAACAGCACAGGGTGAGTATGAGTTCACTCCACTTGCTGCCATTCATCTGTCATATTCAAATACATATTTTCAGCTTCCTATAGACATTATAGTTCCCCAGATATCCACAAGACAACGTCACCAAAAAAGGTTTGATCATATGCATGATCTCTCCGTACTGATGAAATTACCAAACATAGTCAATAAAATTTGGAAGTTCCTCTTCAATGAGAACATCAATGACAAATTGAGTCTGAGTATCCATGATTCACGAACTGCAGAAGTCACGGTGAGTCTCCACAGCGGTATCAAAAGCCCCTGTCACGTCGAATAATCAAGGCATCGAACAGACAGTGTGAATTCCTGAATCCTTGAAGTCTTAATGAGAAGTTAAAGTGGAAGTTGTCCTCCGGAAAAGTAGAGCAGGCTGCCGTCTTGGTTTGAAATTGTAACGGAAACTAATCCCGTGTTTCCCTGTGGAGAAACACTAGTCTCCCTTTGATGATGGCCAGCAATGGGATGAGAGACATTCACTTCAACTGACGCATGATAATCCCTTTAGTCGCTCTCTCTCCAGCTCTAACTCTTCTGTTGCGCTCCTCTCCCCTGTGACAGCGGAGTTTGAATGTTTTCTGTTGGAATACAAGAAACTGTAAAATTGAACGGTACAAGCTCAGAGGGAATATCTTAACTTTTGAAAAAAAGAAAAAAAAAATCTATCTTGATATCTGTAGATGTTCTACATAAGGACAATGGAAGAAGATGAGCAAGTGAACAAGTGCTTTATTTAAACCAAATGCAGAGAATAACATCAATGCAACAAAGTAGACAAAGACTGAAAGATCAATGTCAGTTTTGTCCTGACATAGATATCTTCATTCTCTAAAAGAATTAAAGTCATTAGTGCAACTGGTCAGGCCGACCCCATCCCCCGCTCTGCTTTAATCTGCTGTTGCACTTAACACTGCCGTTTCAAATTGGATTCCTCACCCATGTGACTACATTTGTATACAGGATACAGTGGAGGAGTCAGGATCGCCCTCAACCAACACAGACTTTCATGACTGTCTGAGACATACTTTGTGTTGTGCACAATGCAAATGTATGGTATGACTTGTGACACCTGGGGCCGTATTCACAAAGAATCTTAAGGTTAAAAGTAGCTCCTAAGGGCCGAATTTAGGAGCAACTCCTAAAAAAAGTGGGCGTGTCAGTCTTAAATTTAGGACTCCTAGTTTTTTAAAATAAGAGTAATTCACAAAGTATTTTATGCCTAAAAGTAGCTCCTAAGTCTGGGAGAGCTTAGAAGTCCTCGTGAGGACTCCTAACTCAGTAAGACCTATTCACAAAGAATCGCAAATGGCTGCAGCCAGGCAAATGTATGGAGGACTGCAAATTGCTGCAGAGGCGGGTGCTGGAGCACCTGCCCCTTTGCCCTTTGATGCCCAACGTGCCTTTTTGTCGGTGTTTTTTTTTTGTTTGTTTTTTTTTTTGGGTCATCACCAACATTTTCGCTATAAAACGGGAGTAGTGACGGTGACGGACTGTCTAATATAGGCGTCACAACGGTCGGACCGAGGTAACTGCGACTGCTACGATGCAGTCGTGCTGATGTGAGCCAAAAATATTTTTAAAAGGTTGGTGGGTACGCTAGACACACACATCTGTTAGTAGTAATAGCTCATGTGATAAGGCTGCTCCCCCAGTAAACCAAACTTATTGTTAGTCTGGGTTCAAATCCTGCTATAGGCCACAAATGTGGGTAATGCATTTTCTTTTCTCATCATTATGATCACCATATAGGGCTGTCAACGAATGTGAAAAATAATATTAAAATGTGGGAAGAAAAAAAACCAGCGGCTGCTTTGCGAGTGGACGCACTGACCCTCATTGCATTTGCACAGCGTCACACTGCAGAAAGTGAGACGCGACAAAAACTGTAGCAGAAAGATGCAGATGGCAGAGCGAAAGACAGAAAGTTCAGAGCCCAACTGAGCAGCAGAGACAGTGGTTTGGACTCGAAGCAATCTAAAAAGCCCCGTCGGACCTGACGGCAAAAAAAAAAAAAAAAGTGGAGCGGAGCGGCCGGCGGCGAGGAGGAGGAGGGAGGGAGGGGAGGGGGGGCGCCGCCGGCACTCAACAACCAATCACCGTGTTGAGCGCCTCGAATTCGTGCACGAGAATTGACGTAATCCATAGCAACGGGGCGTCACCAGGGGCGTGACTCTTAGTTTGCTCTTAGTGATTTATCCTTAGTAAGAGTAGGTCTCAGCGGCTTTGTGAATAGCTTTTAAGAAAAAACTCCTACGTAAAAACTTTTAGTGCGAGTTAGGAGCACTCCTAGCGGTAAGATAAAAGGCTTTGTGAATACGGCCCCTGATCCCTTTTGATAAGCGAGTAAGTGACTTTTGGATCAGTTAAAGCAAATTGTATGGATTGAACTGGATATCAGATGGAATGATGGGAAGTATCTTGTTGTGTACTTATGGAATAAATAAAAGTCCTATCAACATGAATGTTAGGCAGTTGAACAATTACCTACAAATGAAATGATGAAATGTTTCCATTCAAATCCAATGGCCGTGAAATATTTCACAATCTATCTTAATTTATGTGGCTTGAATTTGAATAGAAATCTTTGAAAATGGTCAGCAGTGAATTTAAAAGTTTTATGTTCAAGTTTTAGGGTTCATTCATACAGATCTGAAAATCCAAATGTCCTATATTCTGATCTAAAAATGCAAACATGCAATAACTCGTTTGGGGTCAGATGAGTCGTGGAGTCAATTAGTTGATAATTGTTGGCAAACAGCCACTTATTCATTTGGAGTTGTTTTTCTGGCTCTAGTTTTGACATCTTCTAACTCCCAATAGAAATAGAGTGAACCTGAAGAAGCCAGTTGCAAATCTCAGTAAAGTAATGTCAGTGTGCAGTGTTTTATTTTAATTTTTCACCTGAAATGTTCCTGTGGACGGGGAATTTTGTTCAAGAACTATCTGGTTGTTAAAGGGGTAGTTCCAAATTCTCCTTTTTGCCATAATCCATATAGTCATTACCTTTAATTGTTGGTGCGTGTTGTTTTGAGATCTGTGGGGCAGAGACGCAAGCTGCTCAGCTAACACAGTATGATCCCCTGTCCCTCAAAACTCACTCCAACAACTCCAAAACGCTCTCGTGGACGAGTTGTGACCTGCACATTCACCACGCTATGACGTAATCATGTATAATTATATAACATATAACAACACACGAAGCAAATACTCAGAACTACTTGCGCATTTGAAATCACTCCGCCCAGCAGCAGTGTCTGGAAAGTAGTTCCGGCTGCATTTGCCTCGAAAACAACTCTGTCTCGTTATATTACATGATTATTTCATAGCGTGAATGAATTTACAGGTCACAACCTGCCCATGAGAGTGTTTTGGAGTTGTTGGATTGTGTATTTGATTAGTTTTGAGGGACAGGGGACCTGTACCATTCACCTCCATTGTGTTCACTGAGCAGGTCACGTCTCTGCCCCGCGAGTCTCAAAACAACATGCACCGACAATTAAAGGTAACGGACCTACTGCTATGACTAGGGATTATGGCAATGGGTGAATTTGCTAAAATGTTGAACTATCCCTTTAAGCTTCTTAAAGATCAGTTTTTATTGCTGGTCAAGCTGTTTGTCTTTTACTCAGTCGGTCCACCAGACTGAAATATATCACCAACTTGGATAGATTGATGTGCCATTTTTCACTGATAATCATGTTGGCCAGAGGATGAACCTTACAGACTTTAGTCATCTCCTGACTTATAGCAACACCATAAGGAGGTCATTTATGTTTTTCTTTGAAAAATCACGAGTATTTTCATGGACTGCTGAAAAATTCTCTCTTGGTTTGAAGTTGGACTAGTTCACATTGCCACAACCTCAGCATAAGCCTGAACATCTATGGGTTTTGAATTGATTCCATGTGTTTTTGTTTCAATTCTTAATTTCATTTATTTATTTTGACTGCCTTGAACAGGTACAGTTTGCCACATGAGGTTTTCAAAAGCAGAAACTATTTTCTTTAGCTGTTAAATTCTGCTTTTCCTGAACAATATTACACCATTTGGTAGCTTGAAATGTCACTTCACTGGTGCTTTTAAGGAGGTAAATGATTATTCAAGTCCAAGGTCTGAAAGTTATTATGCAAAGTAGTAATCTGTTGTTGCGAGACATGGGGTAGAATTACACTCTTTTTGAAGTCTGGTTTCGCAATAGAGTAGGAGAAGAAACAGGACTAGTTGTGACACAGCACTAATCTCTTCAGAGCTCCTTAAGGAGGGATACATGACAGCCATGATTTGATCCATGATATGATCACTATGAAGAGGTTTATCTCTTTGTGCTTGTGAAAAATGAACCACAGTTTGGAAAATCAGATTCAGCTCGACAGCAGAAATCTTATTTCAACTGCATATGCTCCTAATCTGTACTTGGCTTCCCAAACTGTTAAGACTGTGCATTAGCTGAGGAGTAATTGGATTCAGCAGAAATAACCCCACATCCTGTTTCCTGGTAGACTTTCCATCCATACCAGACATTATCCTAGTTCAGAACCAGGCTGCCTGAAGCAACTGATGCTGAATTATGAGACAAAACACACTGACATTACAGTGACATACATACTCACATTCAGTTTAAATATCAGTGGTCAGTTTCTCATCAGATATATGAAGTGTAAACCGGTGTAAACTGAATGCGAGTTATCTACACTGAAGCTTTTCAGCCACTGAATTGCTTACAGCAGTAGTTCCCAAACTTTTCCAATTCACGGTGCACTTTGGAAATCTGGGGGAGGCAAGGTGATAATACTTTTGAACTGAGAGCAGGAGAATGTGTTAAAAAAAGAAAAGGGAAAAAAAGCAATGGTTTTTTTTTTTTTTTTTTTTTTTTTACACACAGTATTACCACACTGAACTGAACACAAACAGACAGAACCAAAGTCATTTCTTAGCATGGTCAAGGTTTTTTTTTTTTTTTTTAAGTATATTTTTTGGCTTTTTTGGCCTTTTATTTGATAGTACATAGTGATATAGACAGGAAAGGGGGAGGCAGAGAGAGGGGGAAGACATGCAGGAAAGGTCCGCCTGGTGCGGGATTCGAACCGGGACGCCTGCGTTGAGGACTGTAGCTTCTACATGGGGCAGCCGCTCTAACCACTGCGCCACGCACCGCCCCAAGTATGGTCAAGGTTAAAGCTTCAAGACCATCTTCAAGCAACCTGACGTTCTTTACAGCTGCTAATGATCTTAAGATCACTGAGGTCCAGGGTGGGTGTGGGTGGGGCGGAGGGGCAACCTGCCTCAATGTGAACACAAGAGGAAACTGACTCTGACTTTGAACAGGAGGACACTTTGGTTGGTGAGGAACAAAAGAAAACGGCAGATTCAAGCTACAACCCCCAAGATCAGTACAACTATGCCAAGTCACACCTTTGTAAAACCCAGATATGGAGAAAAATAAGCAAAAACTATTTGACTCCCCAGATGTTGTTGAAAGAGGTCTCTGATGCTTTTTTTTTTTTTTTAACATTTCTAGGGAAATGTTGTAATATTGATACGTTCAAATTGGATGGAATAATAAACAACACATACATTTTCCAAAAATTGTAATGAACACAAAAAAATATTTCAGGTACAGTCATTTACTTTATTGAATCCAGTTCAGTGAAACAGGCAGAAGAGCCAAGAAGAAAGTTCAGGTAGTGTGAGTTCATGGTCAGCTGACTGAACCTACAGCCAGGAGAAGATGACCAGAAAACCTGACAGACCGGAAAACTGAAAACTTAGATGCATCTGCATCTCTTTGAGCGGATACATGTAAGACATCTGTCTTACATTTATCCGCTGCATCTGTTGACAAGACAATCTTCTCTGCTCCACAAAACACACAAAAGGCAGCGTCACACACTCATGAAACACCAGTCAGTCACCAGTCACTGTCATGGGTTTATTTTAATATGTAGAAGTTTAATTAAGGAAAAAAACCTATTGTGATGGGAGTATTATCACACACGCGCACACACCCACACGCTTTACATTGGTAGAGAAAATTGTTCAGACACTGCACTCAGATAATTCATTACAACAATTTATTATTGTTTCAAACTAATGAACCAACAATTAATAGACCTTAAAGTGTATCTTAACGTTACAGTACATGCCACTGCTTTCTGCACATATAAAAATAGAAATCATTTGCTTTTAGAAATTGAAATTCAAGACCAAAATCAGAAGTGTCCAGCTCAGTTCAAGAAGATACTACAAGGTCACTTATAGCATCATATATATATATGTATCATGTGAGCATTCCACACAGCAGCACTATTGCTGTCAGCACTACAGTTACTGTTATTCACAATCCTTATCAATAGAAAAGCAGTTATATTAACCAAACTCCAAATGAAAACACCTCTAACACTGGTGTTTAAAGAACACACACGTACACACAAAAAAGGATGCTCGACTTGAGTTCAGTGACACCCGTTGTGCAGTCACCACAGTGAAATATTGACATCTCTTAGTGTCAGTGAGGGGAAAATAACAACACACAAATCAAGCAATGGTTGACTGTGTCACAATGGATCCTGAAATGATTGCAAACTGTGTAATAAAGTGCAGCACATTAAAACATTTGCATGAAAAAAAAACACCTTAATCCCTCTATTACTTTTTTTTTTCTAAATTGATTGAAAACATTTGAAATCACAGATTGACCACCACAGATATGATTGACAGTTTTTGCTGGCAGCAAGAAGTAGTTCGACAGAACGGCTGGAGTTTGTTTGTTTTAGTCACAATTAATATTGTAATACCACCTACATTTTTCAGAACAAACTCTTCATCTTCTTCATCTTTAATTGAATTGTAGTGGTTGTGTGAAGGAATTAGCGCATTAACTGAGAGATAATAAAAAAAAAAACATTCTCATTGAGGTTGTCTGACAAACTGAGTTCCAGTATTTAACTCCAAGTGGAACTACCAGTTGTTGTCTACACAATTAGTTGTGCAAAAAAAACAAAAAACAGACTGTTAATTAGTGAGCTGCAGAGGACCGGGTAGTTCACTTCTTTACCAGGGAAGTTGTTTCAATAGTTTCAGTTCCAGTTTCTAAACCAAGCTAAGCTAAGCTAAGATAAGATAAACTAGGATAAGTTAAGCTAAATTAAGCTAAGCAAAGCATCTCCTGGTTCTGCTGTAATATTTATAACACAGATAAGACAGTAGTGTCAGTGAAATGACGGATTTGTGAAATGTGAAGTATTCCTGTAAATTGTGTTACTTTGCGAAACAAAGTTTAATTACAACATGCTCTCATTTCTATGTTTCATCTTGTACTAATATTTTTTGCTGGATTCAGAAACACCAACATGCAGATCTGTTCTACATCTACAAGGACACGAGGACTCTTGGTGTATATTATGGTTTGGCTTGAACTGTGCTGTTCTCATGGTGTAACAAGCCACTGAAGACCAAGATTTTCTTCTAACTTCCTGTTCTTATGTATTTGTAATCCTGAAAGTTTGTTGATCTTAAAAACACATATTTATATAATCTAAAAAGTATCAGTGAGATATAATAGAGTCCTGTTTTAGTCAAAGACTATCTACCTCATGCTAAACAGCTGCCACTGTGGCCAAAAGTCAAACTACAGGTTAATGGCACATCAAACATCTTTTCACTTCCCTGAACTCTCACTACTGTAGAAACCATCATTAGTCAACCTAAGTGAGAATGAAAAGATAAGGACATTTACTGAACAGGCGAGGCTGTGGCTGTAAAAGTGCATAACTGAAATGTGGAAAGGTTCATATTTATTGCTCATAAAGTCAAATTTTCTAAGTGGAGGATTGGAAATACGAGGTGGTTAAGAGCCAACACAATGCTATGCTTTCAGTTAAACAGAGCACAGTGTATCCACTTAGAGCAGAAGTCAGTGCACCTCACACTCCTCCAGACAGTATACACACACTCTGCTACCCCACTTGTTCTCATCCTGAGAAACAGCTGCAGATACCGTGCCTTAGAAAAGCGAGGCACAAGCCAGAACTAACAACCTCGACCCCGGTAGAAAAACAAAGCTGATCAAAGTGAGCGTCTCAGGGTGCAACTACCTACTCAGCTCCCACATGGAGTCACAACAGCCAGTCAAGGATCAAACAAGGATGGAGGAGCAGACTCTTCTCCCAGCCCCTGTCTCTCCTCAACTGACCTAAAACTAGCACTCCTGTTCACCGTGTGCACAAGATACAATGCTACCTGCACTACTGAAAATCAAACCTTCCAACATAACATGAAACATAACCTTTTGACTGCTGAAGCTGTGACTGTAACCCGGTTAAGTGACTGAAAGATAAAACGCCTGGTTTAGAGAGAAGGGAATTCAACAGTACAATCTGGATCTGACTGAAATGGCTCAGTTCATTATGTTATCTGAAGAAATATGGAGTCTACACTGCTGTTAAGTCATTTTAATTATGTGAAACTTAAAGGGATAGTTCAACATTTTGGCAAATTGGCCCATTGCCATAATCGCTATAGTCATAGCAGTAGGTTCGTTACCTTTAATTGTCGGTGTAAGCTATTTTTAGAACGGCGGAGCGGAGCAGCTGCTCAGGGCTATGCTATGGAGGCTAAGGGAATTTCTTGGTTTCCCTCATCAAACTCATCAAATACACAACCCAACAACTCAAAAACGCTGTTGTGGACAAGTTGTGAGCTGCACATTCACCACGCTATGAGATAATAATGGAACGTTACGAGACGGAGTTGTTTTAGAGGTAAATTCATGCAAAACTGCTGATGTGCGTTGCGTTCAGGGACAGTTTTTCAGCAAGCAGACCTTGTATTTACCTCGAAAACGGCTCCGTTTCGTAACGTTCCATTATTATCTCATAGCGTGGTGATTGTGCAGGTCACATCTTGTCTACGAAAGTGTTTTGGAGTTTTGGGATTTTGTATTTGATGAGTCTGATGAGGGAAACCAAGAAATTCCATTAGCCTCCATAGCGTAGCTCTGAGCAGCCTGCTGCTCCGCTCCACCGTTCTAAAAATAGGTTACACCGACAAATAAAGTTAACGAACCTACTGCTATGACTATAGCGATTATGGCAATGGGCCAATTTGCCAAAATGTTGAACTATCCCTTTAAGTATCTAAACTACATTTTGAAAACTCCGCACATGCAATATGTTGTCGGTCATTTTTTTCAATATGTTTTTCTTGCTCACTGTGTGTCATTGGGTTTGTCTATGTAGATATTTCAGCCTCTGCTAGTTTGATTTGACTATTAAGCTCATTTTAATCATCTAACTATATAGCTTATTTGAAACAAGAGGTGATTCTCTTGTGATATGTGCTGTCTCTTTAAGTCAACTGTCACTTCTACATTGTTCTTCACTTGGCTCTGAGCTGTAGGAATAATAAGGCGCAGACAGACACCCATTCCTTTTGTTTCTTTCAGCGCAGCCTGAAATAAAAGCACTTCTGTTGCAATCAGAAGAAATCACTCCGAAATATAACCTTAACCTGCAGGGAGAAGGAGCAGGATTGGACATAAGAAATGTCTATGAATCTATTGCAGATCTGTCTAATTAACAGCAGCCAGCTAAGGAAGTCACTGTAGCGTAGCCTGAGCATAACAGCTGAAAACAGTTTAAAGGGGCAATCTAAATCTAATTGAACTGATTTTTCTTTGTAAATATAAGTGTGGTATTGACTTATTTAAAACTCCATGTATGGAAAAACATATTTCAGAGTGTGCACTCTTGGCAGCAGACATCACATTATGCTAATCTAAGCAATGTGATTTAGCTGCTCATTTAGTAACATTATTAACATAATACTTTACGTAATCTGAGGTGTAGTGTTGTATTTTTGTGAAATGTAACTTAACATCTTCCCAGTGTACATCATTACTACAGGTACGTCCACTATGCTTCTTATTACCTCTTCAACTCTTCAGTCTCAATGGTTCATTAGCATGCTAATGTTAGCTTTGTTAGCTGTGCGACAGTAAACACCTGTGTATATGGGTTTAGAAACAGTTTTATCTAAGACATAGTTTATTTTAAAGGCCCCATGAAATGAAACATATTTTTTTCCCATGTTGTTAATTCTAAACTTGTCTGTTGATATTTGCCAGATCCACTTAAAAAGGTTATCATCTGAGCATTTTAAAAATCTGAGTATTATAATGTATTTAAAAAAAAAAG
The DNA here is from genome assembly GCF_045865225.1 of Trachurus japonicus. Lineage (NCBI taxonomy): Eukaryota > Metazoa > Chordata > Actinopteri > Carangiformes > Carangidae > Trachurus > Trachurus japonicus. Next base: position 37,497,645 of record NC_140923.1, on the reverse strand, counting down.
TAAATTTCAAATGTTCCATGACTCATCCTGCACTTAAGGGTGTTCCTAATTTTGCATGCAATTAGAATTGTTTCTAGTATTTTTATGTCCCTCCCCTACCTATAAATCCTGGTGGGCAAGTGAGGAGAGCAGCTACCCACAATGACGTGCATTCAAAGCTATTGGCTACTACTACCAATATCGATGGCACATCCCATTTTTTAACGCTAAACAAATAATCATGCTGGACTGAATGGAACCAAGACCAAGACGTTTCGGCAGGCAACAGCAAAAGAAAAAAAGAATTAAAAAAGAAAGTTGTAAAAAAAAAAAAAAAAAAGCAGCCAGATATAACTACTGATAAAAATTTCTTAAGTCAAGTTACTATTTTTCAAATAAAAAGGAGTTGAGTTTTGTCACTTTCAGTTTTTTGGAGCTGCTGTCTCAAACAGTTACTGGGATGCACAAGAAGACAGGTCAGAGTGTCAACAGGCCACCGGCCACCAGGCGGCCCAGCAGTTTTTAAAATTCTTTGAGAATTAACATTTCTATAAAATAATCAATGTCAATCTAAAAGTGTTACACACACTTTCTGAAATTCGGAAACCCTTTTTTTTCTCTCCAGTTTACAAGTTTGCCTCATTGTGGTTATTACACTCCTCCTGCTGATGGTGGATTTGCCTGTTCTTAAAGCTCAGGAGGGTAGAGCCCAGCCAGGACTGCTTGACAACTCGTGTCATGAAGAGTGTCTCAAATGTCACTTTCTTCTTCTTCTTTTTCTACATGTTAAATTCAGTGGAATCCTCGAGGGATTATCTAACAGCTCACTCCAGAAATGTAACACTGAAAATAAAAATCAATGGAAAACACATCTAATAAAAACAGAACTACAATCACATTGCTACATCGTGTGCGCTCCTCTTTGACACTGACGACCTCAATCAATTCTGTTCCCATCCACAATGGGAACAGAACCATACAGGAGTCCTCATTGTAGTTCAACTATCTCCCCCGCAGTTTAGAAAATGTCCCCTTTAAGAGACACTGTGTGACCTAAACAACATTTCACAAAAAAACATTCAAAGGGAAGCACAATCTGAGGTAAAAGCTATGCTCAACTGACCTGACTTCATCTCAAACCTTTACAATTTAAATGTCAGCCGCCTTCAGGACAGACATGGACACATTAGACAGGATGGGCAGTCACCTGTGTTGTTGTTCTGTCACGCTGACAGTTTGTACAGGCTGGATAATAACCTGGTTGAGAAATTAAGCTGAGACTCTCTTGTCTTTTGTCTTCGCTCCTCATGGCCTCTGTGTCCCACCCTGTGGTTGCAGTGGATGTCGGTGAATAAGAATAACCAGAGAGCAGTCGGATGTTTACAGACTGTGTTTGAGGCTGACAGCCGAGCAGAGAGGAAACAAAAAGGGTTTCACCGCAGGAGCTGATCTTAGCTCCCGGTGCCGGGCCGAGCGAGACGGCTCCACTGATCCAACAGTGGTGTCAGGTCTACGGGGAGGTGCTGTAGGAGGAGGTGCTCCTGCCTGTCTTGCGTTCGTAATTCACAAGTCTCTGTCCAACCAAGTATCTGCAATAGAAACAGAGAAGACAGCTCTTTAGAAAGCAGTTTTTATTGTTATTATTCATTATTTACACAACTCTACAGTGCTTATAGTTCTGTAGGTCTGGCTCGTTCTGTGCTTCACCCTCAGGGTGATTGGCCATTTCTTTGCTTTTTTATACTCCTTGCTTTCTTACATCTCCATCCGACACCAGGATTTTACACATACTACTCAATCAAATCCCAAAAAACTGGATATTTTCTTTCTTTTTATTGCACAGCAACTCAGTAGTTTGTGGTACTCTGTGTTCATGTGTCATTCCCTCTGTGTTGTGCCTGTTAAAGGGTAATCAACTACTACAAAGACACAACAATGGAGAAATTTAAATTATTTCATGTATAATGGAATGGCACATTTTGTCTCCTCATAAAGGAGTTCTTAGGTTTGTGTGAAAAAAACAACAACAATATCCAGTGAGACAAGAGAATATGAAACAGCAGACTATTGCCATATCATGAATTATTGCTGTAATATCTAAGCATGGAGTTGACTATGAACAATAGAGCAAATCAGTGAAAGACGCCTACTTCAGACATTAGAGAGGACCTTTAGGGGAGGAGGGATGATTTTGACATAATTATGCTCTAAGAATAAATATGTCTTTTTCTCCCAGCCCCAACAATAATTACAGCCACAATGACTGAAAGTTGTTTTTTTGTGAACTCACTGATTCTCCTAGAACTTAAATCCTGTAAAGTGGATCTTTGAGATTTTATCTGTAGGAAAAGTTACTTGTTGTCGCTGAATTTTTTCTTCAGCTGATAACTTTGTTATTGTTGTTGTCTGAAAAGGCTGTCTTTGTGACAATGTTTTTATATTTGTTTGTGTTCATATGTGCTTATTAGATAGTGTTAGATTTCTGTCTTAACACGTCATGTTCTCTGTTCCTGCTGAGGACTACAGATGAAAATGAGCTAGTAGCTAACTCTGGTATGGCTGAGAGCTGTGTACTGCCCCTGTTAAATAAACAAATAAGTGAGAAATTAAATATTTGAGCGTTAAAAATGAACAGATGAAAACAGTTAACACTAATATACAGTACACAGTAGGTCAGCTAAGGAACAAATATAATGACACTAATAATGACCGTCAGCATCGTATGCTGTATTAACGGTACCCAGTGGATGTAGGGAAAACTCAAAAGTGATTCTCAGGAAACTTCTGAAGCATCTCTTTTCTATGACGTCTAAATGGATTTATTGACTATCAATCGGAGTTAATGATATCCTCTGAAAGTGCAGGATACGCTCAGTGTTTTAATGTGTGTGTTAACATTCAACTGAGTTATGACTCTGAGCACAGCTTTGGCTCACATTCAGGTCATGCAGCATCGTTGCCTCTCCTTCAACTGCCCCATGTCCCACTGGGGAGACTCTCTTTCTGCTCCACATCAATGTTTATTACAAACCATTTCCAGATGGCTAAAATGACAAAAAGAGCTAAAGTTGAAGTTGCCGCGTGGCAGCTGTAGATGTAACTTGATTTGTAATGTATTTAACACTCTGTTGCTTATTTTATTCTCAAGAGCTATGAAAGTGATTTTTCATGAAATTTTTACTGAGACATTATTACCATTGTTTTCTGTATGCCATCAGTAGCACCCCCATCCACCTACTGCTGATAATTTACTAGAATGCCAACTGATCTACAGCTTGTACTATCTGTTTAGTACTGTAGTAATTGTCCCAATTTTTCACAATATTATTTGATAATTTGAATGTAAATCATTTGTAAAATCAAGGTTTACTGTCTTTAAATTGAAAAGAAAAGGACAGAATTTAGTGGAGCACTGACTTGTCGTTTTTGATGTGTTCGTATAAGCGTTTGAACTGTCGTATCTGGAAGGACAGAATGGCCAATAGTATGACCACCATCAGCAGGAACGGATAGATCCTCCTCTCCACCAGGGTCTGCATCTCTGGCTGCACACCTGCAGGGAGAGGGAGAGGGAGGGTTGGGGGAGGGGGTGAAGGAAGGAAAGAGAAAACATAATAATGAGTGGAACAATGACTGTCTGTGCTGCCCTGTCTCTAGGAGCTAACAGACCGGAGTGGAGAGGGACAGAGCAGGAGGATGACGGACAGCTAATAACTTTTATTTAACAGGAAAGTCCAGAATAGAGTTCAGGGAACAGAGTGATTCAAAGACAAAAAAAACAATCATGGACACTGGTTGAAATCCTGAAATCCTCATCTCCACAGAGGCTGGAAACTCTTAACTGACTTGCTGTTTAAATGCGAGTGTTGTTCTAGTCAGCATCGAAAACAAAGTGAAATTGGTGCCTTGGGTCGGATTTGCATAAAAAGCACTGCTCAGATGAGCCGTGTGCCAACATTAGTATGCTGCGCTGTGGCATGATGACATCCAAGAGTGTCTGTTACCTCCGTCTGAATCTCATCTGCCACAGTCTCTAATTTAATCTGTATGCAAAACAAACTCATTTCATGTTTAAAAGTAAACCTGAAGCTACACCCCAGCTACAAGTTCTCTTTAATTTGGTAAGTTTACAGTTAGTTATTACTGACAACTATTAATGATGGAAGTCTTCTTTAATTCTTTGATTTGTCTTGAAATGTTATGGAAGTGAATGACATAATTAGCATTAAAAAAACCTGTATTCCAATAAAAGCATTATTTGTAAGTTTAAGAATTAAGTATTTCTGAAAGGAAGCTATGGATAGATTAAAGGACATTTCCAGGCAAATTCAACCTGGAGCTGTAGTTTCCTAATATTAAAAGAAGGAATCTGAAGATTTTTTAAAAATGTTTATTCTACCTGTAAACATACTGAGGCTTACACCCCGTCCTGACATACAGCGATGCGACAGCGACGCGAGCGAGGAAAAGTGATTAGAATGCATACTTTTCAATCAGCCTGTCCTGACATGCCGCGAGCGACATCGCGCCGTCCAGCGATGTCGCTCAACCCTGAAATTATCGCTCGCGTTGTCTCTATCTGGACGACATTTCGCGGCGGTGTCCCGCCCCTAAACACTTCTTATTGGTTGATAAGTACACGCTGCTTTCTGTTGACAAGCAAGTTATCAGAGAGAGGAGAATATGAGAGGAAAAAACACTCAAAGATGTGAAAAACGGCAACCAGGAAATGCCAGGAATCTCAGAATAGCGCCGCAAGTTTGTTTACGTCCCTTGATAATTTGATTGGTTTGGATTCTGAACCAATAGAATATACTCGCGACAAAATCGTCACGCTGCATATCAGGACACCTTCGCGCGAGTTTTCGTTGCCGCTTCGCTCGCTCGCTGTATGTCAGGACGAGGTGTTACTCTTACAGCTACGAACACGTTGATATTCCTTTGTTGATAAAACAAACGGGAACACTTCAGAGGACCTGTAAACATTGTTAGCCGTCAACTTGACTCTCACGTGAGACTTTGCGAGTTTGTGCAAGACTTTGCATTACAGCTCTGTTTACAAACATGTCCGCTTACTTGAAGTAAACAAACCCCTTAGTGTATGTTGGAATAGCCATGACACTGTGGGAAAATTGCGGTTTTCAGGGATGTAAACAGCCTAAACAGCGTGAGATTGGTCAGCTCCCTTTCACTGCTGCCGTGGCGATGCGGGGACAGACAGAGCTACTGCAAAACAGAAAATCTTCAGAATCCTTCTTTTAGACCTAAAATATTAGGAAACTATAACCCCAGGTTGAATTAGCCCGGAATTGTCCTTTAAAAACATGCCGCTTAAATAGTATGTAAGCAAGAACATGGTATTTGCAAAGTCAAACAAATCCATTGAATGGTGGTTAAATGGTCTATTGTGTCAGTATTAATGTAACTGGTCAATGAATATGAAACATCCTTAATTCTAGAAGATAAAAGCTGAGAGCTATTATTCTTCATTAGGATTTTCTGTGACCCTCCTCACAGAGAGTGGGTGATGGATGAGAAACTGGAGAAGTGAAGAGGGCAATAGGGAAAAAGGAGGGGGGGGGGGCTGAATCTGCCCCCTTTTATCTCCATTACTTTGAAAGCTGGTGCTTGTTAGGGAGCGTTACCAGACACATAACCCCACATTAAGACTCACCGAGCAGCGGTGTGATGCCTTTAGAGATGGTGTAGGGCACGCAGAGAGACAGCAGCAGCACGCAGATGACCGGAGCCGCCAGCCCCCGCAAGATGAAATAGAGATCGATGTTTCGGATTCCATTAGCATACACCTGCAGCCGCAAGGAGGGAGACGCTGACAGGTTTATTTTACATCATCATTTCACATTCCTGTACCAGCCCGATTTAGTCCTCAATAAAGGACTACCTCCAGCACAACCTGGATTAGTTCTTTGAATATTCTTCTAAATGACAGTTTGGAAGAGGTGAGTTTCAGTGGACATATTGTGGATATTTTTTTTTTTACAAGTACTCGACAATTACCCTACGAAGCTCAAGGGATGTGTCACTGACCTGCTCGATGACGGTTTTGAGCCACCACTGGGGCCCCATCAGTGTGATGGCAGCGATGATTTTAGCATGGAGCACGCCGAGAGCCCAGTCCTGCCACACAGACGTCAGACAGTTAACATCAAAGACACAGTGTCAGGATCAAGTTTCTAAAAGCTGTTTCTATGTCCTTCAACGAGAGACTGAGAGCAAACGGAGAGTTTTGACAGTAGAGGTGAGTTTTGCTGCGCACAAAAACAAATGATGTCAATGGAAGTTTTCACTACTGCTCCAGAATAATAATGAGGTTTGATATCCAGTCCTTCTGATAAGATGAAATACTAAATGAACAGAATGATTTCTCAGATGTAAATAATCAAGAGCCGTGTATGATAAGCACACACACACACATTCACACTCCATGGTCCTACCTGCCAGGGATAGAAGAGTGGCGTCTGGTCCAGTGGGACTCTGAGAGGAGCGACGATGACCAGCTCAAACAGCAGACCCAGCAGCAGAGGAATCGCGCCGGCTAACAGGACGGCCACCACGACCGTCTTCAGGATCTGTTTTCCACGGCACATCAGAATAAAAAAAAACAGTTTGCCATATATGACGGAAGCAGCTTTATTCTTGACACAGGCTGGGAGACTACGGAGACATCTGCGTTACCATGAGCGTCCACTCGTGCACTTTGAGCATGATGACGGTCCGCCCCTGCGGCATCCAGGACAGCAGCACCGTGGCGGCTCGGATGGACAGCCAGCAGACGTAGAGCCCGCTGGCCGCCGTGTACAGCTCGTGGACCATGGCGCTGCCCATCCAGAAAGACATGAGCCACCGACCCACACACACTGGGAGAGGAGGGAGAGGAGGACGGTAAGAATGAGGCGGGAAGAACGATTAGAGCAGAGCAGCTCCTGCTTGTGGCCACAACTTACCAGGTAATGTGAGGCAGATCAGACTGGCCAGTAGCAGCGTCACACACATGAAGACAACCAACAGAACGATCTACACAACAGAACACACAAAGCAATAGATAGAATCATGTCAACAGCTTGAAAAGTGGCAACAAAACATGAAGAACTGTAAGGCAGTGGTCACCTTGAGGGAAAAGTTGACCGGGCGGTGGTACGGCTGGAAACCCACCGGACCGCCCTGCTGCAGAATGGCCTGGTGAGCAGCGTGAAGCCCCTCCCCCAGGCCAGGGATTCGGTTGTTGTTATGGCGACCGGGAGGATTGTTATTTGGCTGGTTGTCCTCGTCTTCATGGTCCCCCAGTAGGTATGAGTGAAGGTCACTGTGGGGCAGTTACTGTGTCATTACGTCACAATCATTGTAACATGACACTGGGCACAAAGGGACAATTATGATTTGAGGATTTACTGTGGCTGAGGCACTTTCTATGAAGTGATGACAGATGATAGTTCAACATTTTGGCAAATTGGCCCATTGCCATAATCCCTATTAGTTTTAGGAGTAGTTTCGTTACATTTAATTGTCGGTGTAAGCTATTTTTAGAACAGCAGAGCAGAGCCGCGAGCTGCTCAGAGCTACGCTACGGAGGCTCATGGGATTTCTTGGTTTCCCTCATCAAACTCATCAAATACACAATCCAACAACTCCAAAACGCTCTTGTGGACAAGTTGTGACCTGCACATTCACCACACTATGAGATAATAACGAAACGTAATAGAGTTGTTTTTGAGGCAAATACAGAGACTGCTTGCCGAAAAACTGCCCCAGAAGGGAACATGCATGTGCATGAATTTACCTCCGAAGAAGCAGTTTATGGCGCTGTGGAAAAAAACTGCAGCCATCGGCCACTATCGGCGCCAACTCCGTCTCGTAACGTTCCGTTATTATCTCATAGCGTGGTGAATGTGCAGGTCACAACTTGTCCACCAGAGCGTTTCGGAGTTGTTGGATTGTGTATTTGATAAGTTTGATGAGGGAAACCAAGAAATTCCATTAGCCTCCACAGCGTAGCTGTGTGCAGCTTGCAGCTCTGCTCCGCCGTTCTACTCCTAAAACTATAGGGATTATGGCAATAGGCCAATTTGCCAAAATGTTGAACAATCCCTTTAAAAGTCAACTTTATCTATAAAGTTGCCTCCGTGCTCCATGCTATTTTAAATCTAAATTTGCAGCTTGTATATGTATGTGCATGTGTTTGCAGCTTGTATATGTATGTGTTTGCAGCTTGTATGTGTGTGTGTGCCTCAGGCTTACAGCATGTATCCAGCTGTGAATGTCCAGGCATGGACGAGCCGTTTGAGCCACTGGCGAGTGTGACCCTGCTCCAACAGCGCTGGCAGCACGACCTGAAGCAACAGCAGTTCTAACGACAATTCGCTAACCGGTGCATCGCTGCAGGGAGAACAAAATAAAAAAACACAGCTTGACACAATTCAGTTTTTACTAAATGTCACCTCAGGTTCTCTAGCAACAGGTCTAAACACAATTTAAATGGTAACTTGAGCTGTTGTCATCTGTACCTGTAGAGCATGACGTTGTAAGGAAGGAAGGTTGGGAAGAGCAGTTTGATGATTCTGACAGGAAGCCAGAGCATCAACAAAACGATGGAACCAAACACCACCTGGAAACACACACATATAAAATTTTGGCACACAAGTGTAGAATTCCTGTTCTCTTATAGGACAGCACATGAAGTTACAAGAAGCAGTGCTGTGAACACAACAGGCAGTAGATTCCCCTTCAACAATAATCAATAATCATCAGTGCCCCCCCTTCCCCCTTTATTTCGAGTTTTCTAAGTTTAAGTAACAAAGTAAATTTAAGGCCTAGTTTATCCAAGTCAAGTAAAATACATAATCCACTTTCCTCTGCCACGCATTTATGGGACCATGGAAATTTTAAATCTCAACAGTGATATTTCTCTAGAAGCACTTTTCCATTACTCTAAGTCACAAACACACTGTCAAATATATTTACACAAAATAAGTTAAATGGAAAGTAGATCCGGTACATATTGCATTATGTGGATATCCAGAGACTGAATTGGGAAAGTTTTTGGAAAGACAAGTTTATTTCCAATGTCATTTTAAAATATGAAATCATAAATATGAGCATATGAGCAGCACAAATTCAATTTGATCAGCTCAATTGTACTCGGATAGAGACAAAGATGGATATTTTGAAACCTTGGCAAACGCAGAAACTGAACAATCTGTGTGGCTGGATTTCTGGAGGGGGAAACCACAGAGGATTTATTTGCAACGTGGATGAGCTGACCCTTTAAACAGGAACATGCCCCTGCAGGCTACATGTACTCTAATTAATTTAGACCTTTTGTATTATTCTTGTTGTTTTTCCTTTTCTCAAACTCTCTCTTTGTCTCAACTAAATCATTTTCACTAAATATGATTATGTTAACTTTTAGTACACAGAAATCTGAAGGTCAGGCTTGATGAAAAGCAGAAGAGGAGGAACGGCTGACTCACCACAGAGAGAATAAACCTCCGCAGATGTCTGTATATGGGCAGGTGGATCATCTCTTGGACTGGGTTGAAGTCTGGATCATTCAGGTTCCTCAGGAACCATAGCACACCGGGCCGGAGCACCTGCACACAAACACATCCACAGGTCAGACAGTTAAGAGTATGATGAGCAGTTTGTGAGCTCACGGTGAGCGGCTGTGACTGGCTCAAGTCCTTTACGTTACCTCTCTGAGTAGAAGGATGAAAGAGGCGAAGTAGAAGACGTAGACCATGCCGACCAGCCAGTGGAGGAACATGGTGGTACCGGGAGCCGAGTCGAAGCTCTGCTCTCTGTCTTTTAGTGTTGCATCAAACATCTCCTGCAATGAACAAAGGAACAGGAGCTCTGTCAGTCTGTGTTTTAAAGCAGAAGTAAGCGATCCGGTCGTTTTGGCTAATGCTGCGTTCCAGGCAGGCTTTTGAAAACCGTAAATTACAGCTTCAAGTCACAACTTACGACTTTGTAGCGTTTCAGGCAACCCACTCGTGTTTTTCCGACCTGTTTTACCGGTAAAAGTCACTATAACGGCCACTCGTAACTTCCGACCTGTGAAGTCGTACCAGATGGAACTGGTACGACTTCACAGGTCGGAAAAACACGAGTTACGAGTTGCCTTGAACGCACCATAACAGTCCTCGTCCCTACGTCACCACATTCACGCGCATCCCTTGGCTGCACACACAGCCCTGCATGCCGTTCTCTCTCCTCATTGGATAAAAACTGTAGGATACGAGAAAAGTTTTCTCCTCGGCTCAGAGCAGAGCAGAGGGACTGACAGACCCGTGTTTCGGTCCAAACACTCTATGTAAGTGATTGCTGGAAGATATAACTATTTAAGACTTATATTAACACAAATATATCACTTACTTCTGCTTTAACTAGTGCTGGGCCATTAACCACGTTAACGTGCTGCGTTAATGCCAGACCCTTATCGCGCTATAAGATCATTATTATCGCACGTTAATTTATTCACTAAGTTGGGCGAGGTAGTTAAGGAAAGAACTTAGTCCACATGGAGACAGAACCTGTGTAAGACTGCCCAACTTTTTTCGTGTTTAACAAAATAAAAAACTAAACACCAAAGTAAATCTTATTGAATACTATTTTTCAATACCAAATATTATAGTAGAACAGCTTTCTCAAGCAGTTTGTTCACGCATAGGTCACTCATTTTTTGAGTGTCTTCGGAAAAATTCACCTATGCCCAGAACTAGTTTTAACACTAATGGAAATAGCTTTCTATAAATAAACTTTTATGAACTGGTGTGATAATTGTAAATACTGATGTGTTATTTTTCATCAAATCTATGTGTGCTGCATTCAGTCTGTTTCATTAAACTGGAGTGACGGCGTCAGTTGGCTGCAGAAGAATCTTACCAGCGAGCAAATGTCAAGCCACCAACCACAAATCAGTGGGAACAAGCCAATCTCCATGACAACCAGCAGGGACACCTGTGAGAGAAACAAAAATACCATTTAGTTTCCATTTTCATAATTTGCCTAGTAATCATAATTTGCCTAATTGCTGTTTCGACTGAATGTTGATGGTTTAACAAAAACAAAACAAGACTTTCTGGAAACATCCCAGTCGTGCATGTCTAATTTACCTTGACAACGATGTAGCAGACGCCCAGGAGACGCCTCGACCGCTGGAACTTCACTAATGAAGCCAGAGCCTAAAGGAGGAACAGTTAAGGACTGACAAACTGTGAGATCAATAAAACCCAGTCTGTCATTTAGCTCATTTAGCTTTCCTAACATTTCAATGCTTGGAGCAAATTTCCTCTTGAGGTTCTTTGTATGACTAGACAACTTAAATTTTGATTAAGAATAAAGTGGTGGACCTACTTTGGGTACTGTATTACAGAAATTCCAAATAATTTTGCAATAAAATACACTAAAGAAAAGACAATGCTTATCCTGATACAGCTTCAAACAACACAACCACATCAGGGTTAGGGGTTAGGGACACGAGCTATCAGAAATGTTGTGGGTGATTTGACCACTGCAGAGGATACGTGGCAGACCATAAGAGCCCCAGCCAGAAGAATGTACCCCAGTATGGTGGTGATGAGGCCGTCAAAATGTGAAGCTTTGACCTGCAACAAAATAAAATATCACATAAATTCCAAAACTGCAAGACAAACCCCAGAGCTAGTAACAATCAGACAGGTCAAGTGTCGCCTCATGCCTTGCTGTGCACTTACGTAGTCTTCAAAGCCCAGTCCAACCACTGAGAAATGTCCGATGTGATATGGACAAAAAGCTAGAGGGAGATATTGAGGTTGGGTCAGAATTGATAGTGTGGTTGATCTGCAGAAAAACATGTCTAAACCTAAACTAAGTAGTCTTCATACAATAATATACAGCAGGGGTGTGTCCCAATCTAAATATGTTGAAAAGGGAAAGATAATGAGATGGAGCTCAGTATTCTTCATATCTGAATGTTCTCGTTATTACTTGGAAAATAAAGGAAAGCCCATTTTTATTTTCTACACTTCCTCACTGCAGCATCTCTGTTTGATGAGTTTGCCTCCGTCTGGCGGCATGTCTCGTCTATTAATGTCTCACTCTGGTGGAGGCGGCATTAATTAACAGTTAATTAATAGCAGTGTGTGTCTGGCAAGAGGATTTTGATTGTACCCCTGCAAATTATATTAGAATAAAGGTTAGAAGTGCAAAGTCTGTAGTTTTAAAAAACAATGAGAGAAAAAAACTGATGAAAAGCACAGTATGAGAAGGTAGAAAATATATATCATTTTGGGGTTTAATAGGTAAAGATACAGATAATGACATCTCTGTGCAACACTAATATACTGAAAGCTCAACAATTTCTCACTACACAGCAGGTTGGACTTACCAAAGACCAGGATGAAGAGTGTGTTGAGAGACACAACCCAGAAGACATGCTCCTAGAGAGGACACACACACACAGTTTCACTAATTTCAGTCATTACATTGAGGTAGTTAAAGAGAAATGCTGCTGGTATATTTCAATGTGTCTAATCAATGTGACCCATGTGATTATGTGGCTCACTTTTAACTTGGCACCTCTGTTGTACGCATTTGTGGGAGGAAGGATTTGCATAAAACAACTTTTTTCACAACCTAATTACTATTTTCACTGTAAGGAGAGCTGGTTGTTTGTGTGGTTTTGATATTTTCCTCAACTTCAAATTAATTTATTTTGGCTTATTTACATAGCTGTGTTCACTTCCATCCATTGACACATGTCCACGCTGTATAGATGTATAGATGTGTAGGTGTACAGGTCTGTCATTCGTCCCACTCTGGCAAAAGATTCACTCTAAAGCAGGTAGGAGGAAGCTGTGAGAACTCCTGTAGCATTTCATTCAGCTTACTCTTCATCATTACAGCAGTTTGAGAAGTACTCAAACCTGTCTGTCTGATACCAACATCCATGTCCTGGTCAAAAGTCCCTATGATGTTTGAGTGTATGACCTTTATGTACTGCACTGCTGCCACATGATCAGCTGACTGGATAATTGGCTTTATGCACAGCTCAGACACAACTGGATTAATCAGTTTGTCCAATAATGTAAAACAGGAAATAAAGGAGCTGGCTCAAGATCAGGAAGTAGTGGAGCTGTGCATAAAGCCTATTGCATGAATAAGCACAGTTGTTCCTCATTAAGTGCTTGTTAGCCACATTGGGTAGAAAGATTGTCACTTACCAAGAAGACTAGGGATCCATCCAGACCCAACATCTGATAGATGGAGAGAACAGTGTCAATTACATCTTATAATACTTATATTACTTGTAACAGAGACTTTTAGCCCAAATGTATCTGCCTACCAGCGGTCACCTTCCTAGACTCAATGTCCTAGCTACATCACACACATTTATAGGGCAGGAAACAGATACAAAACAGATTCTCACCCTTTCCCAGGTCAGCTCCTCTGCTGCACGGTCCCACTCCAGAGCGTTCCAGTTCAAGTCTTCTGAAAAAGGAGAATTGGACAGTGTAAGAACTCCTATATTCCTCTGCAGTTCCATTACTGTTTGGGTTGCTTTCTCTCGCAAAGGTTAAGGTTAATGCACTCGAGTATAGAAAAATGAAAATGGCTAGTTTTTAAAAAAGCTGTACAAGCACTAAATCTTTAAAGTGGCAATCTTGGAGATTTTAATTTGAATTGAAGTGTCTTACACACACACCACTAACTTTGTGTTAGAATTATCTTCCTTGTGACTTTTTCGCAAGTGAGTCACACCAGACAGGCGGTTCATAAAATGGCAAAATGCAAGGACTTGTATATAATTTCATCAGCGGGTCATAGGCTCACTGTGCCGCCTCATTTGGTGATAAAAGGTGACTTAAAAGACACTTATCTAAATGAAAATCAAGATTGCCACTTTAGGAAGGATGTATAAAGAGCTTGAGAACTACTATTTTAAAGTGGAGTTTTTATGCTCACGCTGACCTTGTCCTCCATTATTGGCATCGGCGGCACCCTCCTCCCTGCCTTCCTCGTCCTCCTCCTCGTCCTCTTCTTCGTCGTCCTCTCCATCATCGTCTTCATCGTCGTCGAGTTCGGCCTCGTCTCCCTGGTTGCCGGCTTCTTGTGGGTTGGCGGGAGCCAGGCCGGGCTCGGCGGGGTCTGCAGGCTGCTGGGCTGCGGCGGCGTCCGCAGCAGCCTGTTCGTTGGCGGCAGCGTTACCACCTGGAACCTGCGGAGTCATAATGAACGACTTTACGTTTCCTCCTCCCCTACAGCAACTGGTTACATGAGGTATCCCAGCTCTTTATTTGCTCATAAACCATACTCGGTTTTGGATTTGGCAGTTAACATGGACAGGCTTGACAGACACGGAGAAATGTGATTACCAGTTGGGCAAACACATTCTCTATCATAAAAATTTGAATTTCTTTTCAGATTGAAATGTTGGCCGGAGCACACAGGCAAAAACAAAACTGGCAACGAGCAAAGAGCAGAGGCAGTTAAACTTCCTATAATTATTTTTCGCTAAATCAGAAAAGCGGATTTTAATCAAACTTCATGTGATAATAGTCTCCTTTTAAATATACCAGCGCACTCATTAATCAAACTAAAATTTAACGCCTTATGTAAACTTAAATTATAGACTCCATTAGCTTATCTTTTACAGATAGGAACCTGTCAATATGCCAAATGTGGCAGAGTGCAACGGGTGGTAGAATAAATGCGGGATCTAATAAAGTACCTGTGCTGTTCTATGTGCAGCTAAAGAAAAAAAAAAAGGAAGCTAATGTCTGTTTAGCGTAAACTGAGCCCACCTCATTAGCTGGTGCAGGGCCTTGGGGCTGGTTGGGAACCAAAGGGGGTGGGTTCTGCTCTAACCACTGGGGGGCACCACCATGGACGATCTGCTCTCTCAGCCACACCAGGCTGATAAAGGCGCACAGTGTGCAAGTGACCACGAAACAACCCTGGAGACAGTCTGCAAGTAGGTTTTGTCTGAAAGAACAGAAGACACAACACAAACACAATAATTTCTAACACAACTCCCAATACAAAGAACTAACCAAAAGGAAAGATGACAGATGGAAGGGAGGTGCTCATATCAATAAACAGAGTATAATCTTAAATGAATTATTTAGCCAATTCCAGTTAGATGTAAGACACAGAAAACAGAGAGACCTAGGATATGTAGGAGCAGTGAGAGAGACAGAGCAAACTTACGTTGACAGTATATCTAATGGCAGGGTAAGGAGAGAGCTCACGGAGCCGGTAAATAAACACTTGTAGATACGACCTGTTAGCAAAGCAACATAGAAAATGGTTATGTCAATAACAAAAAATTATGCTTCAAATTCCTAACTCTTACGTGAATGTTACTGGATGTCATGCTGTATTAAATCATTTATTTACAGCAGCAAATACATTATCATAGTACCTGAGATAGCAGAGCCTGGCAGCAAAAACAGATTCAGTTGCTAGTTTATTTAAAAGTTAATCTTCTGACTGGAAAACCAGCAGGTCGACTCAAATATTCTCTTTCGAGTTGAATTACTAATTGTTGAAACGCTGCTTCCATTTACTGTCAAAAACAATATTTTGTGCCCGTAAGCAAATGAAAGCTTAGTTCCACTTCAGTAAAAGCAGTCATTTGTGGCTTAAAACATGCAATTTGTTGGTGCACATTATGCTGAATTTACTAGGGATACCAAGTTCGAGGATTTCAGTTCTTTTAAAAATGTAAAATACTGCTGATTATTTCTTTTCTCTATAACTTTGCCCACACTCTCTTGGGGATTATGTAATGAGCACACAGAGGTAACAAAAGGATAGCTGCTGATCAAATCTCCTTTTGTTTAATCTATATTACAATGAAATGATGGGACTTACATGCTGTGAGAGGCACCACACCTAGCCAGGCAAAGGCCACTAGTGTGTAGTGGAACCAGTATCTGATGGCCGTTCCAATACTGGTGACCAGGCCTGCAAAGATATCCTGGACAGGCAAGCGAGAGGGCATGTCTGGAGAGTAGACTGAAGAGAAGACAGAGTGAGGATCATAAGATACTTATCTTACAGGAGTGTATAACTAATTAAAGCTTAATGTTATTAGACTGAGAAAAAAAACTTACTTGGTGTAAAGGCAAACCTGTGTTTGCATAATTCACAGTATTCTTTCCTGCTGTGTTTCAACCACTGCAATAGGCTGTGAAAACAAATCAGATAACTTAATGCTAACTTAAAGCTATTTTTAGAACGGCGGAGCAGAGCCGTGAGCTGCTCAGAGCTATGCTACGGAGGCTAATGGGATTTCTTGGTTTCCCTCTCATCAAATACACAATCCAACAACTCCAAAACGCTCTGGTAGACAAGTTATGACCTGCACATTCACCACGCTATGAGATAATAATGTAACATTACGAGACGGAGTCGTTTTCGAGGTACATTCCTGCAAAACCACTGATGCACGTTCCTGTCTGAGGCAGGTTTTTGGCAAGCAGTCTCTGAATTTACCTCGAAAAACAACTCAGTCTCGTATTGTTCCATTATTATCTCATAGCGTGGTGAATGTGCAGGTCACAACTTGTCTGTGAGAGCGTTTTGGAGTTGTTGGATTGTGTATTTGATGAGTTTGATGAGGGAAACCAAGAAATCCAAACTTCCGCTGAGAATGTTTTAAGTGTTGCAACACATGTCAGCAAGCAAACTAATCGATGAGGTAGACAGATACCAGTCTTACTAAAAATATAAAGCTAAAACATTGATGGGAAAGGCCTGACAAGGTAATGGAAGCACACATGTTGTAAGATGATCTGAACAACTTAGCCACTGAACGCACCATTCCTGATGGATGAACTTGATGCTGCCGGTGCAGACACATGGGTGGTACAGCGGCTTGTCTTGGGTCCCCTCCGACCGACAGACCCTGCAGATGTCCGCTGCACAGAAGGAACACAATAACATCACTTAGAAAAGCATGTCTTCATGATGCAAACCAGTCTGCACTCAATAATCAAGCATATAAATGAAGTGAAAAATTAAAAACTGAACTCTCTGAGTGCAAAAGTATTCAGACACCATCAAGCAATGTCACACTGTGGGAAATGCCTGTGAACTGCCATTTTCATCTTAAGTCTGAACTTTGGTTTGACAGACAAACCCTTGTCCTCAAGTGTTGCTGTTGGGCAAACTTCAATTCTTTTGTTCCACAGTTATTGAGGCTACAGTGCTCAAAACAACACTCAAAGCTTTAGAAATGTTTCTTATTTTTAACCTTGTCCTCACTGCAATCTAATCTGAGAAGTCTGTTGAGAGTTCCTCTAGCTTCATGACTTGTTGTGGGACCTTATGTACACATGTTTGGTTCCAACTAGGTCAGTGTTCAACAGAAAGAACTGAAACAAGTTCTGGACACTCCCAATGGTATTTCAAGGAAAGACAAAAAAGGAGGCACACCAAAGTGTCTGAATACTTTTGTGAATAAAACATTTAATGTTTTAATTACTAATTTGCACAATCTTTATGTGGTGAATCAATTGTTTTGATTTTTTTATACATTCGAATGTATGAAAAAAGTAAAGGGGTTAAAATGCTGCCTCTGTAAAGGCATAGTATTCCCTTTATCCTAACTTCTCATCAGTAGGTCAGACATGCGATCCACACTCATGACACAGCGGACATATCAACTCCTTTCAAAATATTAACACGCAGAGATTTGTGTGTGGAGACTAGAGAGAGCACACACAGGTCGTGTTCTGCCTGTATGACAAACTATAATCTTGGATTACCTGGCACAGAATGACCAAAATAACTATTACTGGCCCGGGATATGAAGGCACAACACCAGTTGGGATACCGACATTACTTATTGATGACTTATATATATATATAAACATTCAGTCATGATCGAAATATACAAAAGAATAGCACTATTTGTGAAACCTGACCACTCTGCTCATGGCCAGTCTCTCTCATAAGCGGCAGTATGAACAGCGCTCAGGGAAACTGTGCCGGGGCAGCCGTCTAACGTTACACTGACGCCGCATGCAGTACGTCCAACATTACTACATTAACACTGGTCCATGATTTATGTCAACAACAGGAGTAGAGCTTACTGAAGATGCTATTCTCAGTAACGATTATAAATCAGTGCACTGTGATAAACCAGTGTTGTCCGGTTGCAGGGGTGAGCGGTGTTTCACCGTAGCGTTAGCTTGTTCCCATGCTGGATGTAATGTTATGATAACGGTTGCATTAAACTTATCCAGTGCTAGCTTGTTGGCCAGGTTGCAAATTACTTCAACGTGACATGGCTGTCTTCGTCATTTTTCAGCACCACAAATCACTGCTGGTAGACATAATGTTAGTTTTATGAACGCTTAACAACAGAGACCACATGATGTTTCTTTTTATTTGCAGCCGCTGGTACTGTAGCTAAAGGACGTGGGCTAATGCTAGTTAGCAGGCTAATTGGCTAACGGTTTCTTTAATTCTACTGAAGCTTGGGCCATAGTTTGAGAAAATGTAGAACCGGTCCCTGACAGCGACAGCAGTAGAAAGTGAGTTAAAATTTGACACAGGCATAGTTAGTATAAGCGCTTTTGCCCGTTAACGCAAACAATTAGGGCAATCAGGTTTTAATATTAGCTACCTTCCTCAGCGGTGTCCATCTTGACTGGCTGCTACAGCTGCTCCACAGTGACCAGCCCAGGACAGTCAAAGCAGTCAGAGCAAAACCGCTATCTATTTAAAAGTAAACATTTGCAGCTTGTGTTTAGTTCAAGTTCCGGTTATCTTTGGTGTCGCCATTTAGTTCGTAATTTAACAGAGACATTTTCAATTCATAAAACATCAGCGAGCGGCCAGGGCATTGTCAATGCAACATGTGATTGTGCAGTGCTTCCACCACTAGATGGCACCCACGAGCAACCAGTCAACTTAACGAGTTCATGTATATAAAAAGTTTCATGTTCATTTTGTTAGTCTTACAGCATTGCTGACCCTTTTCTTTCTATGATTTTCTGAAAACTGTATCTAATAAACAAAACTCAACTACTTTCACCAAACCTCTGACTTGTGTTGTGAGACACAAAAAAGGCCCCTCATTAACAAAAACATGGTCTGTTAAAGTTGCTCAATTTTCTCCTGAAATTACCGTTCTTGGATTTCCTCTCCCTACTTCACTTCACAATATTATTTTCCTACAATATATATATATATATATATCCCCCAAACTTCAACCTTCATCATCTTGAGCACTCTGACCTGTTTGCTGTGAACAGTTGTAAGTTATATACATATTGAGTTCAAGCTGTAATTGTGTTTAACTTTTGCAACCTCAGTTTACCATTATACATCACGGTGCACAGTGTGTTTTACTTGAAAATGTGTTTAGTTTTGCAAAAAAAAGTGAAGTTAGATCTGGAAACTGTGTCTTGCTGCAAAAAACTGTTTATGGCTTCACAGAACAAGTGATTGATCCAGTAAATTGGTTAAGAACAGTGAGGATTTGGTTCAGACAATGAATTTTAGTTATTAGCAATTAAGAAAAACTGTAATAAATACACAAGCATACAAGCAGGACACACAACAGCAGTTCTCTCTTCAACACAATGTCGTGAATAACTTCACATCATACGATACTGCATGTACATTTATATTCACCAGCCTCTTAGCAACACTTTTGTCTGTCAAGGAAGGGCGAAGTGATATCATACACAGTATAAAAAGAAACCTGCATTGCAGAATTTCTTGACACATTTGCACCATGCAATGCAATCATATTCATGGCCAGTACCACTTTTTACAGTTAGGAATCTTCTCCGGCCATCACCACCTGCATTCCACCAACATCACCACATGTGTCACATACATGTACATATGACATGTTTGTTGAATTCTTCAGGCCACTTCAGGCTCAGGTTTAAATATTGTCTAACCTAGACACACTGATAATAAAAGAGGATCTTCCAGCTCCATCCTGGAGTAGAAATTGCATTGATTAAAAATATGAAACCTATTCATCACGATGACAACATACAGTATGTTGTTATTTATGTGCTTCTATCTGATGTGTCCTCTTGTTCTGGCACTGCCCCTCTTGTCATTCCTTGTTGCAGCTGTGATTGAAATGCCTTGGCATCGTACACCCAAACAGTGTCTATGCCCTCTCCAGCAGTATGTTCAGGGACCCAGGTAGGGAAGGGGAAGCGGCAGGCCACCACCTTGGCTGTACTTGGCAACTCCTTTGCCAGTTTCAGCTCCAATTGGTCCATCTGCAAATACAGAAAGAAAAAAACAAAATAACATTAAAATAATGATAAATTATGATAATTAAAATGGAATTTCTGCAGCACAAACAGAACAACTCACCATTTGTGGGACTCCAAAAATGACAACATTAGAATACTGAGCAAAACTGACCTGGGAAAAGAACGAGAAACAATAGAATGACAGTGAGAAGACACAGACATGTTAAATGGTTACATTTTCTCACATCAAAGAAATAGCTGGTCTCTCTATCAAGACAATTTCCCAAAAGTTCACTGAGTCACAGCTGATTTCCAGAATATTATATTTAGCACTTAATCATAGTAATCAGGTATCACTGACCTTCCACAGGTCAGAGATGTGGAAGGAGGTGGAGCGGTAGACTCCTTCTCTCCAGGCCTTGTAACGAGAGTACCACACCAGCCAGGGGTTCAGCTCGAAGCCTGATGCTTGAAAGCCATGCTTGGCTGCTGCAATCACCTACCAGACCAAGGAGATACAAGTTATTAACATCAACATATCAACAGCAACTGTAGCAGCATTTTTTTTATAGGTTTTCTGTCCGGTAAGTTTGAATTTGTTTTTTATTTTAGGAAAAAAGGTGTGATTTGTTATGGGAAAATAACAAAGCACAAGTTAGGAAACGTATGTTCAACTACTGTAGAGGTGAAATGAATAGAATGAACAGATACAGCTACTTGTAATATGTTTAAATAAAGGTGACAAGAACCTTAAGCATCGCTACTTTTTTGTTAAACTTGGAAATATTGTTAATTCTGGCACAGCAGAGAGGTTAACAGAAGTTCACTAACAGTAAAAGAAGCAACAGTGGAGTAGAAGGGACTCGATGCTGCTTACATTATGAGTCCATCGCATCCCAAACAGACTGAGACACACTACAAACCGAGGTGTGCAGTAGCCCTAAAACCAAGAGGCCACATCACCACCACGACTTGTTTAGCAGAGGTTGTGTTTGGTTGATTGATTTTTTAATTTATTATTATTATTTTGAACATGAAAAAAAATATATATATATAATAACAACAGATAAACAATAACAACAAAATAATAATAAAAAAGGTCAACACATGTTCAGGAAGTGGGAAGAAGTCTAAGCTTATCCCATCCATTCTCCCTGTACAATAACTTACATACTTCCCTGAATTTACTACTTTTAATAACTCAATTAGTAGCCTAATAGGCTGTACTAGTATGCATATACAACTACAAAGGAAAACGACAATATAAACAAAACATAATATAAACAGAAAAGGACACAGTCACAGCGAACACAAAAGGATGAAGAGAAAAATCTTAGTTTAAAGGAACCCTCACTTACTATCCTGCCATCTCCACTGCCTATGTCCACCAGCCTGCCCGACCTGGCCCGCAGCACGGTGAGCACATTGTCCACCTGGGCCGTGGTGGCTGGAACAAACGGGAGGCAGACCTTCCTCAGCGCGGGGGCAACAAACGGAGCGGCCACCGCGTACAGGGCGACCAGAGACCCCCCCACCAGCCCGGTGACGACGAGCCCGAGCCGGCTCCTGCTCCTGCTCTGGGTCTCCTGGGCACCGCTCTGTGCTGCTGAATCCAGGAAAAGCTCGTGTTGCGACATGACGCTTGGTTTTTATTCTGTCAAACTATTGGAACAAACCACACCTCCCCATTATGTTGTGTTAAATAGCGTCTAAGAAAAGGTAAACAAGTAAAAAGAAGAAAAGTCCTGTTGCCCTAGCACCCGTGGTTGTTCTGACAGATGACCTGTGCACCACTGCTTCAGGCCCGAGTGGATGACAGAAACTAGCTGAGAATGGTTCCGCCCTCGTCCTCCCTCCTCGGTGAGTTGATGGTACAAATAAATAAATATAAACCTTAAATGCACACACGTAGGCATTAAATGGCATGCAGGGTAATGGAAAAGGGAAAAATATTTAATGAAATAAATAGAGGTAAAACCAGCCAGAAAATAAACAGAAATTAATCAGCCAGAAAAAAAACGGATTAAGATAAATCGAAACCAAGCAAAACAAATATTTAAATAATGCAGTCATTTACTCAGCCACATAGAACATTTTTTTCCATTCCTTAAAAGTTATCTTTCTTCCTTTTCTTTTTCTTTGTGTGCTGACGCTGACCAGCATTTTCCCATTATCTTCTGTCTTTAGTCTGGCTCAGTGTTTCCCTAATAAAGTCTGGACCGATTTTTTTTATGAATAATAAATGTTAAAAGCACATCCATACAGCAAACACTGCAACCTGTCACTCATTCACAAAATAATATGATATGATCATGAAAATCTGAAACTCAAGCTACACAAGGAACAGAAGAGGAAAACTGTGATGTAGCAGGAAGGGTGGGAAATATATCAGTGTGTAAATCCTTCTTTGATCCATTCCTGTGAAATGTCAGGGTTTACTTCACATCATCATTGCACTAAATTCTTTGGCTAAAGGGTATTTCTATTACAATTATATGCAATGTAATAATTGAATTTAGTGTGAAATAGATGTGACCAAGAAACACAAACAAAAGCTGTGACGACCAGCATATATTTGAATAAATTAAATTAAATCAAATTTTAAAAAGGCATTTAAAATCCAGGTTTTAACCTCCACACATAAAGAATTAAGGTGATTATCTCTGCCACTGTTTTGTTAATTCACCATTATCCCTCTTACTTAAACCCCTCATTAAGAAGAGTGCAGTTCTTCATTATTATCATCTTCTTAATTCCATGTTGCCTTACATTAAAAGTCATTAGACAGTGTACGGTGGACCGTGTGATCCAGTCCTGTCATGCCGTGGTGGATCTGATGGTGGTGCATGTGGTGCTGGCTGGTGGTGGGACCATCATCCATCATCAAGTCATCCTCCTCCTCCTCCTGCCTGTACCTCTCTGCCCCATCCTGAGAGTAGCTGTGCTTCATCACCAGGATGCTGCGTCGACCCGTCGGGGTGGTGGTGTGGTGCGAGAGACGCGGCGACTGCTGGTTCACTGGCGGCAACGGAGGCGCGAGAGCACCGCCGTCACTGACGGTGTTGGGTTCCCTCATGCTCAGGTTGCTGCGGCTGCCGTGCACGCTCCCCTGATGAGACCCACAGTGGTGGTCGCGAATACATTTGCTTGAAGAACGGCGGAGCTTGTGGAACTTCTCAAAGTCCTCAGCCAGGGCGGCGTCGGTCAGGTCACCAGAGGGGGTGCGACGCAGAGTGCAGAGCTCATAATGAGGCGGCTCAAAACCAGGGTGGAGGAGCGCAGGGTCGAAGTCATCTCTGAGGATAAGAAGAGGAACAGTTAATGTTGAGGAAAGCACATCAAGAAGCTAAAGACAGGAGACCTTTTCTACAATCCCACATTAAATATGAATGTATGTAACCCTGCACTGACACAGTGTATTTACAGGACATGTCTACAATGACCACAAAACATTCCCATTAAGTGTGTCCTGTGCTTTTTTATTGATGCCCACTTTGAGCCTACAACATGCGATTAATGCACATACACAATCAAGTTTGACTTTAGTTGCTGCATTCAAAATGTTCCAGACGTCCAAACTGACAAACCATCATTTATTGTGATTAGTGTTGAAATTCAAGAGTGATTGACTATTTATTTTATGTCAGTTTATTTTTTAAATCTTAGAAAAATCATGTTGTCACTCCCCTTTGACATTTTCCTGACACTGTTAACCTGTGGCTATGTGGGGAAAAGATCTTATATAATAAAATTAATTTGGTGGAGCAACTAAATGAACAGATGGTTTAATCTACCCAAAGACAATTTAATTTAGTTAGACTAAATAATCATGTGAGAGAGGCTAAGAAGAGTTAATGCAGCTTTAAATAAGGGAGAGTGTTTGTAATTCCCATTCTCATCTTCAGTACCTCACAGTAAATATTGAACAACCTTATTATTTCCTCCACACTTGCAAAAAAATCATAATATATCCTAAATCAGAACAGATTCTTCTGTAGCTTGTAATCATTTTCTAATTAACTGTCCCTCTATGTATTGTGGTTAGATATGGCCTCAGAGCCTCTGTACCTTTTCCCCCTCACATATGTAACCTTGCTGTTGTGATTTCATTCCTATCTATCTCAACTCTATGAATAAGAAATGCCCTGTTTGTTCTGTAGCTGCAGGTGGCTGACATGTTGGGACTTGGAGCCTCTTTGGGGATTTTGCAGTGAGAATTACATTTCAGGCTCCATGTTAAAGCTCTTACCTGCGGATGATGTATTTCTTGCGAGGCTGTTTGATCTGGATGATGACAGAGATGATGAGCAAGATGACGACCAGGCCACAGGTTACTCCAATGATAGTGAGGTTAGTGTTGTCCAGTGTGTCCAGAATGCTGGCTTTCCTCTTCTCTAGTCGGGGAAAAAGACGGGAAAAAAAAGATTGAAGGTTCAGCCACCGCTGTGCTTTGCAAAAACATTATGTATTTGGAAGTGAGCTCCTCAGCCTGGGTGTTGGGTACCTTTGCAGTGATTTTCATCCCAGGGGTAAACACAGTTCTGGATGCCATTGCAGACCAGGGTCTGGTTTATGCACATGTTGCTATGACAGAAGAAAGTATCATTTTCACATGGAGCTGTAAAACAAAAGGAAAGAACCATTAAATGTTGTACTATGAAGTTACCGAAAGTGAAACCAAACAACAAACAATTGATTTCTTGGTCACTTCAAAGCAAAAAGCAGACACACAGCAACATCAGCACTCATTTGCGGTCATGCTTTGACCAACTGACAAATTAATAAAACTACTGAGTTTATGTGCTGGTTGCTAACTTTTGAGAGTTGCAGTTTGAGCAAAGTTATGGGCTATTAGCAAAACAATTACTTAGAGGTGATAGGCCAGGGTTGGAGAGTCAGGGCTTAATTCTGCGAGGGTTTGTCACTATGTCACT
This sequence comes from Trachurus japonicus, assembly GCF_045865225.1. Taxonomy (NCBI): domain Eukaryota; kingdom Metazoa; phylum Chordata; class Actinopteri; order Carangiformes; family Carangidae; genus Trachurus; species Trachurus japonicus. The sequence goes on along the minus strand of NC_140923.1, from coordinate 37,472,498 downwards.
CCATTTGACATGAACCATTGTTTTACACTCATTGTCATCAGAACATTTTAGCTGTTATATTTATTGATTGAAATTAAAGCAGAAGTAAGCGGAATATTTGTGTTAATATAAGTCTTAAATACCGTATTGATCCGAATATAAGACGATATTTTTTCCATCAAAAAAAGTCTGAAAAAGACGGGTCGTCTTATATTCGGGGTCTAGATATTTATATATGCAAATCAGCGGGTGACACCAAACAACGTCTGTCCAAGCAAGTCAGGGCTTTTCTTCCTCTCACACTCACACACACCAGTGACCTGGAGAGATGCAGCTGCATCTGAGAGGATGGTCGCATGTGTGTGTTGCCCCTTCGCCACACAGCAGAGCGCTGCCACACAGTTACAGCTCAACTCGACTCGGTTTAGGTCATTTTAATCACAGCTGACTCCTTCACAGTTCCTCCGGGGGCGGGGTCGTCATATCACAGCGGCTACGGCCGTGTTGTCTCCGGGGACAGGGACACACCGGACGCGGAGGCGCCGAATAGCTGCGAAGCGCCGAGTTTCCTTTCGGGGCTCATGTTAACATTGTGTCGTTCACACCAGACGTCCTGCAGCAATCGTTTCGGTGTCTGGTCTATTTTGTGCGCGAGCTGCGAGCGATTGCGTCAAGCCGGGCAGGTCAAACAAAGAAACACGAGAGAATCCGCTCAACTTTCAAAATCAAAACAATTTTCTAAATAAAACACCGCAATTGATTCGTGTGCCTTTTTGTGTAAACAGAGCGCAAGAGAGATGGACACACCTAGAGAGATCAGTGGGCGCTACAATCTACCAGAACGTTATTTCACAGATACTGAAAACATGATTTTAAAAAGATTAATTTTTTCTTTGATTTTGTCTGAAAAAGGTATTTTTCCAAAGACAGGTCTTGAAAAGGGGGGGTCGTCTTATATTCAGGGTCGTCTTATATTCGGGTCAATACGGTAGTTATATCTTCCGACAGCAATCACTTATATAGAGTGTTTGGTCTGAAACACGGGTCTGTCAGTCACTCTGCTCTGCTGTAAGCCGAGGAGAAAACTTTCCTTGTATCCTACAACCTTGACCGTGACGTAGGGACGAGGACCAATAGATCCATGACGAGGGCGGGGACTGCTAACTCCATCGGCTGACGGAAAGTTAGCCAAAACGACCGGATCGCTTACTTCTGCTTTAAATTAATACATTTCAGTGTCAGTTCAGTGTGCTTTCAGTCATTTGGTCCCTACCACATGAACTCAGGTCTGCTACAACAGTATCTTTTTAAAGCAGACTAAAAACATTTCTTTTCTCACAAGCTTTTAGTTTTTAATTATTTTTAATTTGCAACATTACCTTCTTTTTGTCTTTTTGTGCTTTTATATGTATTTTACGTGTATTGCTTATGTAATGTGCTTTGTTTTGTTTTTGTGAAGCACATTGAGTTTGTCGTATTAAATGTGCTATATAAATAAAATTGAATTGAATTGAATTGAAATTATGATTTCAGTGATTTCAGCTTTGACACCAAAGTTTTTTTTTATTTCAGATAATATGAAGCAGGTTTGACCTGATAAATATCGTTATCCCTTAACCCAGAGTTGTTACCAATCATCTGTCATTTGCTTTGATTCAAGAGTTGATATTTTAAGGTGATCACTGGCCACTGTATCAAAAGACATGCCTACTGAAAATCATATTAGTTTATTTGGATTATCTTCTTTTCAAGATGGTAACACTTTTATGTTTATGTATAGCCATAAATAAGGCAGAGATAACTGACTTACACCTGTCACTGGTAGTTACGGTACACCTGCTGATGAGAGCTTGCTGTGACTCGGATGAATGCAACACTTCACTCACGTGCGTGGAAGGTTGTGAAGAGGATCTTGAACCTGCTCTTCCTGCTGCCCTCGTCTGCCCACAGCCGCACCACGCCCACAGAAGACACTAGCATGACATCGTTGGCAACCGTGGAGCAGAACTTATTCTTCAGATGCTCCACCGAACTGCTGCCGTCATAGATGGCAACAAAGTTACGCTTGCACTCATTTGAGTTGTGCATCTCATACTCCAGAAAACGCATGTAGATCTGTGGGGGAGTGGAAACAAGTTTAGCTGCAGCAAATCAGGCAGAGCGTTGCATTCACACATCCAGCTCCCTGATCATCAGTGGTGTTAACAAATGCAACAATTATGCAGGTTAAAATGACCATGATGACTGATGCAAACACTCAAGTATTTTGGCATTGCCTATTTGTAGGCCACAGTGAAATACATACAAACTTGCAGCAGCTGCACAGCTTATAATGTCCTCTTTAGCTATGAAACTATCGCATTTTTGAGTAGAAAGTTGTAAAAATGTTGGTACACAGCATTTGATCCAAAATATACAGCATTCACCCACTGGACTCAAGAATCAGTGAAACCTCTTATTGTTTTCTTTGTTTTAAAGGGATGCAGATGCAGAGACTGCTTGCTGAAAAACTGCCCCCGACGGGAACGTGCATCAGTGGTTTTGCATGAATTTACCTCTAAAACAACTCTGTCTCGTAACGTTCCGTTATTATCTCATAGCGTGGTGAATGTGCAGGTCACAACTTGTCCACCAGAGCGTTTTGGAGTTGTTGGATTGTGTATTTGATGAGTTTAATGAGGGAAACCAAGAAATCCCATTACCCTCCGTAGCGTAGCTCTGAGCAGCTCACGGCTCTGCTCCGCCGTTCTAAAAATAGCTTGCACCGACAATTAAAGGTAACGAACCTACTCCTAAAACTATAGGAATTATGGCGATGGGCCAATTTGCCAAAATGTTGAACTATACCTTTAAGGTTGTTCTGTGAAATTGTCAGGAGAAGCACCCAATGGCGTGTAATCATTTGGGTAAATTCTTTGACAACATGTTTGTAACTTGGATGTCATCATCCAACAAAGCAACATTTTATGAACAAATAGGAGTATGTTAAGCAACACCACCACCACACCATAAAAACAAAAACTGTTGTATCCAGACCTTAGCTCGTGGAGGAGCCTTGATGTACCACCTGCAGTCCACAGCGTCAGTCTGCTGCGCCTGGCTCTCCCTGGCTATCTGTGCCGATTCTACGAAGCCCTCGGGACCACTCAGCTCAAATTCACAATCTGTGGAGAAGATTTCTCTGTTAAAGGTTACCGTAGCTTTGACACTGTAACGTGTCACTAAATGTGATCCTGTAAAGAGCCTTGGCAATATTATCTCTTCAGCAAAAATTAGGTCTGGGGCAGTGCGTGGCGCAGTGGTTAAGACGGCCGCCCTAGAGGCTATAGTCCTCAACGCAGGCGTCCCCGGTTCGAATCCTGCGTCGGGCAGACCTTTCCTGCATGTCATTTCCCCTCTCTCTGCCTCCCCCCTTCCTGTCTATCTCTACTGTCATCGCTATCAAATAAAGGCAAAAAAAAGCCAAAAATATACTTTAAAAAAAAAACACATGAAAATGCTTAATGAAATCATACTACCTAAAAAATTGGATGAATTGTATGTACATAAAAGCACATACATATGCTGATATCAACGTAAGTACGATACTCACATGGCAGAGCTGCCAGTTCCCCAAGATCTTTGAACTCTGGGTCTAAAAGCAGAACATAATATTGCTTAACATAAATGTATCGATATGACATCATTTCAACAATAAGAGGTCATGTTTTTAATAAAACAATTTGTTTTCTACATATATTGTATTGAAAAATAGCAAAGATAACACATGCCACAAAAAAGATATTTAAAAAAATATGTCAAAATTGGTTAGAAAGTATTTGTACTAGTTGGCGTAAATGTTGATTACATACATTTTCTACCATTTATCTGGTTCTAGGTGTACCAACATTATATATCTGTTATGTTTAACACATATAGAACTACATAGTATAGTATAGAAAATGTGTCCAGAATGTGTTGTATTCTATGTACACTGTACACGTGTAAATACAGTTTTAGCCCATTTTCACAGACTGAAGACACAAAACAAAATTGTGGAGGAAAGAGGTCGAGATAAAAACTAAATCTCTGACCTCAGATTTCTGTGAGTGCAAGAGAAAATTAATCACACAATAAAAATAACAATATTTAAAGACATATTGCAAGACAAAATAACACAGACACAGCTGGCCAAGCCTTATAATCTATGCACATTCCCTGGGCCCTCATTCAAACTCTCCTGAAACCCTGATGCCCTTCATCAAAACACACACACACACACACACACTTGGACTCAGAAAATTTAAGAGATATTGTGTTCTAAACCTTTGTGCTGATGATTCTACTTGCTAGGTGGATTATGAATCCAGATATACCGGCTTAGTTCAGGGAAGATTAGACTCCACGGGCAATGACAACCTAGTGATAAAAATGTCACATGTCAATGTTTTGTTTGTTTTTTTCTAAATTCTTTGCGAAGCTCTACGGTTGGTATGTTATGAAGGAAGAAGCCACACTTCAGTGGGAATAATGGAATATCAAAAGCAGTATATAAAAAAAGAAACAATGTTTTTATAGATCAGCAGGTGTGATGTAAGAGGAGCAGGTGATGGACTCAACCAAAGCTCAAATCAAATCAACAAGGACTTAATCCTCACATTTCTACTTCAGGCTCGGACAGATTATTCACATTCATCCTTCGTGTGTACGTGTGTGAATGCAAGTATGTAAATAAGGTGCGCTGAAAACACAGTAACATTTCATGAAATAAAAGATCTGTATGAAACAAGACAAACACCTTCTGCCTTATAGCAATCTAAAAAACTTGGGTGAGTCGGATGGACAAACAGTCCATGTAGTCTAGCAGCAGTCCTTTGAGGAATGCAAATACAAAACAGAAATATGACATGCAAAGAAAAAAAGAAAGAATGAAAGATGGCAGGGTGGATGGTGGACAGAGGGATGCAGATTAATCTTTGGCCCTCTTCTGTGTAGGTGGCCTATAAAATCTGCTGTTACAGTTTTTCTCGATTGCTAAGACACATTTCTCGAAAACTTCTCTCATTTTCTCTAAACTGTGAACACAAACCCCAATTTTCAAGCTACATTCACAAAACCTCAGACTCTTCTTGCAAAACCAAACTTTCACCTCAAAACAGTTCAATCTGTGCCCAAAACTGAACTATGTTGTCAAATCGTGCCCCGAATCAATCAAAATTAAAAACACTACTGAGCAGTCACTAAACACTACATAGAAAAATAGAAAACACAATGCTCAGCACATGAAGCTGTAGAAATAAATGTTTATCGTTCACTGTAGCTAAATGCATGTTGCAAAACAAAAAACCTGTGCATTTACACTGTAGCACTTCTCTCCTTCCCTTTCTTTCACCCTCCTCCTTACCTCTCCACATCCATTTCATCCCCTTTTCCTTCCTTCTTTTTTTCTGCCCAGTTCATCCCTCCCTCCCTCCCTCCCTCATCCTTTCTTTCTTCACCCTGTCATCTCTCATCTTCTCCTCTTGCAAAACAAAAAACCTGTGCATTTAGCACTTGTACATAGTAAAAAAAAAAGGAGTACAAAAAACAGAAATCCTGTACATTTTACACGTAGCACTTGTACAGTACAAAGACAAACAGAAATCTTGTGCATTTAGCACTTGTATGCAGTAAACCTACGTAAAAATAAAGTACAAAAATATAGAAATGAGAAGTGCACAACTCAGCCACAGCGTAATTTCTCTGTACTGGGTCAGGCCACAGGACTTCATCCTGAACTAGCTACAGTATATGTGCCCTCACATCATTGGACACAAGTGTTATCAATTTTGAGTTGTTGTGTTCAACCGGTGAAACTTGTGCTTTACTTGTGTTTGACTTTTGCCACCTGTGCTCAGCATTATGCAACACAGGTGCATCACAATGAAAATGTGTTGGTAAGATGTGTCTAAACAGGTGAAAAGTGCTGATGGTTTTGCCAAAAGAGTGACTGATTCAATCAGTGGGTTCAGGCAACTGAGAATTTGGTTCAGACAACAGGGTTTAGTGTTTTAGCAATTGAGAAAAACTGTAATAAAGCCTCTGCCTTGGAGTCCCTTAAGCTGCTACTGCAGCTCAGCGTTGACAAGCTGAATTCCCCTGAAGACAAGCTTTCATTAACTCTTGTGTGTTAGAGGAAACAAGTGCTTGTGTGTGTGTGTGTGTGTGTGTGTGTGTGTGTGTGTGTGTGTGTGTGTGTGTGTGTGTGTGTGTGTGTGTGTGTGTGTGTGTGTGTGTGTGTGTGTGTGTGTGTGTTGGAGGCAATGCTCCCCTCCTCTTCCCTTGTCAGCTGCAGCTGGTGTGCCTGCACTACAAATGGAAATTAGGGAACATCCCCAGCAGCATGCAACCACACCATTATTAAAGTTGCAACATGCAACTACATGACATCACATGCAGAGTTAAATAGTACACACTATACAATGTCCTGTACCTTTAATACCAATTAGGGATTGTAGGGTTCTTCTGCAGTATTGATCTTATCCAAGTGTATTATATTGTGGCACTGGAAACACAAGTGTCCACTGTAAGCGCAAAAATGTGTTAATGTGTGTTTTTATTGCCAGCAGTGATTGCATGGTGTGTGTATTTGTGGTGGTAATACATGGTCATCCAGACACCTATATAAGAGTCTGTGGACAGATTCTGTCAGCACAGTACTGTCACAAAGTGTGTATTTGAGATGAGAATAAAGGCAAAGTTGGCTGTGAACGGCAACATGTTGATGGGCATCATGGGTGGTGCAATCCGATGGCAACATGGTCTCTGGCTGACCAGATAAATGAGGCAAAGAGGGTTAAAAAGAAAGAGTGGGTGTGTAAAACATGTGGCTGGTTTCATATGTAGCAGCCCACAATGTCAAACTCACAACAGGGTAGTGGATTAGAAGAGAGTGCCAAGGAAAGGAGTTGAAGGCTTAGAGACATAGTAATACTCCAAACACCCCCCCCCCCCCCACACCACCACCCAGCCAGACAGCGCAGCAGCTGGGATGAGAATAACAACATATAGCCGGACTACAAAATTACACAACAAGCGAGACTTAAACATGTGAGACCACTGATTTCTTACAACTGTGTCAACCAATTACCTTGGAATCCTTATTTATCCAAGGAGCTGGACTACATGTAATTACAGCTACAAATCATTCACAAAGGCCTGTATGAACACAGTGGCTGGTTAATTATGTAGTATAGAAGAAATGCAGTTCAATTGCTAAGAGCATCATAATGTTTGAACTGAAACTGGTTTAGGCAGGTCTTGATTCAACTGCATGGTAAATTATAAGGATGTGGTTAAAGGGATAGTTCAGCATTTTGGAAAATTGGCCCATAGCCATAATCCCTATTAGGTTTGTTGCCTTTAATTGTTGATGCAAGCTATTTTTAGAACTCATCAAATACACAATCCAACAACTTCAAAACACTCTCGTGGACAAGTTGTGACGTGCACATTCACCACGCTAGGAGATAATAACGGAACATACATTAAGAGACGGAGTTGTTTTCGAGGCAAATGCAGAGACTGCTTGCCCAAAAACTGTCCCTGAAGGCAACGTGCATCAGCGGTTTTGCATGAATTTACCTCTAAAACAACTCTGCCTCGTAACGTTCCGTTATTATCTCATAGCGTGGTGAATGTGCAGGTCACATCTTGTCCACCAGAGCGTTGTGGAGTTGTTGGATTGTGTATTTGATGAGTTTGATGAGGGAAACCAAGAAATCCCATGAGCCTCCGTAGCGTAGCTCTGAGCAGCTCACGGCTCTGCTCCACCGTTCTAAAAATAGCTTGCACCGACAATTAAAGGTAACGAACCTACTCCTAAAACTATAGGGATTATGGCGATGGGCCAATTTGCCAAAATGTTGAACTATCCCTTACACTTTAAGATGCTTCATTAAATAAATTTAATAAAACAGTCCAAACTGCGTGTAGTTTATTTCACCAAACTATTAGGACATTTCCATTAGCCACGTCTAAACCAAGTTGTGATAACAGCAGCATCACAACAAGGCACTGCCATGTCCACTGCTGGGGTCCTATGGGTTGCAGGGCAGGGTATGATTTTTTATGACATCTGCTCCCCTCAGCTGTGTCCTCACCACTTTATCTGTCCTGGGGACTAGAGACAAAGCTGTTTGAAAAGTCTCTCTTTGTCAGGTCTCACTAGTTCTGTTATGTCTGGCAGAACCTCTGTTGTTTGGAGTTAAGTTTCACCTTCACATAACCGTTACCATTTTTTGCTGTTTTACATTGAAAACCTTTCACTGGCCAACCAGCAAGATGCTTTTACTGTGAGTCAACAGAGCTTAATTCTGTTAACATGTATTTTGTCAGTATCCACTTTAAACGCTGCAGGAGGGAAGTTGTATAAACACTAATGTGAAAGGATAAGGCAGAACTACAACTACAATTTCTACGTCATCACCCAGACAACTGTCGGAGGGGAGCGGCCAACTCCATCAGTAACAAAATGAGATTGACTGACCACACACTACTGTGGACCCAACGATGTACAATGTCCAGTGTGAGTTTGCTTGAATGAAGAAAGCTGTAAGCTGGATTGATGCAGGCCAAGCAATCAGGCCACTATCAATAGCCTCACTTTGAACAGGCACAGGACGAACCTGTCACTTCACTTGCTAGTCACTAACTTTGATTGCTGTTTGGTGCTCGACACAAAGTTGAGCCTGACGTTGTGCACCCAAACCACAACAGATGAAAAAACACTCCCTATAATCAAGAACTGGAGAGTTGGGTGATCATTTGCTGGAAGTTGGCAAGTCACTTCTGATATTATATGTGTCATCTAATATAAAACTATTAGTGCAGCCTTAAAGGGATAGTTCAACATTTTGGCAAAAACAACTCTGTCTCGTAACGTCCCTTTATTATCTCATAGCGTGGTTAATGTGCAGGTCACAACTTGTCCACGAGAGTGTTTTGGAGTTGTTGAATTGTGTATTTGATGAGTTTGATGAGGGAAACCAAGAAATCCCATGAGCCTCTGTAGCGTAGCTCTGACCAGCTCACGGCTCCGCTCCGCCGTTCTAAAAATAGCTTGCACCGACAAATAAAGGTAACGAACCTACTGCTATGACTATAGCGATTATGGCAATGGGCCAATTTGCCAAAATGTTGAACTATCCCTTTAAAGGCAGAACAGAAAATGCAACCCAATGATTCACTTGATTTCACTAAATGTCATTATTCTCTCCTCTCTAGATGGTCTGGCTGTAACTTCCGTCACTCACCTTGTGTGAAGTTGTACCGAGCGGAGAAACCAATGGCCTCCAGTTCTCCATCAGCCACAAACTTGATGTACAGGTACCTCCCGCTGGAGCGGACATAGGACGGACTTTCCTGCCCACAGTAGCGGCCAATGATGGGTGAGAAACCAAAGGGCCCATCGCGGACCTCGATGTGGTCAAACTTGCACTCCCAGGACGGCTCAATTGAGTACTTCTCATCGAAAAACAGGTCGATGCACTGTCGAGGAGAGGCTGACAGAGGAAAACAGGTGAGAAAAAAAAGCAGAGTGAGTCAGAGGCTGAGAGAGAAAAAGATGGAAGGCTTACCCTCTATAATGTAGACACATTCCCTCTCAGGTGGGTATTTCTCAGGGTAGTTGGGTGAGGTGAAATACCCTCCGTCAGGCTCCTTCACCCAGGCCCCGCACTTCCCAGCTGGGGTCACACCTGAGTTGTTCTTCACTGGGAAACAGACAGAAAGTGAATGGACAGACAGGCAGGCAGACAATTGTGTTAGTAAAGAGGACTGGCTGTTAACCTCAGGTGAGTGATCATTAGACGGTTGTCAACACGCTGATCTATCAGTCTAATCTGGTTGTCTGGTATGTGACATTTGGCCTGTGTGAGAGGATCAGTTCAGGAGGGTTTGATCTAATTTATTATATCACTGAATAATAGTACTTTGGATTAGACATGATCTAGTCATCTTTTCAGAAAATTACATTATGATGATATTACGAATCACAGTTGTCATGGGAATGATGCTTTCTGTACTTCACCTTTACTGAGAAAAATATATAGAAGAGATTATTATGACATCTGTATGATTTGTGTTAATGTAGGAAAATCTGTAGCACCACTTTATCTGTCTTGACATATTTATGTTTCACTTTTTTCACAGTGATTTTATCCACTGGCCTCTGACAATCCAACTCTCATCAGATTACCCATGATTCAGGTGAACGTTTATACGACACTTGACTAAATTCCCTCAAGGCATTATAGGGATATCACATTCACAAGACAAAAATCACATTTAGTGAGGCCACTGTATCCTTGACCCTTTTGATCTTTGACCCCAAAATATAACCACCCTTGAGTCCAAGAGAATGTCTATGTTTTTTTTGTATAACCTTTATTTATACGTACATGTAAAATCTCATTGGGACCCACGGTCTCATTTACCAGTGTCTCATTTACAAGAGAGATCTATGTGAGCTATAAAGAAATTCCATCAATATCTTACATATCGTCGCCCTATTAAAATAATGGCCTAAGTCATTTTTGGACGAAAATGAGTTTTTGCCACAAATCATCTCCTGATAATGCTGGCCACCTCTGGTAAAAAAATCTTAATCCTTAGTTGAGAGGATCATGCTTTTTATGTCCTATAAGACAATGGCCTATGTCAAGAGGGTGACTTAGGCCATTTTATTCTTGGCCTAAGTCAAAACTTTTTGATTCTTTAGGATAAAATGTCTGACTTGGGCAATTTAACGCTTGTGTGGTTTTAGCTTCCTGCATACACTGGTACTTCACTGAATTGAAATTGAACATTTTAAACTCAAACATTTCAAGTAAAATAAACATGTAACATCTAACTTATACTTATTACATGGCTTACGACTTTCATCGATTCATAAATTGCATCATTTAGTGAATCTGCAAGTCTGGTCACTTCTCCGCTGTTTTGTTAACATCCCTCCTGGTCGTGTGCATTTGTTTTCAACGAAGCCTTTGATAATCAATCAGTTGATCGATGGATTATCACATACATATTACGATTCAGTACCTGGGATGAGAATCAGTACCTCCAAGTCCAAGGCCATGGTTCTCAACCTCCAGGTCGGGGGAGAGTTTCTGCCTCAAGTGAGTTTAAGGCTCTGTCCCACTTTACCCACTTCCACTTAATTTTGACCCAAGCACTCAGTTTTGCACATTCTCGTGTAGGGGTAGTGTGTCCTAATTCTTTCAAGAGCGAGGGAAAGTGCTCCTACGTCGCTATGGGTCACATACGTAGGTGACCATGTCGGCTATGCTAAGTGGTGTCCCATTGCGTAGGGTACGATCTTTACTTCTAACACTTCTCTCTTAGTGCTAGTGTTAAGGGAAGAGAAATGGGATTGGGCCTAAGTATCTTGGGGTTTTGTTCATGAGTAAGGATGGACTGCGAGATTGACAGGCAGGTCGGTGCAGCGGCTGCAGTAATGCGGTCATGGTATTGGTCTGTTGTGGTAAAGAAGGTCTTGATTTACCAGTTCATCTATGTTCCTACCCTCCAAACCGGCCAAAATGAGCCTTCTCCGCAGGGTGGCGGGGTGCTCCCTTAGAGATAGGGTGAGGAGCTCTGTCACCCAAGAGGAGCTCGGAGTACTTAATTGTTGCCCTTTTTTTTGGCTTTTAGGTTGCCTTTAACATCTGGCCAGGGACAACGGACGAAAACTAGCCTTGTTGGCTAACTCTGGCCCACTTACAGTTTTTCTTTTAACTCTGTTGATTAGTGGTGCACTGTCCCTATGAAATAAACTAATAAATGAAAATGAAATGAGTAGAGCCGCTGCTCCTCCACATCGAGAGGAGCCAGCTGAGGTGGCTTGGGCATCTGTATCGGATGCCCCCTGGACGCCTACCTAAAGAGGTGTTATGGCCATGCCCCCCCCCAGAAGGAGACCCTGAGGAAGACCCAGGACACACTGTAGTGACTATGTCACTCGGCTGGCCTGGGAACACATTGGTATCCTCCCGGAAGAGCTAGAGGAAGTGTCTGGGGAGAGGGAAGTCTAGGCCATCGAATTTCAAGTCAAGATTTTGTTTACTAAGTTTTTCCTACTCTTAACCCTTGGATGCATGAGCTACCAATACCTACACTCTTCCATGAGTGGGGTCAAAAATGACCCCAATTAGAATCAATGCGTTTTTGCAATAAATGTCTTTAATTTTGGTTAAAGATGATGATTTTCATTATATTTTGGCCAACAAAAGAGTGATTTCATTTTTGACTTGTCCATTTATCACTTTTTATTCACATTTGATCACAAAACATTCAATCAAGTATCAAAAATGTCAAAATCCATTGTTTGTGTGTCCGTCTGTCTGTTTGACTATGGAGGACAAAAAGAGAACATTCAGTAGATCTGGGGACCATAACACTGTCCATACATATGTAAACACACAAACATCTTCTCTCTTCTCAGTGTGCGGCAGGATCACTTGTCAGGCAAGGTCCTCGGGAATCCTAGCTGGCCTCCTGTAGCAGCCATGATACTTTAGATGAGAAAACATAAAAAGGACAATGTTTGAATGGCACATAAAACTATACTGTATAAATGAATACGTAGCTATGTAAGTCAATTTCTGGGCATTTATATGTAAGTAAATACACAGACATGCATACACACACACACACACACACACCATACATCACATCAACACACCATACATACATCACATCAACACACCATACATACATCACATCAATAATCATATAACGGGTTAGCTTTTATTATAGGGAAGTTATAGGTATATTAAGAGTCTCACTCTCTACACAACAAATGCAGTAATGTTAGCTACCTTACTATACTAGCTAACATCAAAGTACTAACATTACTTTGCAATTAGCTAAATTGTGCCTAGCCTAATTTGTAACAACAAAGTAGGCTAATTTGATGACAATAATACTAACGTTATACTCTATCACAGAAAACTCATGGATGTGGAAAATAAGTTCATAAATGAAGATAATACTTACATGTATGTTGCTGTGTAAAAATGACCTCCTGGGTGGTGAGACTGCTGACATTAGATGTTTAAGTGGGACAGTAACAGTATACTGACAGTCAGTGTTGATGAGAATCAAAGGTTCCTTGGAAATTCCATAGGAAATGCTTGGGGTCATTTTTGACCCCGCTTATGGAAGAGTGGGGTAGTGATACAAAAACTGCAATTTCTTAAAAGTAATGAAATATTTTTAAAAAATACAAATGGCCTCATGTCACAAACATGTTTTATGAGGAATACCTGGAATATGAAATTATAATTACTTTTAATTTCAAAGATTTTGAAGAATAACAACGCATGGGGTCATTTTTGACCCCACTTATGCATCTAAGGGTTAAACGTGCCAACCAGGTCATTTTTGACCCTAATACCACACAGGGGTTAATTTAACTCAGGGTAATTTCAGTTTTGAGTTTGTACTATGGAATGTTAGGGCAGTTTAAGCCAGGTTTAACTTTGCCTAAGTCACCCGAAAATGTTCGGAAAATTGCCTAAGTCACTTTATTCTTTAATGTTACATAATTAACACACAACGTTCTATGTATGTCAACAGTCATCCACTGTCAAGGCCTTTTTGATTGAAATGATTAATAAATATCATATGCTCTGAATTTGGCAAAGTTTTTTGTGTTTTCTCGAAAACTTGAAAAAATGACTTAGGCCATTATTTTAATAGGGTGACGATATGTGTGCTTATGTGTTACATACTGTTAGACAAAGTATCCACTCTAAAGCCTGTGAATATATTATCTAATGTCCAAAAGTCTGAGACTAATTTCCCAGAATGCTGAGAAAGAGATATTTACACATTCTACATAAGAAAAACCTATAAGCATATTAGATTTTTAAATGTATGCTGTTTGAATAAACATACATATACAAATATATGGTTAACTTGTATGCTTTATCTTTAAATTAACGTCATCGTACATCCAGAGGATGTTGTAAACTGTGTAATACAATTTCCTGAGCTACTTGTACTTGTGTCCTTACAGACAGCATCTCACATGTTCATACTAGTGTATGGGATGACAGTGTGATACCTTGAGCTTTTTTTTTGGTAGTTGTAGCACCAGACAGCTGAGGTGAGATGAGGCTGGCTGCTAAAGCTAAAGAGAAGGGAAGAGGAGAGGAGAGAAGTTTATATTAAAAAGTGAGTCAAAGATATGGGTATTGAAGATAAGTGCATCTTTAACATGGGCTGTGGTTCATGTCCACGAGTGATGAACAGTACGTTATGAAACATGATTACAGTAGTAAACTTACCGAAGGGCAGCAGAAGTTTGCGCACCATGTCTGTTTCCTGAGGATGAGCAGCTCTGTCTCCATCAAATTGTCTCGTCCATCAGTTCCCGTGTCCCGTGTGAGGGGAGAGGTTTTCTTCTTCCTTACTAAAAGCGCCAAATCCGAGAGCTAAGAGCTGGACATCTCCGTCCCTCTGTCCCCTCTCCGTCCCTCTGTGTGCCCCGCAGCTCAGAGGATTACTTGACTTCCCGTCCGCCACAAACCTTCACAGTTTCTGCTCCACCTTTAGTCTGCAGCCATTAATCCTCTCGCAAGATACGGTCATTGACAAAGCTGCGCCCGCTGCCAAAGCGGCCGAGCGACACAGGCGCGCGTGGGTGTGTGTGTGTGTGTGTGTGTGTAACTGCTGCTGCTGAGTCCATCATCCAAAGAAAAGGTGAACTTTTTTTTTTTTTTTTTACCGAGGAACAAAAGTCTCAGCTGCATGATTACAGCAAGCGTTAAAAATCTATTATTTCAGAAAATACCTATAAATTATATAAACAATTAACTTTTGGTGGGGGTTTTTTTTCTTGTTAATATCCACAGAGGTTGATCATCAATGTTTCAGTAATAAATTCTACTGTCTGTATAGATGAGGTAGCACAACACTGATTAAATCTGTCAGCTCCACAAATCTGTCGTGGTATCTATCAGTAGCCAGTAGAAGTTGTTTTGAATTTCGTACGGCCAGCCAGGGTTGCCAGGTACGAGGCAAAAGCAGCCAGACAGCAACTCAAAACCAGCCAAAGACAGATGTAAGATGAAAAAATATGCCCATAAAAATCCATAAATGTTGCTTTTACTGTAAAGTCAAACAGCATTGCTATAATTGCAAAAATGTACTGTAATATCTATAAAAATCTAAAGGCAAACATCTTGAAACAGTTCTTTCACCTGTACATCCCCCCAAAACAGGCCTCATGTTAGAGTACTGTATCAGAACTTAAAAATATAATATGGAATACCTTACTTTAGCTTAGTGGGATATATCAAGCAGTATAAGTGAACATTTTGTCCTCAAAGTTGATGTAAAAGCAGGAAAAATGGACATGACTGTAAGGATTTGATCCAGTTTGACTAGGACAACTGGGTCAGGGCATCAGCTCTTGTGGGGTGTTCCCAGTCTGCAGTGGTCAGGATCTGTCAAAAGTGGTCCAAGAACAGTGGTTAACCAGCCACAGGGTCATGGGTCAGGGCCAACATGGGCAGAGAAGGTTTGGCCTGTGTGGTCCGATCCATCAGACCAGCTGCTGGTGCTCAGACTGCTGAAGAAGTTGATGCTGCTGATAGAAAGGTGTCAGAACACACAGTGCATCACAGTGTATTGTGTATTTGGCAGCAAAAGGGACCAACACAATATTAGGCAGGTGGTCATAGTGTTATGTCTGATCAGTGTATATTTCCAATTCAGTAATAATACATAGCTCAGTTGAATTGTGTGATGTAAAGCTAATCTGCATATAGAATGACAGAACATTCCATGGGCTCATTAAGACACTGACGGAATCCTGTTTCAGAACAGAGCAACAGGCCTGGAGATCAGTCAGCTGCACCTCTTAGACATTGAGCTACTTGGTAGAGCGCACAGCTTTTCTTAACATTTTTTTGAGCAGCACCTGGATTTTCAGTAATTCTGAGGTAAGTTAACAACAGAGCAGCACTTGACACTTGTTTTATATGAACTTGTTGTAAACTTGTCTGCTTATGATGTCACTGTCACTGCTGATTTGACTTCTGTCTTCAACCATTTTCCAGCCATGGCGCGAAGAAGTAATAGGCTGTTAGAGGCAGGGTATTATAGAGAGGACGGGAATCCAACTGTTTCATACAGGGAGACATTACGCAAGTAAGTTATTGTAGTGGCTAACATGTGTCCCCTTGATTGTGTCTGCAGGTGCCAGAATACTTCAGCCTATCTGTACGGACGTATATTGGCCCTTCAGTTTGGATATGTATGTGTTAAACTGTTCACCTGGATGTAGCCACCCAGAGCCCAACACCTGCCTCTATGGGAATCCCCCCACCTGACTGACATCACCGTAACTTAGGGAGAGACGTCCACTACACAGACATCAGGGTATCTTGTTTACACTCTTCTTCCTCTCTTCTTAACCTCTCCTCCTCCGTCATAATCCTTTCCTCTTCCTCTCTCTTTGCCTTTTGTCTTCCTCTTCTATTCTCTTTTTTCTTCTGCTGATCTCTCATGCTCTTCCTCTTCTCTCTCTCTCCTATTCTTCTTGTCTCTTCCTCTCTTTGACTTTTTTCTTCCTCTACTGTTCTTCTCTTATGTAAATCTCACTCTTCCTCTTCTCTCTCAACGCCCTCTTGGTCTTGTCTCTTCCTCTGTTCTTCCTTTTGAATCCATTCCTCTTCCTCTCCTTGCCTTTGTCTCCCTCTTCTGTTCTCTTATTTTCTTCTGCCAATCTCTCACACTTTCCCTCTTCTATCTCAACGCTCGTTCTTCTTGTCTATCCCAAATCCTTTTGAATCCTTCCCTTTTCTTCACTTTACCTTCTGTTCTTTTGTAAATCTCATACTCTTCATCTTCTCTCTCAACACTCTCATGTTCTTGTCTCTTCCTCTCTTCTTCCTTTTGAATCCTTTTTCTCTTTCCTTTTCAGGGCCCATATTTATCAAGCAATTGTGACTCTCTCTTTGTGCAGAAGGTGGGGGGTGGTGGTGGGATGGGGGCTACTGATGTAGCCTATGCTTGATAAATATGGGTCCTGATAGTAAATCAGCATTAAAACACCAAACATCACTGTTTTAAGGTTGATTTACTTTTTTTGGGCGGCATGGTGACTCAGGAATTTCACTCTTCTGTTGTCACCATGCCGTTTGGGTTTTCCCCGGGAATTCTCCGGTTTCCCCAACAACTTCCAATTGGAAATAAAAAATAAAAAATATCATCCCTTGTGTTTTCTGTGTGTTTGGTTTCCTAATAAATGCATTAATCATTTATCCTTCTTGTTTAGTAATATAGTGTACATTTGTCATTACAGTAAGGCATCAAGGTTCAGAACACAAGTTAGTGATACATCATAAGTTTCCCTATAGGTTATAACTATTTGTTTAAAGCCCTGCTGTACAGTAAGGTCCACCCATTCTTTACCATTGTTAACATTTTCATAGGTGTTTTTAGCCAATAAACTAATAAATAAATAAACATAAAAAGAAGTAAAGCAAGCATCATCAACCTAATCACAGGGCAACAGATTTGAGATACAGCACCACGGCCTTCATTTGAGAGTTGAATGTCTGAATGATTGTAAAAGCAGAAAAGGGAAAGTGAGCTGAAATTGTTCAATATAATTTTTCCATGTTTTTGTACAGAAAGGTGAGAGTAAGAAGGGGTAACTGTTATATATTGGGTTGATTAATGACCTCTTACGGACACCGTTGATCTGCAATGACATGTTACATATAACTGTCACTAGAGGGCACTCCTGTACCAGAGTTGAGATCGAGTTGAATAAAAGGAAGATCTGCCTAGTGAAGCAAGAAGTGGTTCGTGATTATATTGGTCTTATGGTATAAGTTGGAGTAATACCTATCAAGACACAGTAGTAACAGTAACGCTCTTTTAAAGCCGCATGGCTCTGTTTTATTTATGAAAGTGAGCCTCTTCTCCAAACCGACAGTGTGTGAAGTATGAGTAAAACCACGGATGGAGTCAAGCATGAGTGAGAGACACCAGATTATCAAGTGTTTATGCGGAGCCATGTTGTTATTACTGGCCTGTTTGTTGCTTCTGTGTGTGAGGGACAGTTCGGACTCGATAGTGGTCATTGAATTTGGTTTTTCAATGTGGGGCGAGCTACACTGCTGCCAGGAGAAGCAGCAGACCAAACCAGGGTTGCCAGGTCTGTGAGGCAGAAGCAGCCAAACAGCAACTCAGAACAAGCTCAAAACCCAATACCAGAATTCAAAATATATCAAAATTCATATATGCTGCCTTTAAACTCCAACAGCAATGCTATTTCTGACGCCTACAGTGTTTCAATTATGTAATTTAGTAATTACATAGAATTCCTGTAGAGGTCAGCAGGTTATGGACTACAGCATTAGTAAAAATCCAAAGTAAAAAAGAAAAGAAAAAATGCAGTGGGGTGTATAACGCAGGAATAGAAATAAGCAACACAAGTCATCATATTGCATATCATATCAGTCTCATCATCTGGTATTAGAGGGAACATGACATAACTGAGCTTCAAGGTGGAGCCAAGCTCATTCCACCTGTTTGGCTTTCAGAGGTCTCATGGGTGTGGTCATCAGAATTTTGCAAGTGAGCCAAAATTTCTCCCATCACATCTGCTGAACTCATCAGCTGTAATGTTTTCTGATGGAGAGGAAGTGAAGCTGAAAACCATGGATCCCTGATTGATCAAAGACTAGTTATCAGTTATGAACCCCAGCTGCCTGGGGGTCAGGAAGGACTGCATAGGGAATAGGGATGAAAAAGTAAGTGGCGCTGCATCCTCAGCAGGGCAGTGAGTGCATGCATTGGTAGTTAATTAATTGTTATTTAAAGCAGAAGTAAGTGGTCCGGTCGTTTTCGCTAATGCTGCGTTCCAGGCAGGCTTTTGAAATCGTAAATTACAGCTTCAAGTCACAACTTACGACTTTGTAGCGTTCCAGGCAACCCACTCGTGTTTTTCCGACCTGTTTTACCGGTGAAAGTCACTATAACGGCCACTCGTAACTTCTGACCGGTGAACTCGTACCAGATCGAACTGGTATGACTTCACGGTCGGAAAAATACGAGTTTCCTTGAACACACCATAACAGTCCTCGTCCCTACGTCGCCACATTCACGGCGTCCCTTGGCTGCACACACAGCCCTGCATGCCGTTCTCTCTCCTCATTGGATAAAAACTGTAGGATACGATAAATGTTTTCTCCTCGGCTCAGAGCAGAGCAGAGTGACTGACAGACCCGTGTTTCAGACCAAACACTCTATGTAAGTGATTGCTGTCGGAAGATATAACTATTTAAGACTTATATTAACACAAATATATCACTTACTTCTGCTTTAACACAAATATATCACTTACTTCTGCTTTAACATAAGTATTAAGTACTTTCAATAAAAATATATTCACAGACACACCTACATCTACACTATGTTAGCATCTATGTGTGATCAGAAATATGTTACTTCATGTACAGTATATGCTGGTATTAACAGGTATTGATGGTGGGCGTATTTGTGTATCCATGCATGTTTATGAGAAAGCAAAACAAAAGCTTTGGCACTTTCTAGAGGGAGGATGAGATTTCTCAGGGAAAAGAAAGCATCACCAGTGTCATATTTGTGCATGACGTTTGGTGATCTGCTCCTTTAGAAACTTCTCTGTCAGCAAGCCTCTCCTTCAAATCCTGCATCAGCAGCAGCATCTTAAAATTCCCACATGTGAAGAGGTCCCCCCCCCCCCCGAGGTCAAAGGTCACACGTTTTTGTTTTCTCAGGAGTTCAAGAAAAGACTATCATGAGCAAAAAAGTTTTCCTCTGGGTATCCCCAGGATGATGTCATGAATCTATGGACCATGTTTTGCAGCCATGCTATCGTATTTGGTTGGCCGTCACAGCCAAGCTGTTTTTAAAGTCATCACCTGGTTTTTTTTATGTATCCAATCCCCCTTAAACTGCTTTGAATCAGTTCTTAAAACTTATTGGAAACTTTTTTTTTTTTTTAATTCAAACATAGAGCTTGTTCTGACACTTTTTCATGCGGCAACTTTCTCTCGTGTGAGTAAGCGCAAGGTTTTGACTGGTCCGGATGTTCATCGTATGAGGCGCGCATTGATTGGATGCAGGAAGGACAGAGCCGGAATGGTGGCTGGCCCAGTGGGTTACATGCAGGCTCAAGCTGTATTGGAAACCGCATACTATGCTGCTCTCTGTCGCGTACCGTAACCATGTTATATAACTTAATAAAATAAAACAAAATTTAATCGATTCATTGTAAAACATGTATTTATTGATGCAAATGTGGTGATTTCTGTAGGTAGGCTACAGAGCCCCGGGGCAAAGCTGCTGCTGCTCTGTGTGAAGTTTTTCATTCAAACAAACTAATACGACTGCCACAATTGTTAGATTTCATCAATGAGACCAACATTTATCTCCTAAAAAGAATTTAACCAGTCGGCGGTAAACCTCTACAAACCTGCGGTAAGTTAATTAACGATCGTTTCCTCCGCGGGCATGACATCTTATGGTGCGTTCCAGGCAACCCGTAACTCGTATTTTTCCGACCTGTTCCTATGGTTACCCGTTAGAACGTACAGTCAAACTCGTAACTTCCCACCTGTGAACTCGTGCTAGATCGTTCTACTCCCAGTTCCCAGTTCGTAACTCGTAACTTGCCTGGAACGCTACAAACTCGTAACTGGTGACTTGAAGTCGTGACTTACGGGTTAAAAAGCCTGCCTGGAACGCACCAGTAGTTTGATCGGTTAACGAGCGCTGCAGGCGGGTTGTTGATGAGTCACTCTCCGTTCCTCGCCTCGCTGGAGCTTCACTTCTCCCAACGCGAAGCAAACTTCTAAGCCGTCATTTGGATAAACTAATCGCACATTGGGGATCAAAACCCTTACTTCCTCGCATGAAAAAATATTAAAACTTAATAAATTAACGATCGTTTCCTCCGGCGGCATGACAACGTCGTTATCGGCCGGCTAAACGAGCACTGGAGGCGGGTTGAGGAGTCACTCCTCCTCCGCTCCTCTGGTGCTCGCTGCAGCTGGCTGCACCTCACTTCTCCCAACGCGGAGTAAACTTCTAAACAGCCGTCATTTGGATAAACTAACCGCACATTGGGGATCTAAGCCCTTACTTTCTCGCATGAAAAAATATTAAAACTTAATAAATTAACGATCGTTACCTCCGGCGGCATGACGATGTCGTTCGGCCGGCTAAACGAGCGCTGCAGGCGGGTTGCTGACAGTCACTTCTCCGCTCTTCTGGTGCTGGCTGCAGCTGGCTGCAGCTCGCTGGAGCTTCACTTCTCACAACGCGGAGCAAACTTCAACAGCCGTCATTTGGATAAACTAACCGCACATTTGGGATCTAAACCCTTACTGTCTCGCATTAAAAATCAATAAAACTTAATAAATTGACGAAATAACAGCGCTACAGTGCGCAATAAAACAATAATGGCGGCGCGGCAGAAGTCGGGGTGGTGGAAGAGAGGTGTGTTTATGAAAGCAGTCTCCACGGTGACGTCACCGTAGGAGCAGAATCAATATCTCGTAATTTTGCGGTGTGCAGCGTCAGGGACCGTCGCCCGACGCCCAGGTTTTCCTTGTTAAAACATCGCTTTTGGTGGGAACACGCCGTCATGAGCTAGGCTACTCTGGCTTAAACAAAGACCCCCAAACGAAAAAACTCAGCCACTTTCAAACCCCAGGTTTTCAGGCAATTGTTTCCACTGAGGTCCAACACCAGTATACATGTTTTAACCGGTTTTAACAAGGAAAATGCGATTTCCGGGTGATGACTCTGTCATGTTCGTGTTCCAAGGATGAGGCCGTGTTGATAGCAAGTAACTTAGTTTAATGTCTCACGTTCTCAACAACATACATGCAGTGTTGCCAACTCCTCAGTAAGCAGGGGCGGAGCTAGAGGGGAGGCCGGGGTAGCACTGGACCCCCCTGAAATCTGATTGGACCCCCCAGGTGCCACCCCAGATGACTGACATGTCGCAGCACCGCAGGACGTAATGTTAAAAGGAGCAATTGCATTTTGAAATGGGTGAAGCCTATTGACTGCTGTCCCTCCTGTACAGTAGTTGGCGCTATATACCCAGGGGTGAAAGTAAGCCGGTACGGTCCGGTACTGCGTACCACTAAAAGATTCAGAGGCGGTACGCAGTACCAGGAAGATCATGAGAGAGATAAAAATAAATAAATAAAATAAAAAGTAAAAAAAAAAAAAATCTAATTTCACATGAATTCCCTGTGGTTTGAAATGATTTCTGTGAAATTGTCTCGGTTATTATTATCACACATAGTGTTACGAGATCCCGACCCGATCAAAGACAGAGACATGATCTACATTCTGTGCGCAGCAGCGCTGTGGCCTGGGACGTCAGCACCACCTGCAAGCACCTGCAGTGTGCAGCTGTGCACCGCGGAACGCACGCCGCTCGCTCACTGCTGCTGAAGACTGAACCTTTTTTCCCGGTACCGTGAAACTTTGCCCTCAGCGCGTCGTGGAGAGTCCTGTCGGGACCGACGCGGACGTTACACGCGGGCCAGAGCACGCGCTTGGTCTCGGTGCGGCTACAGTCGAGCTTGCGGTCTGTTTATGTGAGCGCGGCTCCAGCTGCTCGGTGTCGCCACAGCGGTGGTGCGCGTTTGGACCATAGTAAGCTACATCCATGATGGTTTCAAGCAGAGAAAAAACAAACGTGTGTAAAAACAAAACAGAGCTGAAAAATGAAACAATAAGTCAGTTTTGCACCAGTCTGTGGAAACAGCCTAAAGTGAATGAATGACAGCAACAGTTGTATCATTGAACTACTGGAAGATAAAAGTAATGACTACATGACTTTCCGTTTGTGTTTGGGCATATTTACCATTTTAACTCTGTTTTTACTTCATTGTTAAACCACAGTAGGCTAGAGCTTAAATACAAGTTTGATGAGAAACTGGTATTTATTTATTAAATCAAGTAGCCAATTTAGAAGCACATGTTTTTTTCTTCTAATTAAATCGTGGTATTGTATATGTATCGAGAATCGTGGAAATTTACTAGTATTGGTGTCGATATATAAGAAAGCTCCAGCCTCGATGGCGAGACCGCAGGCTGTTTGCAGGCTATGATATGTTCTTTTTTATTTATTATGGGGATCAATAGGCTACCTGACATTGTCCTAGGCCAGTGGTTAGAATGGTGGGGCCAGCGATCTTCAAAATTTCCTTTATTGTCTACCCCTGACCCAGCCTTCGAAACATGTACCACGTTTAACGTTTGTTGTAAAATGTCCCAATTAAAATCAGTAATAATAACAATAATGCAGAGAAAAAAAACTTTTGGTAATAGTACCGGCAAGAATTTAAAACTACTTTCACCCCTGTATATACCACAATGACTTGTAATCCACCTAAATAGTAGAAGAAGAAGAATTGCCACAGCAGAAAATTTGAACTGGGGGGCGGGAGGGCTGCTGAGTTGACTCGAACCCAGGGTCGCTGCAGCGTGCGTGCTCTCTACCAGCTGAGATACGCCGCTCATGGTTTTAATCAGAGATTAAATCAACAATACACTGAATGCTGAGAATTTACCGCAGCTGCACCTCATAAACATGCTGTGGGTTTTTAAAAAGAAAAGCCCCTGGGGAAGATAACAGGACACAAAATAACACTGGATCTGAAACAAGAAGAACCGGTAGGTAGCCTAGGCTACTAATTCAACCTCGGAGTCAATGGTAAGTTATATAAATCACATTGTCAATAATATAGGCAGGGTGCGATTTGCCGGGGGGGATGGTGGGGATCCCCCCCCCCCCTCTCTGGTCATATTATCCCCGGTGGGGATACGTGTTGTCCCCCCTCGGTCAGTAATATCCTACTTTAGATCAGGTCTACATCATTTGAACCGTGAGCCTTCTCATCCCCCCTACAGTAGCGCACAGCGTCTCCCAGACCGTCATATGTAGGCCTAGCCCAGGCTACTGTCAATTCTCAAAAAAAAAAAGAAAAGAAAAGAAAAAAAGGCGAGTCTCGAGATGCCGGTTGCACTGGGTCGGGTCTGTCTCCAGGTTTCAGCAAATAAAAGCCGGTCTCAAGCCGGGTCTGTTCTACTACTTAATGTTTGGGTGCAACAAAGTCACTGTTAACAAAATCAACAATCTGTCCCTTCAAAATAAAGTTAGTGACGTGTCTGTTTGGAGCAGCTGCCGACAGATGCGCAGCGGACAGTTTCCTCATCACTAAACCTGGGCCACCATCCGATCCTTCCTCGGGACAAAGTCTCTTGGACATAGGGCCTATATTGTAGCCTATATTCTGTGTTTTTCTTCTCTTTAACCGTCTCATTTCAGTTTTTGTCGGTTGGCAATCATCTGGTGCACCCGCTGTTTCTCTCGCGCTCGCTCACTCACTCACTCTCGATGCGCCTAAATGTTATAAAACAAAATAAAAAGGAAAAAAAACACAGATGCGCAAATTGAAATGACCTATAGGCTACTGTAGCCTATTCAATGACCACAGCTGATCACAGCTTGTTGTGACACACCTGTCACGTCTCTATGAATGAACACAAATAGGCTACAGGCTTTCTTTTATTTATTTATTTTTGCCGCGGTCCGACCGCATCGGGTCCAGGGTCAACACTGGTCAGACCTGGTCTGGTCTCTGCTCATTTATTTGCTCAAACTTGGAGCCAGGTCCGGTCTGGTTGAGAACGGTAGTTGTCAGGTGCGGAGGTACGGTGCGGCGAGGGGGGGGGGGGGTTCCTATAGTCACTTTTGTCGCCTAACCCTATAACTTAACTGTGTAAGTAACTGTGTTGAGGGAGTAAATGTGTAAGTAACTGTGTGAGTGTGAGTAACTGTGTTCAGTGAGTAACTGTAAGTGAGAACTGTGTTCAGGGAGTAACTAACTTTGTGAGTGAGTAACTGTGTTCAGTGAGTAACTGAGTAACTGTGTTCAGGGAGTAACTGTGTGAGTAACTGTGAGTGAGTAACTGTGTTCAGTGAGTAACTGAGTAACTGTGTTCAGGGAGTAGGCTAACTGTGTGAGTAACTGTGAGTGAGTAACTGTGTTCAGTGAGTAACTGTAAGTGAGAACTGTGTTCAGGGAGTAACTAACTTTGTGAGTGAGTAACTGTGTTCTGTGAGTAACTGAGTAACTGTGTTCAGGGAGTAACTGTGTGAGTAACTGTGAGTGAGTAACTGTGTTCAGTGAGTAACTGAGTAACTGTGTTCAGGGAGTAGGCTAACTGTGTGAGTAACTGAGTGAGTAGGCTAAATATCTGTGTAAGTGAGTAACTGTGTTGAGGGAGTAACTGAGTAACTGTGTTGAGGGAGTAACTATCTGTGTGAGTGAGTAACTGTTCAGTGAGTAACTGTGTTCAGGGAGTAACTGAGTAACTGTGTTGAGGGAGTAACTATCTGTGTGAGTGAGTAACTGTTCAGTGAGTAACTGTGTTCAGTGAGTAACTGTGTGAGTAACTAGGGCTGGGTATTGTTGAGAATCTCACGATTCGATTCGATTTCGATTCATTAGGTCACGATTCGATTCGATATCGATTCGATTCGATATTGATTGAAATGCTTCGATATCGATTCAGTATCAAGCAGAAATACACAAATAAGAGTACCAGATTTTTTTTTTTTTAATAATTATTTGTTTAGTTTCATGCCTTATGAACAGCCATAGTATAACTCATAGCATAACAAAATATGACACTGCTTTAACACTGAACTACAGTGCAGCTAAATTTAAATTAGGCTATGTGATACTTTCCTCTTGGAAAATAACTCATAACATTTTGAGTAATAAAACAATACAAAACAATATTATTAATAATAGTTGACTGCACAACTGAAAATATTGTAGCGATCGACCCCGCAGTAATGTTCTTGTTATGATGTTTAAGTTCTGTGATTTCTGACTGACTGTCAATGTGTATGGTACGGGCAGGTGGGATGAGAAACTGAGGGGCTGGGGTGAGTGTGAGGAAGACAGAGTCCTGTCTGTGTGTAGGTGAGTGAGTGAGGAGGAGCAGAGGAAGAAGTGAGAGCAGCTGTCAGATAAGTTCAGGGTTTCCCGCAGCGCTTTCCTGTTAAGGCGGCCGCCTGAACAACAAAGAGCTGCCGCCTAAACTAACGTCTTAAAAAAAAAAAAAGTAGCGATATTCGCCGCCGCCGCCGCCGCCGCCCCCCCCCCCCCCCCCCCCGTCGGACGATGGCCGCATCCTCTCACACACATACACACCACAGAGAAGCACGCATGCATAACAGCAGCGCGTGTTGAAAGCGAAAGTTAATACGGCACGGCGCGGTGCGTCCCTCCCCCGATGATCGATCCCCGCTGCTGCTGCTACTCACTCCCATATTGTTATGGTTTGGTCTAGTGCGGCCCCCGTCCGTACAGCGCGAATCACACGAGAGTGTTGCTCGCAGCGCCCCCACTGGCCAGGGGCTTGAATCGATTCAGAAGATTGCTGAATCGATATTGAATTGCAGAGAAAAGAATTGCAATGCATTGCTGAATCGATATTTTTACCCAGCCCTATGAGTAACTGTATGATTGTGAGTAACTGTGTGTTCAGCAAGTAACTGTGTGATTGTGAGTAGGCTGTGTGAGTAATACAGTATGTACTTAAATGTATTTCAACATTTAGAGACTCTGATTACAATTGATTGTTCGAGAAACAAATTCATCGACATAGTCTGTGGACCCCCTGAAATAGCTTTGGCCACCCCCTGGCCACCCCAAGGATAAAAG
The DNA here is from genome assembly GCF_045865225.1 of Trachurus japonicus. Classification (NCBI taxonomy): domain Eukaryota; kingdom Metazoa; phylum Chordata; class Actinopteri; order Carangiformes; family Carangidae; genus Trachurus; species Trachurus japonicus. Next base: position 37,445,730 of record NC_140923.1, on the reverse strand, counting down.
TCTAGCTCCGCCACTGTCAGTAAGCAAAGTCGCTATTGGCTGTCGTAAAAGTCGCTAAAAGTCGCTAAATGACGTCATTATCTCAGCGGGGGGGGGGGCAGCGGCGCTCTTCATGTCTGTGGCGTGGAGCAGTGCGTCTCTGAATGCAGCGGAGGCAGCTCCGTGACACTACTGTGTGTAGGCTGAATACCTGTGAGTGCCCGCGGCAGCTCCGCTGCTCGTTGAAAACAGCTGTGATAACGTGATTTCAGGTCCAGAAACGTTTGTAATATCACGGGAAAAAGTCGCTAGATTTGTCGCTAGTCGCTTTTGACAAAAAAAGTCACCAAGAGGGGTTGGAAAGTCGCCAGATTTAGCGACAAAGTCGCCAAGTTGGCAACACTGCATACATGTGGCTCCATGCAGTCTTGCTCTACCCTGTTATATGGTATGGTAAGCTGACTACTAACCAGTACTGCCACAAACATGTAATAACATCCAATCATAACATCCCCCCTTTTCTAAGGTAAAATGCATTAACATGAATTATCACATTAGCTGTGTCAGTTATTTCAACCATTTCACATTCAGCATAACTCTGCAACACATAAGCAGTATAAACAGTTTATATCAGATTGCATAACTCATCTCTAAGCCAACACTAGACCATTTAGAACACATTCACAACATCAATCAATATACATTTTGTTCAACATCTTTAACATGCATATTGAATTTTCTTTGTTTATAAGTTCAGTCTATCAGGCTTTCTGATTTCTCTTGTGGACCTTCTAGACTCTTAAAGGGTTGCTGAGAAATGGGCTTACTTCCTGCTGGTAGCTGGTAGCTGGTAGCACGTTGTCCCTGCAGCGTCAGAGCTCCGGACTTTACCTCGGCTCGGCCCGAGGGCTCCAGTGCAATATAATACATCCATGCTCCAGTGATAGTTTGTGAAAACGGACGGACGGGTCACAGTTAACCATTCATGCATGTCCAACTTTGACCTGTTGGTGGAGCTCTGGAGCTTGTGTTGCTTACACAGAAATATAACCTTGAACCCTATGCCTTGAACACACCACTTGAAACCAAGTAATGGGTGATCTCCTGTTAAATTATTACATTATTGTAGTATTATTACATTATCAGGTCCCTTGAAATGGAAGGCTAACCTGATAATGTAATAACCTCCTGTTAATGTAATACTTTATTACATTATTGGTTAATAGTGTATTACATTATTGGGAAATGCACTTTATTACATTATTGGGAAGTTATTACATTATCAAGTTTTACTACATTTTCAATCCACTCAAGTGAAATTTTTTATTACATTATTGGGGTTATTACATTAGCCTATCGGATACATTATCGGGTTCTACACAAGCTTCCTGCAGTGTGTAAGCTGCCAAGAGCAGGGGGTGCTCAGCTGCTTTTGATGTTTTTTCTTCTGTTGATGTTGATGACCTTCAAGTCGTCCTTATCACCTGAGTGTAGGAAGAGGGTCACTGCTGTCACTATAGACTTGGATGAAGTAAATAAACCAGTGTTTGTCATTGAATGCTGGAGGGAGATCACAAAGCAATGGACGCATCATAACTCTGGGAAGCTGACCAAAAGTATAGAGTGACTTCAATCCACTACCAAAGGGCCAGATATTAAACTGTCCTTGAAGGATGACACTGACAGCAGCTGTGGTGGTCCAGCACATGAGAAGATACGTCAAGGAACATGATGGAGAAAAACCTGGGGGATTTTTGTACTTACTACACCAACTTCTCCTCGGCTTACAGCAGAGCAGAGTGACTGACAGACCCGTGTTTCAGACCAAACACTCTATATAAGTGAGTTGTTGATACCTGTTCATGGTGGAGTTTACAGTTCAGATCAATTTGGCATGAAGGCCAACTGTGCATAGATATGAGATGTCCTCTGAAAGTGAGCATGTGTTTGATGCTCTAAGTAAAAGATGGTGGGAAATTTCTGATTTCTTTCAAAGGAACAGCAGCCTGTCAGACGAAGTGACTGTTTATACGTAATTCTTGATTTTGTTCATCTTAAAGGGAAGGAGGGGCAAGAAACCAATAATAACAAATTCAATAATGAGATTCTAAAATAAAAAGAACCTTAGAAAAACAACTGAAAAGCTGAGTCAGTAGCAGTTAGTCTCCAAGTGTAGAAATGAATAGACAGCACGGCTCTTAAGCAGAACAGCAACACAAACTCTGCAACAGATGGAGTCGAATTAGGGCCACTCACTTGAAAGCTTTGTACTTCTCCCAGCCCTTAGTCGACATGAGGGTGAGTAGATAATGAGTGAAATTTGAATTTATTTATTTTTTGGGTGAACTATCACTTTAAATGCAGTAATTTAAAATGTAACCATTAGAGAACACTTACTGACTTAAATTAACATCAAATATTTAAAGGAGGTAATTTGTTTTCCACAGAGGCACAAGCAACATTTGCAATAAAATTTTAAATTTTAGTTAAAAGTAAAAAACATTTTATCTAATTTTCTCTACATGTTGCACTGATTTTTATTTATTTAATTTAACTTCTCAATAAACTTTCATTCAAGGTTATGTTCATCTATCCACCAGCAGATGTCAGTGACGCTCTGCAGTAACTGCATTTGGTTTGGACCAGACAGTGATATTATTGTCAGAAGTTAGTTTTTTTGTCATGTTCATTTTAGGATCATAAAGTTTTAAAAAATTACTTTAACTTAGTATTTTCCAAGCATTTTCTTTCAAATACCGTACATCTGCACCTGTGTCATGTTTTTCCAAATGCTGTTGCGTATTGCAATTTCATTTAAATATTATAATAATATTAGATTTGTGTTGGTTTTTCTGTGTGGTGTCACCACCTTTATTGTTTCCCTCAAAGAGACCACTTATTATGCAGAAGCCCATAATGGGTTATAAATAATTTTCTTAATGGCTGGAAATATCTGGAATAACCACATTCTTTCAAAATGTTATCTCATTAAATGCAATTTAATGTCAGTGTGATTTCTTTTACCCCTGACATTCAATGTTTGTAAGGCAATGAAGAAAATTAGCAGGTTTTCTAACACAGTGGATTCAAACCTTTTTTGTTTGTGGTGCTTTGAAAATAATCCAATATTTCATGCGACAGGATATATTATTCACCACATGTCTTGAATTATAATTCTCTAAATTGTGAGCAATCTCTCTCTATCTCTGAAGGATTTTTGCAAGAAGAAACAGACATTGTTCACAGTTTCACAGGGGAAAAAAAAGCAAACCTCTTGGGAAAGTAAAAAAGAAAAAAAAAACATATTCTCTTTTACCTTAAATCATCTTATTGTAAAATTTTCATTTTTGGATCCTTTGGTAGGTTGAAACCTGCACATAGGGAATTGCTGTTCAAACATACTTTGTTGCAGATTTTCGTTTGCACACCTAACAAAAGGTGATGCATAGAGACCAGAAGACATATGATGCAGCTCTGACTGACGTTGATGTATAACACTGCAGATGTGTCACTGTTTGTCTTCAGAGGTCTTTTTGTAAGATGTTGTAGAATCAACATAGAAAATTTCCCAAAATATCTGCTTTTCTAACTCTGCTCCTCTGCTGTGACATGAAGTAACCCAACAATATGAATTTCTTATATGCTGTAGTAGAAAACCAATTATGTCAGCTTTCTGGTAAACAAATGCAGTGATGACATGTAACTCATAGCCCCCTCTGTCTATATTAAGCTTATTACGTAAAACAAATGAAAAGTCAGTCAGGCAGCTCCAACATATAATGAATTCAGGCAGCTCCCCAACATCTACGGTGACAGCTTATTAATTATGTAATCCATAAGTCCCTTTGTAAACACACAGGGAGCCAGTTCAGATGTCTACTAAACAAGGAGGAGAGCAGCGTAGAGTCTAAAACAAGTCTTTATTGGTCAATATACAGAAAGCAGTGGGATGACCACTAAAGAGAGAGAGATCCCAACCATTTGGTTTACAAAAAGAAAAAGAAAAAGAAACAGATATACAGTATAAAATAACTGTCTTGAACATTTTTACAGGGTTTGTTTTTTATATGTAAAAGAATCTTTTTTTTCCTTCTCTTTAATCTTTCAGAAGCACAATATGACAGACAGGGGCGAGGGAAACAAGGCAGTTGTTTCACAATGATGACATCACAATCACAGGTGCTTCAAGGCCAACAGAGGGAGGGAAAGGTGAACAGGAGACGAATCAGTTAGAGAGCTCAGAGGGACTAAGAGTTACCGGTGCTGTCTGGATCAGGTTAGAGGTGATTTCTCGGAGACACAAATGTCAAAGGGATGTGCCGTTTCTTTTAGATCTATAAAAGAAGCCAATAAACATTTAACTCTGCAGTGGTTATTTTCTCCAACAAAGTTTAGCAAAGTTTCCCTGTGGGGTTTTTACACATGAAGCTCTGTATGACTCAGTCAGTGAAAAACAGTGGTGTAATATCTGTGGCTCTGGAGGATGTTTGTCAGGTCAAATGATATAACCCAGATGATGTAATAAGGGTTATTGTTGCTGCAACATAGCCTACATACTGTAAGACTTTTTATTTATTTATTTATTTTTTTTAACTTTAAGCCTATGTTAAAATCTGGAGGTGTGGGCATTGTAAAGTAAATCAAATTACTTTGATGCAATGTAGTTGTAGGAGCCATTTGAACCTTTGGCAATTGACAAAAATAGAGTTATTTAGACTTATTTAAAACCCAAAGTGTTACAGTAACTACCACTAAGAGCCATGTTTCTATGGTAACAATCTGTGACAAGTGCAAATCAGCAGCACAAAGTGACAAAGGGATGTAAACATGGCTCATGATGTTTGGTTTTCTAAGAGAGCGGTGGAGAGAGATGGGAGGAGGAAGAGTTTTTAGAGACCACAGTAACGTGTTGGAAATAAACAGCAGTGAGGACACGGTCAGTGCTTGTGGTTTGCCCAGGAAACTGTCCCAAGTCAGACAGATGCAATAAGAGAGACGCTGAGGTCACATTAAGAAACCACAGCTCTCATCTCTGCTCTGCTACTGTACTGACATGCACTGCACAGAGATCTTATGCTGCTGCTATGTTACACTCAGTCCTATTTAAGCTAGTGAAGAACTACAGGTTTGTGCCACGGATGATTTTTAATGTTCAGCAGGTTCTAAGAAGAGATGCACTTGAGTTACACTATGGGTAGTGTAGGATCAGGCATTTTTTTTTAGATTGAACCATACTAGGCACTAAAAATCATGTCAGGATATCTGAGCCTCTACAACACTAAATCACTGGAGCATCCGAGTCTGTGAGTACGGGACTGTTTACTGGGCCCGTAATTGCATAGAGGGCTCCCTTTGATATGGAATTAAAAACAAAGGAAAGGTGGGATTTCAGTAGCACATATTAACATCTCTGGATCATTTCTTATGCTGGAAAAAGAAAGATAAGTGAACTACCCCTAAACAGCAAAGGTTATATTAGGCCGCAGTATGGAAAGATACTGTATGATAGAGGACACAGAGACGGCTCTTTTGTTTCTAGGAATAGTTCAACCACAATCTGCCTTAAGATGAAAGATAAGTGATGATTTAGTTTAAATTACTCCTAGGAAATCAAAAGTGAAAGATAACAGTTCATAACTCTGCTTTGTATTTTACATAAATTAGGACAGATGTTGTGTTTATGTGAGAGAGCAACAGAGATAGAACAGGTTTCTCTTTAGTGTCCAGGCCACAGAACCACAGCACTGTGATGTGTTTAGAGACACTTACCACTGATCACACAGATTGAAAAGACAGATAAGTGTCTGATTTGAGTTCAGGATGAGAACAGAGGACAACCACTCGGTGACAACACAGCTATGTTATACCTACTATATAGGTCGAAGGAACTATATTAAAAAGGTTTATGGATACATTTATTAATGGATATGTATATGGATACATCTCGCTTTTAAGTTTGTTAATAACTCTTTATCTTTCAGATAATCTGTTTGAAAAGTAAACAATAAAAAAGTAATCTGAGGACACGTATCATTGCACATATCAAATAATAAAAGCTCACATCATCATCCTCTGGTTTCTATTTGTGCCGCCATATTCAAAGATTTCATTTTTGAGATTCAATATTATCTGCAAAACTCTGCACACATAATGAGAAGACTGTGTTTGTTTGATATATTTTGCTCTGCTTCACTGACTCTGATGTGAATAATAATGTGGCTACCGACACTGTTCCAGCACTGTGGGACTGTAGCTGATTCTGTAGTTCACACTTTGTCCTGCAGAGGGAGATGTTTCATTAAAAATGACAACATGAGCTGATTTAAAGTGTTGTTGTCCTGCATTGCAAATAATTTAATCAGAGATTTTTTTCTTGTATGTGTGTGTGTGTGTGTGTGTGTGTGTGTGTGTGCCTGCATGAAGGAATGTCTGCACGATGTGCGTGTGTGTGGTTGACAGAGAAAGAGAGGGGGGGGGAGTGATAGAGACAACCTTGCAGTGTTGTGTGTATGTGGTTATACGTGTGTGGTCAGTATGCTTTGGAGGAACTGTCCCAATCATTTTTTTCCTTCTGCTTCCTCTTTTTCACCTCTCGCTCTGCTTCTTCTTCCTCATCTTCATCACTGTTGTCCGACTCAGCACTTGTCATTCCTCCCACCTGTTCTTCATCCTCTTCCTCTTCTTCCTCCTCTCGCTTCTCTCCTTTTACTTCTTCATCCATCGCCTGAGCCCCTTTTATGTTCTACAGAACAAAGTGTGATTAGGTACTGTAGTTTAAGTCCAAAATCCTTTTTTTTCCATCAAATTCAAGTGCATTAGAGAAACACAAAGGAGAAAAAACACTTAGAATTGAAAGCATGTTATAAATTACCTCCATGGGGTTGACAGTAATGGTGAGAGCAGAGGTGTCCCAGTCCTCCTCAGGGTCTTTAACCTCGTCCTCGTCCTCTCTGGACCCCTCCTGATGTGTGGCGTGGATCCTGTACACGCCGATCACCACAATCACAACTAGGGCGGCGATGCAAACCACGATCACCACTGTGGCTGCTGGAGGTGCTGTGCCTGGAGCAGAAGAAGCAACACAGTTTCCTGTGTGTTATCTTCAATTGTATAATCATTTCCTTAAAGGTTTTCTTAAGTAATATTTCCCACAGCCGCAAGCCGTTATTGCCGTTGGTTATTTTGGGTCTTTCTCTCAGTACTGATAAGATTTTACACTCAAATTTCATTGCTGGGATCTGTGGAGGAAACAGCCAGCCCATTAGAGGAAAAGTCATGAGCAATCTCTGATTAGATTGCAAGCAAATCTGCAGTTAAATCATCTTGTCTGAACATCTTATTTTTTGAACAGAAAATAAAGGCAAATAAATCTAAATGTCTGTTATAATCTCACACTTCACTGTGGAGATAGATGTGAGATTGTACAGTCAGAATAGCAGCTGAGCTGAAACTGGTGGAAAGAAACACATTTACATACAGTATGTGGACTGTTGATTTGTTTTTTATTTTCAAATCATGGTTCAATTAACAAAAATACTGTGATTTGGAAACAAAGGTACGTTTGCAGCTTACCTGACATGTGTGAGTTGAAAGTGTGTATCATGAGTGGGTGATGGACGGGTCTCATGTACTGGGGTTGGACTGCCATGTGATTGACATGCTCCACAGGCGCTGAATGGTGAAGAACACTGACCTGCAGGGGTGTGACAACAACTCATTATCCTCAGAGGAGTGGATGGTAATTTGTGCAACCACAAAAATGATAAAGTGAGATTCTTTTTTTTTTTTAAGTATATTTTTTGGCTTTTTTGCCTTTATTTGATAGCACAGTGAGATAGACAGGAAAGGGGGAGGCAGAGAGAGGGGGAATGACATGCAGGAAAGGTCTGCCCGACGCGGGATTCGAACCGGGGACACCTGCGTTGAGGACTGTAGCCTCTACATGGGGCGGCCGCTCTAACCACTGCGCCACGCACCGCTCCGATAAAGTGAGATTCAAAAAATATAAAGACAATGTGATATGAACAATGACCTACAGTAGGGGAGAATTAGAATGATCAATCTTTATCGATAACTAGTAAGAAATAAAAGCTAATGAAGAAGAGAAGCGAGGGGGGGAAAAAGATGACAGATTAAAGGTAGCGGATTAAACAGTGCATGACAAGGAGATAAAGGGAAAAAAGATTAAATATGAGGGATGAAAGATGTCTTACTGACCTCCAGATTGAACTCGTTGCTGGTGTAACGTCCATTCAGTTCAGAGCAGGTGAGTCTGAACCTTCTCTCACCGAGGGCGGCAGCTCGCGAGTTCCTGTAGCGCACCTGCCTCAGCGCCTGCTCGTAGTGAGCCATGGAGTCCACACCTTGGAACACAAAGAGAAAATGTCACACAAGGTGCACGTTGCTGTAAGAAATGAAACTGCATTTTTAAGGTGGACATGCCTCGTCAGCCCTCTCAGTGTGTCAGCTCTGCCTACCATATATTGAAATTCCAGAGGTGGAGTTGGTGGCATCCAGATGTTTTCCCAACAAAGCACTGTGGTGAATCTCAAGACTCTCTCTCTCTGTGTTCAGCTCCTCTCCAATTACCAGGATGTCACAGTAGTCCAGGTTATGCATCACCTCCATCACACCTGGCCTACGGACTGTATCCATGGAAACGAATGATTAAAATAAAGTATTTATGGAGTACGTGAAGGTGTAACACTTTTACTGTAACATTAATTGACACACTACTACAAAGTGTGACACAACGGCATCTTAACCAACCAGCGCAGTCTCTCCACTCACATCCACTGAAGCTGTCTCCCTTCATTACTGTGCTGGTGATGTGAAGCTCTTTGAAGGGCGCCACACCCAGCGGCCCCTGCAGGTCACCGGCAGGCCTGACAAGTCGATTAGATCCTGTAATTGTGATTCTTGGTTCACTGGGCGGCAGCACCATAACGACTGCCTTGATGTCCGGGATGGAGAGACACGTGTCCTCCCCAAAACACCTGAAACACAGACACAGAAGGAGAAGAGAGGAGAAGGTTAGAGGGAGGAAGAGCACCAGCGTTACTGCTTCACTGCTTCTTTAAAATGTAATCTAACTGCAGATGTGTTGTGCTAGCTTTTCAGATATTTCTGGTCACAAGTAATGATCATAAAATCTAAGACTGACAGGTTTTCTTCAAGAGAAATACATATATTGAAGACTTGAGATGAAGAAATTCCACTATTCCAAATATTGGAAGATCAGGAAGCATCGTGGACATGCATCAAGTGTTATAGCCTCAAAGTCTTTTTCTCTATAGGAGTTAATATTCATGACTAAAAGTGCAGCAGCAGGGTAAGGAAAAACCTTCCTTAGGTCAGAGTCTTGTTTGGAGACCAAATGCAGCTACTGTAAACTGCTTCAGGTTTACTGTGATCAGATTTGATTGACAATATTCAAAGTTACAACTATGTTCATGACTTTGAAGATCTTTGGATTGATTAAAAAACTCTGGTAGAGTGGTTTGAATTTTAACACCAAGGGATTATGTCTGGCCACTGATAACTGACAGTCCTGGCTTTTCTTTTTAGGCCCTCGTCAATAAATACCAGTCAGTTTATTTAATGGATTTAGGTAAATTTAGATTAATTTTAATATTACACACAGCTCAACGTCACATAACTAAGATGAAAAAAAGGCAACAATTTGTGACTGGACTACAAATTAAAATTTCTTTCAGTCATTGGCTGAAGATTCAACACATCAGCTGAGGAAGATCTATCCATCTTTATCTGGAGGGGAGCTGTGAAGTGTTGTTCACAGTTAGACAGCCTCCGCTGCTGCTCCCTGAGCCTGTTTCTCTTTATCGACCAGCACATCTAAGCTGATTTGACCTGCCTGTGTTTGCTGCTCAACAAAATGAACAGGGTTGGCAACTGCATACGTGTGGAGATGGGAGCAGACACACAAGAGGCACACAATTAAACACACACACAAACTTGAACGAGGAAAAACAAATACTTTAAGTGCAATGAGAAGCACAGAGGTGCAAAACACATGCACACTCAGTCAAACACAGTAATCGAGCACTTAAACACAATAAATGTGTTGCAGATTAGTGCTTTGAGAAGGGAATTCAGAGCTAGACTGGGCTGTAGGTGTAATTAGAAAATCAAACTACTTTTTTTTTTTAACTAGCTATTTACTCTGGCATTTAGGAAACTAAAGATGTTTAGTTAGTACTTGTCCAGTCATAAATCAGTCAGCAGTTAAGAAATCAATAAAAGACACCATTGCATGAAAGGATAAAACATGCTTTAAATATAATGTCTGAGTGACTGAACTTCGTATTTAATTAGCTCTAATGTTAAATTTACTGTGGGTGTTAGGTGTTTTATTATACACAGTGAACATGTCTGCTTATATCATTATCAAGAGGAAAATAGCTAATCCAATTATACCAGCAAGAGCATTTTATCAGGTCAGTTTAGTTTATTATTGCATTTCCATTAGATTTTCATATTTTCTGTGTGAAAATGGAAATTTTTGCCTTGATGGTCGCATTAGAGAAAATGTCAGCAGATCAGGATTAATTCTTCGAATAAGCGCGGCAAATTTTCTGGAAATGATTATTTTCAAACAATGTTTTTGTGGAGCAAAGCATAGATTTCATGAGAATTTAGGCAGTTGTTTAGATATATTGCTTTGGACAAACAGACCCACTGACATGACCGTCTGTGGGACCTGGGGCTATTGGGCAAAGTGGACAAAGTTAATTCAATCAAGTCAAAGCAAATCAAATTAAATCCAGAGATGAAAGAACAGACGTGCACACAGAGGAGAAAACAGAAAACAAAAGAAAGAAAACTAGCGATGTGCTCTCCCCAGTCACCAGAGGGTTTAATGTCTTTAATGGTCAGTTGGTCTGTTCAGTGTTTTAATCGTTTTTACCCTAATGATCCATCCTCTGCCATCTCACAGGGAGGTCTGTGGTTTAAAGTCAAAGACTGGCACAAGGCATCTGACAGTCTTTACTTTAGTGCTTCAACCACCCACCTCTGGTTGTTTCTATACTTCATGTGGCTGTCCATTAGACTTACAAGGTGTAGGCTTGTTTCATGTATAATGTATGAAACAATTCATGTTGGTGTTGTAGGGATGGTTTAGAGGCCTTACACTTTATTCAACAGACAGATAGCTGCCTCCGACTTAAATACTTGCTACAGGTGTTCCCTTAGTCCTATACAAAGATGTGAGTCTTCAGTAGTTCACAGTTGGCTGCATCTGTCATTAACACTAAAGAGGAAGAAATCAAACAGCTAAAACTTCTATGACATGTTAAATACACAGTACAAACCCTCTGAAAATCTAACAGGTCCATGTGCATCCCAACTCATCACTGAAAGCAGACAGACTGAATTGTCTAATGTTTGTTGATGCACGCCACACACTCATATACTTAACCCCTCTATATATGCAAATCAAGGCACACAAGTACAAACAATATGATACAGCTGATCCAAACATAATCATATTATATTGTGCTATATTCATAGTTGTATCTAAATGCTGGACTTTGTATCACTTTACTCACTGCACTGTGGTGGTGATGTGCAGTCGTCGGAGACCCGGTGTGGGGAACTGGCGAGAGTTGATGTAGGACACCTTGGTCATGGCTGTGTTGATGCTGTCCACATCCTCGCCCTCCACCACCAGCACAGACTGGGCAGGGTTAAAATGGAACTGGACAAACACACAAAATCTATTTGTCCTCAAAGAAACAAAGAGATTCAAGATTCAAACTATTAGTGTTTATGTTCATAAGTAACATTATGTGTGTCTTGGCTTGGTGGAAAATATTTCCACATGTCTGTTTCTTTCTGGTCTAAATCATCAGCCTGTAAAACTGTGAGAACATGCTGTTTCACTTCTTCTACAGTACCAATATGGTGGATAGCAGTTGCAATACCAGCTGCTGAAAGTGTGGAATCTGTTGTGCGTGACCAGGTAACACAGTCTCCATTTTTTCCCACGTACCTTGATGTCCTTAGCTAGGCTTTCAAGGGAGTTTATATCAAGACCCTCTTTACAGGCCTGCAAACAGGAGATAACCTTCTGGGTTTCAATGCGGCCTGGTCGGATTGTCAGACCTGACAGGCTGCCATGGAAATACTGGGTGAACCTTGGGGTCGCTACCTCACCACCTAATGAGATGAGAAGAGAAGAGAAGAGAAGAGAAGAGAAGAGAAGAGAAGAGAAGAGAAGAGAAGAGAAGAGAAGAGAAGAGAAGAGAAGAGAAGAATTAGGTGAAAAAAGACAGAAACAGACTGCATAAAAAGGCAACAAGATGTATTATAGATGTTTCCATGGGAAAAGCACATACAATTTGCTGAATGTAACATCTGTGAATTCACTTCAGGAAAAGCTTACATTAACCAGTGGGAAGCGAACCATGAAGAATTTAGAGGTTCTTTTTTTTCTCCACCATGTTCACATCTTAGTGTGTGAAGCTGTAAGTGACATGATGTCTGACATGCAATGAATGCTATTTAATTGCCCAGATAATGCACATGTGTTTTCATAGTTGTCTAATGTACTATACATGGCAACCTCTCTTTGGAAATATTTTAGGATGTGAATGTAAACAACTATAGCACAGATAAATGAAAAGTACCTTCTGAATAAGTTGATGGTGGTGAACGATGAAATACTTGTGACTTTTAACTAAAAACAGAAAAAAATCACTATGCTTCACAGGCTCTTAGTCACATCTGTGGATCTAGCTGTGGGTCTGCTGTAACCCCCACAGCAAAAGCAATAGCAATAGAATAGGTGCAATACAACAGCAATATCATATGATACATTTCTAATGTCACGCACAACAGCAGCTATTTTGACTCTTGTTGTCAGGGTTTGAATTTGATGTATGAGTTTGACAGGTGTTATGCTACTTGACCTGAAATACTCCGCAGCTGCCACAGCAAGTGGAAAATACATCCTTTCATACAATATAAATGGAAGCTCTAGCACAGGCCAGCACATTGGCACAGTCTCTTAATGTGTGTGAGGATCCGCGGCACTGCAGTCTGCGGTGTCAGCTCCATCACAAATTCACTCAAGCCCTGACATCTTCTTATGAGTCGACTCTTTTCCACACAAAGCACCAGATTCTGCTGCCGGACGGCGGGTCAGCTTGGCCTTGCGGTGTAATTTCACTACTTCTGGTTTCCACAAAATCATAAAGCTCCGATCCACTTAACGCAAATTACTTCCAATGTGAATATTTCCATCGTGAGTCAGCTGTGGCCTCTTCACTCTGACAGATTCCACGGCAGGTGACACTCAGGTCAAGTGTTTTTATACAGTAGCAGTGCAAATACCACCTGAGGATAATGTGTATATTTTTTATTATGTAGTGTATTCAAATGCAAATATGTCACAGTAGTACAATGGCAAACAATCTGGTTTTTGAAATAATTACACATGTACTGGTTCCATAGAGTGTAAAAAGAAGATAGATTATATTTTCACTTAAAGCAGAAGTAAGTGATATGTGTTAATATAAGTCTTAAATAGTTATATCTTCCGACAGCAATCACTTACATAGAGTGTTTGGACCGAAACACGGGTCTGTCAGTCACTCTGCTCTGCTCTGAGCCGAGGAGAAAACATTTATCGTATCCTACAGTTTTTATCCAATGAGGAGAGAGAACGGCATGCAGGGCTGTGTGTGCAGCCAAGGGACGCCGTGAATGTGGCGACGTAGGGATGAGGACTGTTATGGTGCGTTCAAGGAAACTCGTAGACTCGTGTTTTTCCGTCCTGTGAAGTTGTATCAGTTCGATCTGGTACGAGTTCACGGGGCGGAAGTTACGAGTGGCCGTTATAGTGACTTTCACCGGTAAAACAGGTCGGAAAAACACGAGTGGGTTGCCTGGAACGCTACAAAGTCGTAAGTTGTGACTTGAAGCTGTAATTTACGATTTCAAAAGCCTGCCTCGAACGCAGCATTAGCGAAAACGACCGGATCGCTTACTTCTGCTTTAATGGTGATTTCTCTCTTAGCTTAATTATTGAGGTAACGATTCTAATGAGAGTTGTAAAATAATACTGTGGACAGACATATACCTCCTTTTTACATTAAAAAATGTTTCTTTCATGCAAAAACAGAAAATGTTTTGTAATATTCTTTAAATGATTTACTTGACCGTGCACCTCTTTGTGGAGTATTAAGAATACTCTCTATTGAAGCTTTGATTCAACTCTACTGTACTGAATATAATGGCCTGAGAATCTCTGGCTGACACAGTGATGTTGCTGCTTGAGTTCACCCACTCACTTGACGCAAACCCCAGGGTCCTCCTGGTGCACAAGCAATTCTGTACAGTGAGGTTCGGGGAATAGTAAACAGCGACGGCAGATGTTATTGTGAACAGCAGCTACCAGTCAGCCTGCATAAGGCTGGAGGCATCTACTCTCTCTCAGCTCAGTCAACGTGAATCATACATGTTCCTGTCACAGAGACTCTCACCAACTGTGTTCACAAGGCTGTGCAGCGGGAGACCTAAACTGTGTTATACAGAGACACAGAGAGATCTCTGTTGTCTCCGTTTTGTCAGAGCATCAATCCACCTTGTCATCGTGTTTGTCTACCTGGGCTGTGAGATACAGGGAAGACCGAGGTTGACGATGATGAAGATGATGGTGGTGGTGAGTGAGAATGAGACAATGTAATGATGAAGTCCATGTGCCACATACTTTAACAGAGAAGTGACGTGAAATCAACATTATGAGATGTGTAGGTGCAAAACTTCTGCAAGGTCAGACCCAACAAGTTGTGTGCCAGCAAGAAACTTTTTATATGCTACAAAAGTTCAAAGAGTCAAGGCTTTTACTTAATGGAGAGTAGGCTATTTGATGGCTAGATCACAGCCAGAGCAGAGGATATTATCAGACTGTAAAAAAAGAAAAAAAAAAAGGTCACACACTGTTGAGTCGGTCACTTTTTCAGTAACCAAGTGTTAAAATGCAGAGGGTGGATTTTATCATAGCATTTAAATATACAGTAGCTCTACATTATTTACATGTGGCTGCCTCTAGTAGTAACCATGCGAAGCAATGTTGTGTCTAATTTTTTTTACAAGGACATTTCCTATAATGTGGCTTTTTTATACTGTTAATATACAGTAGTTTGCATGTTCTGGTATTTCTGTTTTGTAAAAGACTGTGTACTCCTACATGGCACAATCACAAACTACAAACTAAGACGGTTGACCTCATTATAAACCAATTTCTGTTGTTGCAGTGTTTTTAGCCGTGCATCAGCAGGAGACACGAGCACTGTGTTTGCAAGATGAGAGTAGGGGCACTCTGCGCTCTGTGTCCATCATCTCCATTTCTCTCCACAAATGTAGAACCACTTGTCATGATTCTGACATTTACTCTCCCTCATTTCTCTGACAAATGCATTGTTGAAAGGTTTTCATCAAGACAAGGTCCCTGTGATTGAGCGTTCAGAGACTAAATGCAAACTTGTATTTAAATGACTCTACCAGAAAAAAATAAATGTTGCATTTTGTAATCACATTAGGAAGTTTAACAACTACCACCTTATGAAAACCAGCAATTTGTAAAAGCAAATCATGACAGGTATGAATGTGTTGAACAAATTGGCATTGAGACATTCACACAACATAATGCTTCACATTTTCCTTCCTTGGGTGACGCAGACAAAATGAGCATGAAAAATATTTTGTTTCTGTCAAATTAAAGGCGACGCAATCAGTGACAACATCATCTCTTTTCCTTTTCAATGTGGTTTCCTTCCATTTTCAAGGTACCTAAATATTTTCTTACTCATGAATACATACACACACATTAGATCATCATCTGTGAGGTCCAGATCAGTTTTTTCTTTGCTGAAAATTCATGCCCATTTTTTTCTGAGGTCTGAATTTTTAAGAAAATGGTTCGTGTTTTCCCACAATTGGTACATGTTTAAACTTATTCATGACAGATTGTGACAATAATAACGGCTGCATTTCATTGGGTGTCCCTGTCCCTGTCCCAGTTCCTCAGCTCTTGTATTGCACATGGCTGGTTCATTGGTGTTACTGGGGCACTTTAATAGAACAGAGCCTTAATTCACACTCTGAGTTACATCTGTGTTTTTCCTGCCACTAAGAGTAGGGGTGGTTTCCTTCAGTTCAAACAAAAAATATCAAAATATTCAGAAAATATTATAAAGTCTTCACTGTTTGCTTAAAAGCATGCTGGAAAGTAACACGCACTCTCTCTCTAAAATGGCAGCAAATGCCTTCAAATTTTCTGATGGCATGTTTTGATTGAAGCATTCATTTCCTACAAAAAAAATCACCCCATGGTGTTTTTGATGTCTTTCCCGTGTGTCGTCTCCTTTGATTAAGTATTTGTACACAGTGGGGTTGCTTTGAAAGTTCACGCCCACCTTTCTCCTGCCAATGACATGAGATGGCAAACACAACATTTCTTATTCGAACACAACACCACCCCACTGTTGCAGAAAACTACTTAAAAAGCACAACAACAAACAACCAAACTGTTTTCTTGCTAAAAGTGTATGGCGAGAACACATGCCTGGGTTTTTCTTTCAGGGCGTGAAAGTACAGTGTGAATGCCTTTCGTTCCACATGTCTCATCATTATGTTGTTGATTGTGGGGAAAAGGGGATGGAGAAATGAGAGACTCTGAAAGGCAATCTTGCTCGCTAATGGCCTGCAAAGTTATCAGTTGCGGCTTAGTGAAGCTTAAAGGAGCTTCATTGGGATGTAATAGCTGGCAAAGTTGTCCTCCATTCACTCTAGCTAATCCTTCCTTCAGGGCTTTCTCTCACAATCAGAGATTCATGGAAAGAGGCAGAAAGAGAAGAGAGCTGTATGAAGCAAGGAAGAAAATGATGACGACAAAAAAGAAAAAAAAAATGCAATCAGGCTGAGGATGAAAAGAAATTTGAACAGCAACCAAAATACCATCAGGATTGAAGCTTTGGGTGATGCTGGTGAGTGTTATGAGTGTTTTTTAGGAAGGCAGCAGAACGGATCACTAGCGTCTCATTCTGCTCTCCTGTAAATCACTTTTGTGTAATTATTTATCTCATAAACATGGCAGCAGGGTAGCTCTCAGTCATTCCAATGCGATCACCACTCACTCTCGTTGCCTGCCTCTAGAGCTGACACGCAGAATTTCCTGTTTGATATCCACTCAGCTCGTGCTTCTCCATTTCAAAGAGGAAATACCAGCAGCCCTGGGGTTTAAATCTTAATCTCTTAATTTATCTGAACAGTGAGTCTACTGCTTCTCCCTCTCTCTTTTTTGGGCTTCAATTGTGAGCGGGAAAAAAAAGGTGTTCATTGGTGCATTTGTGTGTTCACCACACGTCTTTATTTTTTCTGACTGTTCTGTTAAAAAAGGAAAGAAAAGTAGGTTTTTGAGCACTACACCTGCAGATTGTGCATATTCCCTAATTGTT